>NW_020944469.1:7043913-7258075 GCF_900497805.2 Vombatus ursinus | reverse complement strand
TATATATATATACACACTTTTATTGCTAAGGAAGCCAGCTCAGAGCAGTTAAATGAGTTGGACACAGTCATGCAGCTAGGAAGCAGAAGAGCCAGGATTCAAATCCAGCTCTCCTGACTCCAAGTCCAACAGTCATTCCACTCTAACTCACTGTCTCAACTTATATTTTATCAAAGTAAAATTTTCAGAAAATTGAGCTTTAAAAATTATTGTAAACAAATACCAGCTCAGCTAACTGTCTGACAGTGAAAATCTCTAACTCTTCCCCAAGGATTTGTCTGTTGTCTGTCTTTTTTTTTTCCAGTTTGCCACAAGTCTAATGGAGAAGGAAATAAAAAAGCATCCCTCAATAGTTTTGACATTTTAAAAAATAATTTCATTTCCGTTTATACTTGAAAAAGTAGAAAAAGATGAAAAGAAATTTTACAGCTCAGTATCTATAGCTCAGAATGGTGTCATATGCAGTTATGGCTAAGAAGGGAAACTGAGCTAAGGAAGCCTCAAGTATATGAGAGCGCTCAAGTTTAGGGCTGCTGCCTTGCCCAAGCTCACTGCTCTGAGGAGCTAACTGGGGTGGGAAAAGGCATGAGAGACAGCGGATGATGAGGTCAAGAGTGGAAACCAATGCACTGTCTTGCTTCAAACTTTTGCTTTTGACCTCATGGGGAGACCTATGATGTCCTGGCAAATACATGACTTTTCCAAAGTGTGCCAGGGTGACTCAATTGTTTGTATGCATGGCAGTGTAAGCTTGGGGCGGGGGGGTGAGTGAGGGGGGAACCATTAAAACCCTGGAATTTTTTCCCCTTCAAAATCCAAGGGAATCAGTGGAAGAATGAAAAAACAGAACAGTGCAGCTTGATGGTTAAAAGGGTTAAATGTTCACTTGTACAGTACTTTCAAGAAGCAACTCCCCCTTTCTCACAGAAGGGATAAATCCCTAACCAGGAGACCTTAAGATTGTGAGCCCAGCATTCATTTGCTACCTTTGCATGGAATCCCTTGTTTGTTAAGAAGGAGCTACTTATAGATGCTAAGATCAATGCCAGCATTGATTTTTTTTTTGTTTTTTGTTTCCTTCTTTTTAAAGAAAATCAGCGCAGTCAAATGGGTATTATGGGGGGACTCTATAGCCAGGGAAAAGATGTAGGCATATAATCATCCTATGACTTGCAAGCTAATAGAAAAGAGGAATGTGTGGAAATGCTGCCCCCAAACAAAGATTCCCTGCCTCCCCCACTTCCCCATTTAAACAAGTGAGTTGTTTTTCAGGTTATTGGCATGACGATCCCTAAGCTGTGCTTTGGTGACTCTCTGGAGACTCTTAAATGGTGCCCATTGGGTACCAAAGGGTAGAATAGAAAACCAAGAACATTTTTGCCACAAAGGAGAATATCAGCATAAATGTTCAGTTCAATTCAATAAACACGTATCAAGCATACCATAATGCACTGAGGATACAAAAGCCAAACGAAATGGGTTCTACCCTCAAGGATCTGATATTCTACTTGAGGGATACAACAGGGATTCAAGATGTAAATATAATTATAAGGTTTGTGTGCAAGATGGGGAGAGATCCTCAGATAAAAATTAATTTGCTTTCTGTTTCAAAAGGAACATATGCCCCCCACCCCGGTACTTTTAGGAGGGCAAGGGTATTCCTAAATGAAACGGCACCACATATAAGAGAACAGGCATTCATTAAGTAAATGCTACGTGCCAGGTACTGTGCTAAATGCTATACAAATACTATCTTATTTGATCACATATAGGGTGTCGCAATTCCAAGAAAGTTTGGAATGACCATATTTAAAGAGGTGGTGTGATTGCTATTTGTTTCTATGTCAAGGGTAGGATTCTTCCAGGTGGCTGTTGAAGAAAATTCACTCCTCAGGATGTGCCAGGACTTGCCACTCACTGCCTTGCCCACAGTAGGTTGCCCAATAAATTGTGAATGGATACAAAAATTTATCCAAACTTGTGTCACTCCAATAGCCAGAACACAGTATTCTCTACATGCAATATAAGCTATTGAAAATGTTTGCTGAGTTCAAGGCTTTTTTTACAGTGTTGTCAATGGTTTTGTAGATGGAGATGTGGGGAACTGTAACCCAGAGAGGTTAGGTGACCTGAATCAACAAAGAACAAACCCTAGCTGCTAGAAGGGAATCAATATGGAGGAAGCAGCTAATTCACTCAGCAAGCATTTTTTGAGCACCCACTGCTTGCCAGGTGCCAGGGTACAAAGAGAAAAGCTGAAATAGTCCCTGGCCTTTGACTGATGATGGTACCTGGAACAAAACCTTTAGATTCTATATCTGAAGGAGCTGGGATTTCATTACTCTGGCTACCCCTTCATCAGAGCAGACTATTATCACTGTATACCCCCGAGAATTGTTGGGCTCACAAAAAATCATCACATGAGGGAGGTAACCCTCTAGTGATAAGTCCATCCAGGCTGAAGCAGGCCAAGCCTTGGAGGATAGAAATCTGCTCCATCACTGGGCCTGTACTCAAGGACAGGTTGGCAGAACTTGCCAGGGTTTTCCCTCTGCTGGCAGAGCCTTTGAAAGCCCAGGGTTGCCCCAAGCCAGGATGAACCAGCAGAGGGTGTCAATGAAAGGCCCTTTTGATTAAGTGGTTTCTTTATCAAAACACCTAAAGGTGTGGCTGAGAAATTAGACCTTTGGTCAGAGAAGTTTTTCTTTTGTAGCTCTTTTAAGTGTATCAATTGGAAAATAAGAGGCGAACATCAAAAATGATGAGATGAGATAGAAAAGAGTTCGTTTCCATTTAGGCTAAACAACCTACTTAGGCTGTAGTGAGAAGACCTGTTTAATAATGGATCTGTACCATGGGCTCCACCAATCTGATGAGAAGAGCTGGCCAGGCCTGGCAAGTCTCAAAGGCTGAAAATGAGATGTAGGTAGAGGTAGAAGATCCTCGGAGGAGTTTGAGTTCTGCCATCATCACCATTAGTGGGGCAGCCTTCTGATCGTTACAATGTGCCTTGTGACAACCAGGCCTCATAGCAACAAGGAGGAAGCACTGGTCACCTCCTTGAATCACCATGGCTACCGCTTTCTAATGAGTGTTTGTCAGCCTAGACGTAATGAAACAGCCACAGGAGTGGTTACCAATTGAGGCAAAACTCTTACAGCATGAAGAGAAACCAATTTTAGAGGGCAAGGCAGAAAATACCCAGCATCTCTAATGAATTATAGGCTGGGAGGCTGAGCCAGGTAGGGCTTACCTGCTATCCCTCTGCTCTTGCCCCTGGCTCGAAGTGCAGTGGAAGTCCTAACAGTTGTAAGCAGGACAGTCAGTGGACTGTCCAGTCCTACTGGTTTCCCATGGATGTTGTTAAGGAGAGAGGAGGAAGCTACTGGTGGCAAGCAAGAGCTTGTTCTTAGAAACATGCATGCAGGGACAGCTAGGTGGCGCAGTGGGTAGAGCACCAGTCCTGACGTCAAGAGGACCTGAGTTCAAATCTGACCTCAGACCAAACACCTGACACTTACTAGCTGTGTGACCCTGGGCAAGTCACTTCACCCCAATTGCCCAACCCCCCCCAAAAAAGAAAGAAAAGTACATGTAACATTCAGGGGAAGATGAAGCTGTCCCAAGGCTAGAATGCACACAGATACAGTAGGAGGAACAATGTGAGCTATCTTCTTTCCTGCCCTTCAAAGGCTGGAATGCTTTTTGCCCTCCATCTGCCTTCTCTGCACGTTCTTCCTTCCTGTCCCCTTTTCTGCCACTAAGGCTGGATCACCCTTATCTGCAGAACTGTGGCAACCATTCTTGGTACAACACCTTGAGCATCTCCGCTTGTCTCAAAGGTTGTACTGTGCATTTTATGTACTCCTGGTTGTACCAGTGAAACTGCAGATGGCATGTTAAATCACTAACAGTCCGTGCTGTAAGATCCCAGTAGAATGGAAACTCCTGCAGAGCAAGAACTGTTTCCTTTTTCTCTATCTTGGCCCAATGGAACAAGCATTGGCAGAACACACAATAACTTGGCACATAGTAGGTACTTGGTAAAGGTAAGTTAAATTGACTTGGAGTTTGGGGGAAAGGGCCTATAGAAACCGAATACCTGGATAATCCAAGAAGCCAAGGCAGGGCCCACTCTGCACTCAAGAACCAATCAGATTTTAACAGTATCAGAAAGAAAGAGGCACGTGACATCTGGGAGCAGTCTCCAATTCTAACCCTTCTTCCCCTGCTTTCTCCTAACTCGATCAATCCCATTTTTCTTCATTTCAAATGGCTGACTGGACTGTGAGACGTAAACCAGCTACCGCTCACTACCGGCAAGGAAAGGGCTCTGTAGGTTCATCACTTAAATCAACTTGCCTCATCGTCATTGGCCACAGAGCCGGGATATAATAACTGCGGGGGTGTGCTATTCACAGAAAACAAAAACAAAAATACCTCTTTAGGGTGCTGCCAGATGTACAGCTAAAACAACACAGGTAACACAGGCTCTGGTGTGAGATCATTCTGCACCTTTGCCAAGCAGAGAAGCAGAGAAACAAAGAAGGCATCCCCTGCAACTGACACTGCCCATCCCAAAGCCAGCTGGGGCGCCACGTCACTGCCCTTGGATTTGGCGGGATTATCTCCCCTAACCCTTCTATTTGATTCCTGGGAAGAATGGACTGAAATTTAGTAGTGACATCATTGGAGCTCTGGCTCCCCTCTTTCTGAGATTATACCTGTCTCTTCCAAGTTCCCAAAACATGCCTTGGCCACTGTACCAAGAGCCCCTAACAATGCAGTGTAGTAATACAAAAGTTAACTAAGGTATAAACATGCAAAAGGAGAAGTCTCCTTGCGATCATAAAATGATGTTATTTTCTGTTCAGCAGTTCATGTTACTGCTGTTCATGCTAATTAATTAAAGGAGCTGTTGCTATAATGTGCAAACAGGGAATCTGAGAAACTGTGAGGGCTTTTAGGTCTCTGAGTGAAGTTAAGTCAATCTGGGCGTGGGCAATCAAATGTAATGAAATCACTTGTCAGTGCTAAGCTTGCAAAAACTGTGAAGTTTGACTAGGGAGTAAAAGGATTATAATTAGATTTCCAATAGGATAATAACTAAATGGCAGAAAGCAGTAAAGAGAAAATATGACTTTGTTAGCTAATGGTGCTGCTGTTCACTTTTAGTTTTTCTCAGCACACTCCTAGTTGTACTAATTTAATTTGCTTTTATCAGCAAAAAAGCACCACACAAATGGTACTTGAATATCATTTGCAAAAATCATTGATCGGAAGGTGCACTTAATAACACCTGCTATGTTTATTTTATGGGAAGTGGAGCTTGGTTGATATGATGGTTGATGTCCTGTCTTGCTGGCCCCCATGTGAGTTAAGGAAAAATCTGGACGGGTGAATATTACAGTGCATGCATCATTGCTTCCTTGTAGCACCCTCCAGCTAGAGTGGACGTAGCGCCCCACGTGGGGGTAGAGTCATGTTTTGCAATCCAAACGGGTGTATAGCCTAGGTCATCCTTTTCTAGGAAATCACCAGATGCATGTATATGTGTGGCACCTCCTCTACCCATTACAAGATGGCACGCCAAGTCTGAGAACTGTTCCACTAAAGGGGTTTCTTAGGCATGTAAGATTCCGAGTGGAGCCACCATTGATTAAAATCCTTTTAGAAATGGGCACCTATGGCATGACTTTCTTACAGCTAAAGGCAGCTAATGCAACCTTTACTCAGGCCTCCTTTAAACTCTAAGGAGATACTGGCGGGGGAAGTCATTGAATTTCAAAGGAAAGACACAGTGTGAATGATAGATTTTTTTTGCCCAGCAGAGCGACTGCCAATAAGCAGAGAAAGAAAGGTCTTGCTTAATGCTGGAGGAGCTTGTTGCTGTAAGCTGGCTGCATTTGGAAACTAGCATTGTATTAGCTATACGCAGATTAATATCCTAGCAAACAAAGCTACTATATTCAACCGATGAGAACCATGGCAGGATTGAGTGATTCCAAATGAAGAAGGCATTTTCACCGCAAAGTTTCAATAGAAAATTGTCATGAAGGGCAAGGGGAGAGATAAAAAAAAAAAGTATGGATATAAGTACAAAGAAAAGAGCCCCAAAACAAGGGAGAAAAATTAGTACGAAAAAAGACAAAAACAATGCTGCGGCCCCGCATTATCCTTTTTCTAAGCTTCTTGGATACACAGGAAAGTCCTGTTCCAACGCCAAGCACCTCCAATGGAGGCGGCATTATCAGGGCTTTGTAGGCAATTATCCAGGCTGAGTGGTTGGCGGTATTGTATTGAAGATGAGCTCTGATAATATGTTCCCTCATTTGTTTCTCTGGATGAGAGAATGAGCCCTTTTTGTTCCTAGAACAAGACCTCTTCGAAATGGAATTGTGAGTCTAGTGTCCTGTTAACAGTCCTCATTTACTCTGGGATTTCATAAACCGATGATGGGAGCTTTACTGTTTGTGGGGGCCAATGCTGCACCAGGAGAGAGGAAAAGAAGGACTTTGTTCATTTTTTCCATCACACTTATCAAGCACAGAATTTAATGTAATCTACAAGGGCCTCTTTCAGTAAGAAGCCATTAATTTCACTCGATTCCACTGTCGTTTGGATAACATTAATGTACCACTGATCACACAGAGGCAATAATTTGATTCCTGATTTGGAAAAGGAAGTAACAAAAGGGAGGGCAAAGCTGCCTCAGGCTACCTTGGTAAGGCAGATCTTGATTTCTCTTGTTAAGCAGAGAGTATCAGAATTTACTAAAAGTCTATGTGTTTGATGAGACTAAATTATCAGCGTGACCTTGGGTAAGTCACTGATCCTCTGAGACTCTCAAACACTCTAAAGCTGCGGAACAAGTGTTGGTCTGTATCCTGGCACACCAGTGAAATCCACATGTCCAGACCAAAACAAAAGCAAAGAATCCTTCATTGAACACAGTAGATGATTTTGCTGCTTGATTTTAGAACTTACATTTAAAAAACAAAAGAGTAATAAAGGACCCTAGTTACTGAGTGGGAAATGAGCAAATGGTAAGGAATATGTTCTCGGTAACATGTTACTTGTAAGCTTAAGGCATCGTGTCCTTTAGCTGTACAGGAATGAACTTAAGTGAGGAAGGTCAACTGGGACCATGCAGTGACTCACACTTCTATCGACTTCCATAAGGTTCCCTTATTGGCCTTTGAAGGCAAATCAACCCCAGTATTTGAATCATCATGACCAATTCTATCTGTTACCACACACAGTTGACTCAGATGGGACCCAGAACTGTCGAGACTGTTTTCCAGAATTTTTGTAAATAAACCAGAGGAACTTTAAGTCTCATTTGAAACTAGCTCAGCTCACAAACGCTAAACAGCACCTACAAGTTGGAGCTGCATGCACTGCTGGGGCAGAATCCTACCTGATCCAAAAATTCCATAGCTCTAATCCTTATGGTACAGACACATCAGGGGCAGCTAGGTGGCACTGCAGTGGACACAGCACTTGGCCTGGAGTGGGGAAGCCCTGAGTTCAAATCTAGTCTCTGACGCTAGCTGTGTGACCTTAGGCAATTCACTTCACCCTGTCTGCCTGAGATTCCTCGTGTGTAAAATGAGCTGGAGAAGGACATGGCAAATCACTCCAGCATCTTTGCCAAGAAAACCCCAAATGGAGTCACAGAGAATTGGATACAACTGAAAAACAACAACATACACATCTATAAAGACTGCTTCCCAAGAAGTAAGATAAGTCTGTCTAGGGTCACTGATACTATCAAGGACGTGACAGCAGTCAGATGGACCTCACCCCTCCACAATCTTTTAGCCCCATCAGACTTGGCAAAGTTGTGGGGCATTGCTCTGTTTGACCTACACTGGGAAACTTCATGTATCTTTCTTTATTTGGGAGTCTTCCTTTTTCTTTAGGTTGACATCTCGTTTTCACAATCACTGTGAAAATAGAGACAGTATGGATACGGGGAATGACAGCAATGAAATGGAATTCTTCAATACTACGAAGGATCTGTGCTTTCCTCGGGGCAGGTAACTCTTCCACACCTCAGTAGAGGGGGTCATCAATTGCTATGATTTTTTAAAAAGACACCCCTTGGTGCTCTGTCTTCTAGAGCTAAGCTTAGCTATATTTCCTTGGATGACAGCCATTCAGGCTATTGCCAGGCCTGCACACAAACCTTTCCAGCTGCCAGTTTGGGCTCCATTGATAGAACCTTTAAGAGGCCCGAATCATCTTTATGTCATGGAGAGGTGAAAGTGGAAAATTCCCAGGGCTTAGCCTAGACTCTGACTTGAACCTTTTCAGTACCGTCCTCTTCTGGGAAGGCTCCAAGGACACTTGGATCTCTTGGGCTTGTCAAACAGTGCTCTTAAAGCAACTGAAAGTCTTTGGTATTTCCTAGAAATCAGGACTCTCAGGTTGTAATACTTTCCCCTACTTTGGTGACTTCTATTATTATATGAAATTAGCTTTACAGTTTACATGTTGATTTAAAGACTGTCATTTAGAATACTTGCTAAGATAGGAATATGTGCTTTTACATACTCTACTGGAGCCTTTGCATGAAAGGAGAATGAACAGCAAGGTAGACAGGAGACCAGAATATAAGAAACAAACAAAACTGGGTCAGCGAGGATGCCCTCTCCTTTCCTCGTAAGCTCCCCACCGTGTGGCTCTGCCTCTGGGAATCCTTTAAGGCTAAAGTGACACCTCATTGTTGGGGGCCCCCTCTGTACCTGCCTGTGAAATTACTTGGTGCTGATTCTGTACTTAATTATTCAGAGAACCTAGGCACCCGACACAACACCTAGCAAATATGGGCAGCAAAATAAATGCTGAGGTGAACGCACAGCTAGACAGACAGTTGAAATTTGCTCCCACTGTATGCATGAAATCACTTCACCCCTGCATAGCTATGGCATCATTTTTCTTAGCGTGACTTTGCTGTTAACAACAATAAGAAATTAAATTAATGAGTTCTATGAGTAGCTTTCTCTGTCAAACGGCACGCAAAGTTTGTGTCACCTTAGTTCTCCATGTAAAAGAAGAGTCCGTGGTCCCAAGGGCTCCTGTCCTGCCCACCCCCCTCCAAGCCAAGGCCCTTCATTCAGGTGGTCATCCCTTGGGGCGGGAAGATACGCATACTCTACCTTGCATCGTTGCTGCGTTGTCAGGCTGAGTCCCGTTTTCTATTTCTCTATCTGGCATTGCAGTATCTGAAAGATGTGACACCCAAGATTAATGCAGTCCTCTTAGCTTGGTTGGCGTGCTTAAGGAAAAGTTTAGGGTAGAGCAACCTCTGCTTTGGCATTTTGGTCCCAGCCCCAAACCTGGAGGGTGGCCTGGGCCTTTGGTTGTAGAGGGCTTTGCGAGTTTGGGTGTTTTAGTGGGGGACCGTGGCCCGGGAGCTACAAATTCTAGATGGTTCCTAAAATGGACCTGGATTTCCAATGTTCTTGAATTCTTTGCCACTTGCTTCAGTCCCTACAGATTAGTCACATGGCATTGGTCTGTCGGTAAAAATCCCCTTTAAGACTATCTGGTACCTTCCCTTGACTGGAAAATGAGGAGAAGATGCAGGACCCACATATAGAGGCTTCCCTCCACCCAGCTTGCTCTGTCAAGCTCCTCTACTACAACAGGAAGGTGTCAGAAGCCCAGGTTGGGGCCAGGAAGGCCTGGGCTACCCCAGACGGTGCTGATAGGGGAATGGGGGTGACGGGAGGGTGGGAAGGCTTCCAAAATGTGTCTCAGACTCGGGATTTTTTTTTCATCTAAGGTAAGACTACAAGAGATTAGCTTTTGCAGTCCTTTCAAAAACAGGGAGCGGCTTGCCTCGCATAGCGGAGGAGGATGTTTGGTTTCTATATTGTGACGTCTTTGACGTGGGAACAGCCAGCAAAAAGGAATTTGGGGGGGCTCTGGCTGGGCTCAGAAAGGCAAGCTTCTCTGTACAGAACATCACATAGCTTTAAACGGACAGGCTGACACACACCGAGTGTGTGGGAATTCCGACACACACCGAGTGTGTGGGAATTCCCATGCTAAGAGATACCACAATACCTCCCCGTGCCGTCCAGGATGAGGAGCTACAGGCTGGGCTTTAAATCCACGGGACTCACAATGCCGCTGAAACCTCTGCTGCCCCTCTAAAATAGCACCCTTTGGAACTGGAGGAGAGGCGAACTGGGAATGCTTCCAGGTGCCAAGCCGCCTCAGGGCCCATGTGACAAGGACGCACACAACACGCAGCCCTTACCTGGTTAGAAGCTTGCCTTCCTTTTTCTAAAGCGGATGAAGGCCCAGCCCTGGTGGCGCCTGCTAGGATGCTGCACTGTATATACCTGGGGTTCTAAATGCCTTTTTGTTGCCTGCTTGTTTTTACGTTCCCTCTATTTCTCACTGCACAGCCCATGCCCGAGCCAGAGCTGCCCTCACTGTACACACTCTTGTAGCTCACGGAATGGGAACCTTATTTGAGGTTTGTCCTTCATGATCTAGCCCTGTCTCGGCAATGATAGATGTGACAGGCCAGCAATTCCTTTAGGGCATTAGTGAAAAGAGCAAGTAAGCCTAGGCTGCCTTTATTACTCGAGGGGCCTGCTACCCACCTAGGGGCTGTTAGCACAAGACAAGAACACTGAACCTATTCTTTGTGTTTCCCACACATGCAGACTGTAGCCATGCGTATGCATGGAAACATCGCAGAATCACAAATCTGTGCATCTATATTTGGGACCAGACCGGTGGTTTCACTGGCATATTTCAAACTCTCGTAGTAGAGATGCCCTCCACCGATAGAGGAGTTCTGTAACTTGGAGCTTTCAAGAGGCTAGTGACATGCCCAGGGTCACCCAGCTAGGAGGTATCAGAGGCAGCACTTGAACCCAGGTCTTTGATGCCCAAGCTCTCCCCACAACGCCACACTGCCTCTACTATACGTGGACCCGCACACACGTGCATGCACATGAAGAATATGAAAAGCCCGTGAAATGAAGAGGTGCTGGGCGACTCTTCTGGCTTGAAGACTGAAAAAGGATGCAAGGTTAAGAGTGGGCCACAGGAACCCGTTTGTTATGGATTAGGTTACATACCTCCCACTAATGATCCATAAGCAGCCACACAGTGAGCATCCAGGGGCCTAAAAGGGCTTCATTTGAAGTGCAGTGAGGGGATTCGAGCTACACAGTAAGCACTCAATCGATGCTTGTGTATCGACTGTTCATAGAGCTAAAACTGAAAGGAACCTTACAGGTTGACTACTCCAACCTCCTCATTTCACAGATGAGAAAAACTGAGGCCCAGAGAGATTAAGGGACTTGCCCAAGGTCACAGAGATAGTAAGTGGCAGAACCAGGATTTGAACTTGGGGCCTATAACATCATGGTCAGTAGCAAAGTTCAGTGCGAATGGCCTTTTGCCATGTTACCTCCCCATCACGGACATTTCCTGTTATCTCTCTGCTCTCTGTATCTCTCTAGAATGTAGCTTGTTTTTGACTGGCTTGACTCTTGGCCTCCAGTCAGCGATGCTTATGTTTGGAAAGCTAGGCTCTGATTGGGGCACCAGAGAGGGAGGGAGTTCCCCCTGTCACCTGTGGAGGCCTGCTTCAGAGCTTGCTCCACTCGCTCCCGGCGCTTGGACTCAAACTCCAGGGCCTCCTGCAGTTTTCTCTTGGCCTTCTTCTCCTTCTTCAGGCGCTTCTGAATCGTAGCTGGAATATACAAAGGGAAAGGATCAGTGAAGACTTTGCCCCTGAGGAGCCAGAATGCCAGGCAGGCTGCCTGGAGGGGCTGAAATTGAGGCTTTCAGCCATTCAGAAATCCACTAAGACCAGTACTGTTGTTGGACCCTGTCAATAACTGGCAAAAAGATCTTGTAAGTAGGCAAAGGGAGAACAGAGTGCTGGCTACTATTTCTCTTCCATAAATGTGAAAAAGAAAGTAGCTACTGTAATAGGATGAGGTGACAAGTGACATGCACTATTTTTAAATTCAGAAATAGCGCGTCTTTCTTTGAGAGGCAGCCCTGTTTTATATGCAAGCATGTCACTAGGGCACTACAAATATTTCTAAGAGCAGAGCTGTCAGTGAGCCAGTGGTGAGCACCACAATCAAACTCAAACAGAAGCTGATCCCCTGCTGGCTTCATACCGACTTAGAAGATCACGAGGGCACATTATCTACATTGTATTGTATTTGTGGTTATTCTGTTAAATATTCTCCAATTGCATCTTAATCTGTTCCCCCAGCACTTAGGAGTTTGCAGCCACACAGCTGTAAGTTTGACACCTCTGCTATAGAGGATTCTGGAACAAGCCACAAGAAAAAAGGGGAAGCTAGATGGCACAGGGCATAGGGCGCTGGGCCTGGAATAAGGAAGACTTGAGCACAAAATGGGGCCTCAGGCACTTACTAACTGTGTGACCCGGGGCAAGTCATTTCACCTTGTTTGCCTCAGTTTCCTCATCTGTAAAATGAACTGGAGAAGAAAATGGCAAACCACTCCAGGCTCTTTGCCAAGAAAACCCCAAATGGGGTCAAGAAGAGTCGGACATGACAGAAAAATGTCTCAACACCACCACCACCACAAGAACAAAAAATGAATTTCTCATTTTTTCCAGGTGGGGGGAAAAGTAGGCCTCAGCTTTCAGTGTTTTGCCCCTTAGTCTTCACAATTTGACTGACATGATACAAAGCATTGTTAAACCCAAGGAATCATAGAATCGTGAAAGTGTATCCCCTGGAGAATTATGAGACTTAAGCCCAATGGTCATGGGAAATGATTGGGTGAGAACTTAAAATAAGTTTTACTTTGTGTCAAGATTTTAGGCAGACTGGCCTTCATATTTCTTCCTCCTCTATTATTTATGGATCTGCAAAAATATTTGTTGTAATGTGCACGATAAAGTGGCCCTGTCGTATGAGGTAGGGTCGAGAAGACCTCAGCTTAAGAGACACTGCTGAACGTGCTGGCTGTTGTAACCCTGGCCAACTGGCCAGAGATATCAAAACATGTGGCCCCAAGCACATTAAAATGTATTGGGAATTATTTAACAAAAGAAATAAAATTATAATAAGACATAGATAATATTCTTTTTTAAAACTGAGTTCATATGTGGTCTTCGGGGATCCTAATGGACAGTGTAATGACCCCTACTGAGTTTGACACTACAGCCCAGAGTCAAAGGGCTGGTGAGTTTAGGCAGGATCTGAACCTAGGTCTTCTTCTCTCCCATCCCATCACGATGTCTCTCTACAAAAACGTTGCATTTCAATCCATGTTATATATTCACAGCAGATTCTGATGTGACTTAAAAGGTACTAGAGTGGCCTGGGTAGAAGGTGAGGCCTGGGATTTAGTCCTAACTAATTTGGGGCAAGTAATGGCAGTCTCTCTGGGGGCCTTGTAGGTTCAAAAGATGGGGATGGGGACTAGATGGTGATCTTGAAGGTTTCTCCCAGTGCTAACATTCTGTAATTCTATTCTACAGTATTTACATCAAGAGCACATATATTGGTGCCAATTCGAATTTAAAATTGATCTAGTTGATTCAGCAGTATTCATTCACATGAGTGACTCTCACTGATTCAAAGAGAGCTAATTCTGTAACAGTGTAATTCGCCAGTTTGGGGGAGGGGGAGAGAACTCTCTCTATCCATGTAAATTGGCGACTCAGCTGTAAGGTAGGGAGTTACCCTGGGGCACTGCCTGATTCTTGCTGTGCCCATAGGCACCGGGCCAGTATGTGTCAAAGGTGGGACCTGTAAAAGCCTGGGCCTGCCTTCTGGCCAATTCACCATTCCCCTATCAGAGGTAAGGTAACCAAAAACAAAGAGGTGCCTCAGAGCTCCCCTAGCCAGTGCTTACTGCATGAGGCAAGAAAAAGACTTTGAGGTCTATTTACATAGCCCCACAAAAGGAGGGAGCACGCATTTGTCGGGGGGGGGGGGGGGGGGTCTCCACTAAGCAAATGCTCATTTGTATGACTGTGTCGATCTCCATACCTGACTCTGCGTGCCAAATGATGGAAATCCACTAATTGTCTCAAACTGTAGAAAAATGATTTTGCCTTTGCTTTCTCCAGTCTTCACTGAATTAGCCAAGATAAGAAGGTTTAGTTCTCCTTGAATTCGATGACTAAATTTCCATTCTGAGAAGGAATGATGATTCCAACCTCAAGGGAAAAAGTCTTCCCCAGAGCAGCCCTGCACAGGCAGCGGAGAAGTCAATACGCAGGCTGGCACTTACTGCAGCCAATTGGGACAAGCCTCCTGACGACGGACATGCCACCTCCAGTAGTTAGGGGATGTCACTGCCCCAGGGTATGGCACATCTGCTGGCCAGCTGGCCTCTCCATCCTTCAGCCTACCATTGAGACGTCTGGGGTGGGGAGGGAGGGAGAGGGTACTTTTGGTTTGGGGGTAGCACTTGTGGTGAAAGGCTTAGTGGAGAGAAGTCAGAAGCTGCTGCCCCATGTGAGGTTTGCATATCATCTGTGGTTTTGATAGATGCCATTCCTGTCATCCATTACCTGCCATAGATGAATAGCAATTGCTGCCATTTACATAACATGTTAAGGCTGACAAAGCGCTTTACAGATAATTTCCCCTTTAGCCTCACAATAGGGTGAGACGGTGGTCATAGGTATTATTGTCTCCATTTCACAAATGAGAAAATTGAGGATTAGAGAATTTAAGTGGTCACATGGCTAACAGGCATTAGAGACAGGATCGAAATTCATTACTTGACCATCTTCAGTTTTTTTTTTCTTTAGGGCGGGGGTGGGGGGGAACAGTAGGTTCAGACCTGTCATTTCCATGAAGCGACTCCTTTCCTGGATGCAGGCTGGTCATTTATTTGTATAATGCAGAGTCTTACAAAGTTGCCTTAGGTACCAAGATTAAGTGACTGGCTCATGATCATTTAGAAAATCCATGTCAGAGGGGTTTTCCAGACTCCAAGGCCCTTCTATTGACTAGAACTAGAGTTGAAAACGCCACTTGAGTATCCAGTATTTGCAAGTGATGCAGGCTCAGCCCTACGCCCCTCTGCCCCTCAGCGTCTCCTTCTCCATGCCTCACTGATTGCTGCCTTGATGGTGGCTTTTGCCATGCCACCAGACTCACCTCTGCTTTGCAGCTCCACGGCGAGCTGTCTTTCCAAGGTCTCTCTCAGCTCCCTCTCTCTGAAGAGCTCCATTCTCAGCTCTTTCTTCTCCTGCTGCATCTGCTTCTCCTGGATGCGAGCATTGTCGAGAGCCACTTTCAGGAGGCCCTGGGAAAAAAACAAAAGCACCGTTCTTCAAGTTCAGTCTCTTTGTCTTGACCACTTGATGCCTCAGAGGTGATTAAATAGCTGCAATAAATACCCATCTAAAGAGAAGCATTATTTGGACTGGAAAACTCACCTTCATTTGCATTTGGCTGCTAAATTATGAAGCTCAGTCACTGTTTTACAGATCTCCCCCAAGCCTCTAAAACTACACCCAGGACATATAAAAGGCCCCTTCCAGTCCTCATCTAAGATGATCACCAGCAATGGACAGACTCCATCTTCTTGCTTGACAATGAATGAACCGGGCGGGGGGGAGCAGGGATAGTACATGTTTTGTTTTGTTTTTTTAAAGTCATGATAATAAAGAAAAATGGAAGAGTATATTTAAAGTGGGATCGTTAAACTGAACCAAATTGCCTAGAAGTCCAGTATATCAAAGAAGGAGTAATCCTCAAAAAAAATTTTCATCTCCCAGATTTCATATCTTGGCACTATACACAACTAACCAACGTACAAAACAGTAACAAAACTCAGGTCAAACCACAATGGCCGGTGTTGTTTCCACCATTACAAAATTAAACCTTCCATTAACAATCATTATCCACAGAAGTGGACAGTGAGGTATCTCATCGGTCCCCGCTGCTGCATTAGGCAGTTTTGCTTAGGTGTTTTTGGGAAACAAATTTTGTAATGGAGACTGGATGTTTGGGAAGTGTGCTGAAGCAAGAGGTACTAATGTTAAGGGAAAAAAAGGACTTTTCAGCCCTAGAGGTGACAGAATGTTTTAGAAGGCTGCTTTCCATCTCCCCATCCTAAAGGCAAGACCAATTCAGGCCCTAAACCTTATTGTTAGAAATGAAGCACGTATAGCTTTACATAGGTTATGATCAAATGCAGTTTATTTGGAAAATCTGTGAATGGGAACAATTTACATAAATCGTTCTCATATAAAAATTTTGCGCTTCATTGTTTTAAAATGATAAAAAAAAAACTATCCAAGTTTGCACAATTCATCTTTGGCAAATTAAATAACCAGTGAAATTCAATATTTTAATGTTGTCTGGAATGTCACAAAGAATGACAACTAACATTTGATAATTATTACGTTACACTGATTTTTGTCTAGCAAAATAATTACCTGAATGTTGGTCAGAAGCGTTTCCACAGAAGAAAGGCTATCAGCAAAAATGAATGGTGAGGAGAAGCCAGCAGGCATGGCTTGTCCAGCCAGTTGGGCCTTCTCTAGGCCTGGTTTCATCATCGGCATGGCAACCTGCACCTCTTCTGCAAAATCAAATAATATTACACTTAGAAACAAGTGGAACCAAACATCAAAGTAGTCACTCATTAGCAGCTGCCAAAAAGACCCAAGTGTTCAAATAGTCTAAAATGGCAGAATTCATCTGGTCCATCCCCCTGCCTCTAGTTTTCCGCAAGTGAATTAAAATAATGAGAAACGAAGATGACTGAAATGCATGTTGTCACTAAACAGGGACAAGAAAACATGGAAATAAGCTAAATTTGTCCAATTGGAGCACCCGTACTCTCCTCAAAGGATACTGTTACCTACAAGAAGGTGAATTACCTTTGCTTCAAAGAAACATATTTAGGAACTTAAAAATATCAACTATAATGAGCGAACACAATGTCTAAGCCCTTTTCCCTTTAATTTCTCTTCTCTCCCACTCACAGTGCTCCAAAGAGATTCTCTCTAAATGACAGGGGGTCTTAGTGCAAGGGAAAAGTCAGAGTAAGAAGCATTTGGGTCAGTAATGGGGGGGTGAGGGAGGGTTTAACAAGAAAAAAAAAGACAGAAAAGGAGGATGCTAAGTCCCAAGGCCATCACAGACATCCTCCTAAGGCAGAATGTGCCAGCTGACCTCCCTTTAGAGTCAAACTCATTCAAGCCAAGTTAGCTGTTGTCTTCCACTGTATGGAAGGCAGTATCTTGGGCTGGGGAAAGCACTTTCCCAAGCAGGCACATTGTGAGTTTTCTTCAAAGGCTCCATAGGGCCCTTCAAAAAAAAACTGCTGTGTAACCAATGTAACAAAGATAGCACAGAAACAACACCCACTGGGTCTACCTTTCTGAGGAGCATTTCTTTCAGTCATTCAACGAGCATTTTCATTAAGCAACTGCTGAGTGTCAGGCATTGTGCTGGAAAAATCAAGCCCCCAAAAGAAATAGTTCATGCCCATAAGGAGTTTATGCTCTACTGAAAGACATAACCTGTACACAGAAAGATCAATACAAAGGAATTTTCAGCTGGAGATATTAGCGAGGCAGCCTACGATCAGGCTTAGGCTTGTAGAGGAAGGAGCAGTGCCAGTGAGCTGCGAAGGAAGCCAGGAGTTTAAGGGCTCAAGGTGAGAAAAGGTTTTCCATTCTAAGCATGTGCATAGGCACATGGAAATGAAACAAATCTGGGAGGGCAACTAACATGTGCAAAGGCACAGAGGTGGGAGATGGCATGGAATGTGGAAGAAGAAAGTCGCCCAGTTGGGGTATAATGATGTGTATTTAGGGGAATAACGTACAATAAGCTAAGAAGATAAGGCAAAACCACATTGTGAAGAGCTTTAGATGCCAAACAGGAGGCTTTGATTTTTATTTTGGAGATAATAGGGAGCCACTGGAGCTTCTTGAGCAGGAGAATACTACAGTCAGACCATGGAATATATTGCAAGGGGACCATCAAGGTCATCTTCTAGAGTCCTCAGAAATAGGGAATGACCAGCCCCAAGTCTAAAATGGCAGTAAGGGGCAGAATCTGAATCTAAGTCCCATGACTTCAGATTTCCACTGCACCAGGCTGTCTCCTTTTAAATAGCCAATAGGGATGAAATGATACCAGCTAAAGTGAACAAACGGAAAGGAAAATGGGGTTTGGATTTCAGGACCATATCTTGAAATCTGAGAATGACAGGCAGCTGGCCTGGCCTGGAGGATAACAATCAAGAGCCAGGAAGATGATCTACTTGGTGTTCTGCAAATCCGATAAAAGGGGCTTTGAACTGAAAATGAAGGGAGAGAGAAAACTGCTAAGAGGAAGCCACCAAGCTAGATCCCACAGTGAGTAGCGACAACAGATGAAGAAGAGAAGTAGAGACACCTAGAACAGCGTGGTACAGGGGCAAGAGCACTCGCCAAGCAGAGGATCCAGGTTCAAATTCTGTCTCCAATGCCTACAACCTGTGATTTGAGGCAATTAGAATTCTATTAGAAAAACTAAGGACAATTAAAAAATCATGTTCAGTTAGAATAGAGGAAAGAGGTATATCAAAGAAGTGATGGACCTACTGCTTGGGAATGGGGGGGGGGGGGCGGTAATGCCAATAACTAGTGACAGAGAAATCAGTGCTACTTGGTTCCAATTTTGGTTCTGTGGAAAAAAGTGAGGAAATGCCACAAGACAATATGGTTTCCATGTCAACTTTGAAGGAGGTCCCTAGAAGAGTGCCTCATGGATCTGGGCTTCATCTTGTGCTCTTTAAACATGTTTATCAGAGGCTTAGGTAAAGGCATGGACGGCATATTTGTCGTATTTGGAAATGAAACAAATCTAGGAGGGTAACTAATATGTTGGATGGCAGAATCAGCATGTGAAAAAGATCTTGGCAGACTACAGTGTTAATACGATGAAATAAAATAGGTATGAAAAGTCTTGTACTTGATTTCCAAAAATCAACTTCCCAAGTAAATGATGGGGGCGACGTAGCCAGGTTGGACTAAGTGGTCCCCTGCAACTCTGTGCCTCTCTGAACACAGGTTGGATTGGTGGCAAAGGTTCACAGGGCCTCTGACGGAACACGTTTCAGGCTGCTGGCTAGGCTCGAACCTAAAACAAACCAATTTCCATGAGATCTGGAAAGGAGACTTTTTCATCACATTATTCCTGGCGTCTTTAGGGACTCAGACAGTGATCTGGGGTTCAGTTGAAGCTCATTTTTCAGATCCAAGCAGCCTACATATGCAGTGAAGAGAGTCTTGAACCCCATTGATTTCCCAGTCATCACGTTACTCTGTGGGAGTCCTTGGATGGGAAACACGGGCAAATCATTGCGGGAACTTGCAGTGAAATGAGCTAATGGTAGAGTGTTTTCTCCCAATAAATGGCCCTTAATATCTTGATGTTCCCAGAACCTAGAGGATACAAACTACTAATTGATTACTTAATATGGGGTCAGGGAATGTGTATTCTGTGATTCTCAGGTATGCAGAAAACTCGAGCATCTGTGTCCCAGTGCCTAAGAATTCAATGCAATGCGGCAAACCTAAGTTATGAGACAAGGAGCACCTTCACTGCAATTGGTTTTAGTAAAGCTTGAAATTAACATATTGCCCGTAAATTCCTGCTGCATCTGTTTCCAAGGGCAGTTACACGCCCAGTCCCCATAGTTTCATTTGTCACCTGCCTTGGTCATATTAATTTGAAGATCTACCATTAGAATGCTACATGTTTAGTGAGCCCTTTTCTTTCTCTTTCTTCCTTTTGTTGGGGGCAGTGGGGGAAGGTTAGCCCAGAGGGAATCAGCATATCAGTTACAACTGTTGGGGACACAATTAAAACGCAGCATCGTAACATCTGCAATACTATTTTCTTGTAAACACACACACACACACACACACACACACACACAGTCCTAAGGCATGTTTGTAAGGCATGTCTTAGGCAGCCACTATTATGTGTCTCTAAAGCATTTCCTGACAATAACCCAAGCCACGTTTTGGGTTTTCCTTGTATTGTTTGAAGTCTCTGTTTACATGGTCTTTGATCTTCACCACGTGAGTGCATTAAGTGGATAGAATGTCTTTGTAATGATTTACCAATATTAGTAAAAGAACAGATCTGATGTTGTCCCAAATATCTCTTTTTCAGAAGGGGATTTACAAACTTAGAACACTGGCTTCCTACTGATTCAGAGACAATAGGATATTCTCCTGATGAAATATTTTCTATCAAGGCAGAGTTCTGAGAATTAATGGGTTAATGAGGATGGTGCATTGTCTACAGACGTGAGACATCAGTGGCAAGGGGCTGAGACCCGAGAAAAAACAAAGTAGTGGTGCAGAGGAAAGCAACGCCTAAAACAGTGTGCATAAAACAAAACTCTAACTACGTGAAAATAGCTAGAAATCTCTTCGATTTGGAGATGAAAGTAATGCTATGAAATTGGCCGAAAGGAAAATTGGTATTGACTGTGAAGACAGGTTGCACGGTCTCTGGTTTGTAATGTTGCTGTACAGTAGATTGAAGTTTCAAAATAGTATTACTCTTCTTTAAAGAGATAGACACAGCTAAATTAGGTGCTGCTTGCTGCAGTAAGGATCAAATGCAAAAAGAATCATATTTCATCAGACCTAGTCAACACCAGGAAAATAAATAGAAATATAAGAGGTCTGCAGGCAATGATTCATTTTGATAATCTGGCCCACGAGAGACACATGGAGACAGCACACAGATCTAAGCTTCTACCAAAAGACAAATAGGACACAGAGGGTGGGAATTGGGATGACAGCGTAGCAGAGGTCACATCGATTTTCAGCAGCAGTTTTCACACAGATGAGATAACCCTGGACTCTATTTGGCCCATTGTTCATACCCTACCTGTCCCACAAGCAATAAATTTCCTAGTCCCAGAAAGAGGGCAGTAAAGAAGAAGGATTCTACTTAGGACTTCTTATGATTAAGTTTTTTGTGCTACCCAAACATGGTCTGTGGACCAAGGTCACATTGCATGTTAAGGTCTGTAATGGCTGAAAACTAGCAGAAGCATATTATATTTTAACGTCTACGACTGGAAGCTGTCAAACCATTCGTCACTTTTTTTTCTGATTGAAATCCCATCCTGCAAAGATGAATGATAAATGCGTTAAAAATCTATTTCAATCTGGTAATAGGTCTTCACATCTGAATGGCACCTACGTCTGGTCCGCATTCTGAGCAAGCGCACCATTAGGTGGAAATGTATTAGCTAGTCTCAGACCTCCCCTAATTGGCAAAGCAATTAAAACCAGGCAAGTGCCAGACACAGAGAGACGGGTGGTTAAATAGGGTTATCTCTTTGCAGTCAAAGGAGAAAGGGTTTTTGATTGGGCATTTTGATGTAAAAGGCCATGGCTCCAAATCTCACCACTAAAACCCTTAGCGCACATACAGCACAATAGAATAAACAAGAAATAAAGACAGGACAGCCGGTGTCTAGCCAAGGACACAAACAAGCGCTCCATTTATTGAAGAAAGCTGTTTTTATTGAGCCTGTTTGTTAAACCTGCCATACTTGGTAATAGCACTTGGGAATCCATTTAGAGGACAGTCTCTCTATTTTAATTTCTTGCTTGGGGCCCAGATGAATAGATGTAAAGGTGGACAAGAGTTATATTTGTAGAGGAAAAAAAATAAATGGTAAATGCCCAGAATGGAAAAGTTCCCCCTGAAAATGATTCTCAAGGCTGCTAGAAACTTTGCAAGGTGTGGCTCTCTCATTCGCATTCCTCCCTCCTCCTGCCCAGCCACTTACCCAAGCTTCAGTGGTATTCCACAATAAGCAACCGATAGACAGAAACTTCTATCTTAGTTATATTTGAAATACAGACGGCCTTAAGGGTTTACCTTAGGATGTATCATTAGAATTACATTCAACAACAGAAAGGTGTCTCCTTGAAGCCTTCACTGCACTACCTAGCTACCATCCTTGGCTGTCACCCTTATGCCGTCCCATGGCACCTCTGTCTCCTTCCCACAAGTTATGGGTGGGGGTGAGGACCAAACTCTTTTCTGAGAACAAGTTGGCCCCTTCTAATATGAACTTGCCCACAGTGGGACTGACCTCTGAACCACTTCCCCCAACTCAAGCATTTATTTAGTGTCTACCATGGTCCCAGCACTGGCCCAGGGAGTTGGGGGCGATGCAGCACATAGTACCTGTGCTTTAGGGAAATTTACATCTAGATGAGATAACAAATGGAGGCTCCACAAACTGCTATATAATTGAATGATACAGATTCACGAGAGTTGTGAAGAGCTCAGGGAAGGGAAATGAGTGAGGCCTTCAGTGATCTTGTACTGCATTCATTCAACTACAGGCCAATTGATCACCCATTTGCTCTAAGGCCTGCTGCTAGGTGCTGTGAGAGATACCAGGATGTGGAGATTACAGTCTGGTAGAAATGTCCACAAATGTCCACTACAGGCTATGTGGCACCATGTGAGAGCTACAGAAAATGGATCCTAAAGGCTTATAAAGCCCATTGCATTTTAGAGAATATCACAGTAATTCTAGGGGCCATATATTGTTCCTTCCCAATGCTCGGTTCTTAATTTAAAAAAAA
The DNA here is from genome assembly GCF_900497805.2 of Vombatus ursinus. Lineage (NCBI taxonomy): Eukaryota > Metazoa > Chordata > Mammalia > Diprotodontia > Vombatidae > Vombatus > Vombatus ursinus. The sequence goes on along the minus strand of NW_020944469.1, from coordinate 7,235,451 downwards.
AGATGGGTATTAGGAGTGCACAGGGTAACACTGCTTTGCGACTGATGGGGTACAGAATGATGTAGAATGAAAGATGACTCCTAGCGCCGTACACATGTACACACACACACACACACACACACACACACACACACACACACACACCCCTGCCTTTCAGTTGTAATGGAGGGAAGGAAAACAGCTTTTAAAAATAGCCAAAGAAAATCTGTTTGAAATGTGGAGTAAAGGCCCAATTAAATGGAACTTTGAATTAGCCGATTTCTCCCTATACGTGCCTTTTAAGAGGCAGTTTAATCAGAAGAAAATAAGCTCATGGCAAGGATTTAGATCAAAAAAGCAATTTCCAAGGTGTGTCTTGGGCTTGGTACCCATGTTCTTTATCTGTGGTCTTTACACAGTGAGAGGCCCTACAAAGCCCTCATCACATTCAAATTGTGTTTGGGTATAGCCACAAAAGCAGGAAAATCTGCCTGCATTTTAGGAAAAAAATAATCAATGTGTTTGATCAGTTGAGGTATAATTCTATTTGGTGATACACAGCACCTACTTTTACCACAGAATGACTATGATTTAGGAAGAAAAACTCCCTCCCTGCCCAGTACCCTCTTCCCATCATGGCTTAGAGAGACCTGACCTTCTAGTCAGGCCGATCAAAAGGAAAGCAAAGGTCGATAGGACACTGGAAGTGCCAATATCAGCACATATCTTATGGAGAAGCAAAGAGAGAAGTCACATAAAGAGGCTTAAACCTGCCCTAAGAGCCTAAAGGGAGCATTTAGAACAGGAATTCAGTGTGGCACAGTAGGAGGCACCACAAAGGATTTAGGATTCACTTCTCTTGGTGACTGGCTACTTCTGGGGGGAAAGAGTTAAAAAGCAAGTGAACGAGGTCAGAAGAGAATATGAGCACTTATCTGGATTTGATGATGGAAGAACCAGGCAAGTGAGGCTTAAGGCCACATGAATCTCTATTCTAGGACAAATGAAGGCAGGAAATATTCTCCTGCATCAATAATTGGACTCTTGTAGCTGACAGCATTTGGATGCCTGCAAAACTAGCCTCCCTAGTTACAAGGAATGAGCTGTCTTTGGCCTTACCAGGGAGCCAGTAATCAGTTCAATCGCAGTACCTGGAAAGGTGAGCGCTGCCAGGAGGTGGGCACCTCTCTGCTAGTATCAGGACAAGGGCCCTCTCCTCCGAACCTGGCACAAAGCTGATGCAGAAATTTGTTGTTCTGACCTTGTGCTTCAGGTACCAACAATAAAGTCACAGATGGTTTTCTCTTAATTACCATATCTGAATTGAAAGTTGATGAATACTGAGGGGGGAATAATTGATTAATCCCACACCCTAGATCTAATCCAGAGGTTTCTTAAAAGATGACCTGTATTGTTTGATGTTACAATAACATTTTGAGAAGTCTTTTTAATTAATTTTTTAAAAAACTCATTTTTAAAACAATCCTTAATTGTTATCTAAAGGTGTCCAGGAAAAAGCAGAAGCTTTAAGAAAATAGCATACAATTAAAGAGGCTGCTACATTGCCCAGCGCCAACCATGCTCCCTTGTGGTTTTGATCTACACACTTGGAAAATCAATTTATTTTTGCACTCAGGAATGGAACCTCTTCAATTCTTTTCATACCATCTAGTCAGGCAACAAAGCAAAACATGAGAGAAACATGTGCACATGTGCAGGTAGAGGAAAACAAGATCCTTTTTTCGAGGGGAAAATTTATTGTAAGCAATTATTTAGTAAGGGCTGAAGCCTGTCTTTGGAGTTATTACTTGGAACTATTTAGTGGAAGGAGTGAGATACAGAACATGAAAGGGGGGAGGGGAGGGTGACACCAGCCCAGAAAATTCAGCAAGGAATCAGAAGGTTTGAGCTGTGTGTACGTGGTGGGGGGGCGGGGGAGGCAGGGGCCAGGCACATGCTTTCCTTAGTATAGAAACCCCTTACACAGAATGACGAACAACTCCTCCAACTCAGAGAGTTTTAGATAATCAGCTGGGCCGCTGATGAGCTAAGCGATTGGCCCGAGGTCATCCTAGGTAGCATGGATCCTGCTGACTATTTCTCATGATACTCGGATGAGAGAACAGAGCAGAGATCTTCAAGGGAGGGGTACTGGCAGGCAAGTCCTTGTTGCAATGCCCTCGTAAATCCCAAAGAGCTCAAATGGTTCTACTGAATTCTTCGGCAGTCTTTTTTAAGAGACATTCAGGCGGGGAAGGTGCACAGTGCAGTAAAAAAGAGCCCAGGTTTTGGTTCAAATCTACCCGTGTGATCTTGGCCAAGTCTCTTCCCCAACCTGGTCCTCACTTTCCTCATCTCCAGCTCTAGAGGGGGATTCTGGGAATCAATCAGCACACAGGAGTTTCTATATCGTTGCCTCCTCGACATGGACACCGTCGGGTTGGTACTTCTCCCCCCGAAACTGGCGGAAGCTTTATTAAGGAAGTAGGCATCTAATAGCAGCGTTCAATCCCACAACCCTCACCACATGCACAAAGGCTATTTTTAGATGCTGCCTATTGCAGGGAGAGCTTACGCCATCTGGCAAGCAAGCTTACTTTGTGTGCAACAAAAACTTCCCAAGCTTCAGACCAGGGAGAGCCAGCAAGGCCGCTACACGTTCAGACGCTATTTCTATTTCATGCTCAAAACTGATTCTTGCTCATCATCTTTCCTAGCTAGTCTTCTCTGCTGGTCTCATTTCATTTTAAACTATTCTCATTTAATATTTATCTCAAACCTCATGATTTTTGTCACAGAGAATTATTGAGCACCCAGGTGTGCTCTGCCCTGTCGCACAGAGGACAATCATTTCCCAGGGAGGCTCCGTGGCTGCTCAGGACGAAGGCCTATGGATGGTGACTCTCCCCCAAACCTTGTATTGGAGGCCTCCAGAGTCCAACATGAGCAGCACTGATCACTTGGGGAATGGACACACCCTGGACGAGGATTTGCAAAACAAACCCTGCTCCTGGCTTGTCACTTGTCTGTCTAAAACATGGAATGCAGGGGAACAAGCACATAAATCCGTGTACCCACATGCGGATGGAAGCTGGGACTTCAGGGAGGATTTCTGTCATTTGGGGTCTGGTCAGTCAAGCTCTTACTCAACTTTATTGTCCTTCTGTGAAGGGGAGGGGCAGGGGTTTCAGATCAATAAATTTATCAGTATAAGGCATTCCCAGGTAAACACTCCCTCTGCTAAGGCAGAGAGGTACCAGGGACTCTGAAAAGCTAAGTGACTTGCCCAAGGTCACGCAGCTAATAAGTGTCAGGGGCAAGACTTGACCGTGATGCCTGGGTGCTATCCAGCTGCTCTTCCATCTGCTAGGACACACGCCTCTGGGGTTCTGATGCCCAGAAGTCAGGATGTGTCAGAGGCATGATTTGCACCCAGATCTCTTTGACCCCAGCTACTCTGGCATGCTGCCTCCCTCCAGAAGAGTTCATGAATGAAACAGTCCAATTAAAGATGACTTTTAGAATCACGACTATGCCAGGCAGAGATGCTCCAACTGCTTGAGAATATTTGGTGAGACTTTGTTTTACCCATGGTGATATCAAGTAGGGAGCAGCTAGGGGGCACTACAGTGGATAGACTGCCCATCCTGGAGTCGGGAAGACTCCTCTGCTTGAGTTCAAATCTGGCCCAGATACTTCCTAGCTGTGAGACCCTGGGCAAGTCACTTCATTCTGTCTGCCTCAGTTTTCTCATCTGTCAAATGAGCTGGAGAAGGAAAATGGCAAACTGCTCCAGTGTCTTTGCCAAGAAAACCTCAAATGGAGTCATGAAGAGTTCGACGTGACTGCAAACAACTGAACAGCAATAATATCAAGTTAACTCTGTGGTACTGTATGTATACACTTATCTGTGGAGATACATATATATATATATTTTTTTTTTCAACCAAACCTGTGATAGTACATTCATTGAGGAAACCCCATTTACTGATGGAAAATGACATCTGCTCTGTAACATATGGTCTTAGAGCATTGCCTGAGATTGGCCTGGAGTCCTGCAGCCAGTAGGTATCCTGACTTCACAGCCAGCTCTGTTATCCACTATGCTCTGCTGCCTTTCGTGTATATTATATGAATTAATGGCCAACAGTCTCAAATTGAATTCAGACCCAGTTGGATTCCATACTTATGTGACACACAGTCCTGCATTTCCCATGGACATACTTCGCAAGCATCTGTCCTGATCCACACTCTTTTAGGGTTTTTTCATAAATCTGCTGATAATTGGCTGGAGATAACCTTTCCCACTCCCTTTCTTTACTTCCCTCCATTCTTCAGTTCCTCTTTGGTATATCTCTTTATGGGGCTGCCTAAAAATTAGAGCCTTATTTGCAAAAATTCACATCCCCCTACTGGCCTTGGAAGGCCATCTTCCCTAACTATAATCAACAAGTAGAGGAAAGATATGTTACTTGGCTTACAGGGATCTGCACATGCAACTTAGTCCTCCCTCGTATTCAGGAAAGGCTATGCCAATAGCTCATCATTCGTGTTTCTGCCAGATGTGTGGCAAGGTGGAAAGAGTGACAGATTTACAATCGGAGGACCTGGGTTGGAATCCTGACTGTCCTGGACCATCCACGTGACACTGGGTAACTCCCTTCTCTTCATCTATGAGCTGACGTATGAGATCTCTTCCAGCTCTGCATCTGAACATAAGCAGCGGTTTATATTGGGTCATTTTGTCTACTTGATACTTAAAGCAAAATTCCAACCTGGAATCCTCAAAGCCCTCCACCCCTCCAAAGATGAGGAGCAGCCAGGGCTTCAGTCTTCTGGGACTTGGGAATTATTCTCTGTTTATTTTGTTATAAAGGACAATTGGACTATGATCACCTCCCCTGCTTCAACTGCATAAATATATCCCGTATCATCCATTGAGGCCAAATAGCAAAGAAATAACAGAGATGGTCATCTTCGCAGATGTAAAATAGCCTTAATAAAACAGAGGTGTATAATAGTCAAGAACAAATTACTCAGGCTGACTTTAAAGAAATAGTGTCCTTAATGCGGCATTACTCTCAGGATACTGTCATTCCTGTTGGTGCTTAGAGAGCAGCCTCGCAAAACAGTATAACCTGCTCAAATGGCAAGATATCTTTTTGCAATGGAGTATTTGTGTCCAGGCAGATACAAGGTTTGTAGAGAATGCATCCAGGGAGCCATAAAACTAGTGGGAAACATATTTCTCTATGGTATTTTAGTACTTTGAAAAATTCAATCACTTCCACCCCCCCCTCCAAAAAAAAAAAAACCAACATGTTGCTGTGAACATCAGAGGAGCCTTATAAAAGCAGTGGCCTTCCCATAGTACCTGCTTACTGCTGATTTGAAGAGGTGGAACATCCCTCTCTTCCAAAGCTAAAGTTCACCTTTTAATTTCCTTTTCAAATTATAGATCATTCCCAGAGAACAAGAGCATTGCCCCAGCAGGTTTACTGAGCTTTAGGAAGAATATTGCAATGCCAAGTTAAGACTAGAGGCCTTTCCCAAATGGAAATGGACGGTATATTATCAATGCCAGCACGGATTTTAAAAAATCTTGACAGTTTCTTGTATGGGTCTAGAGTCCATCACAGAAAATGGGAGCTTTAAAAATAATTCAACATAGAGTAGATGTCCAGATTCAAATAAGTGTTAACCTGAGCAATCTTCATCAGCAAGTCAACAAGTCATCACACACTTATTAAGGGTCTACCATCCATGTACCAAGCACTGGGCTAAGTGCTGGACACACAAAGAAAGGCAAGAACAGTCCCTACCCTCAAGGAGTCCACGTTGGCACAGTGGTCCTTCCACTGAGAATCCACCCGCAATTTCTTCCCACGAATGCCGTATTTCTTCCTAATATACAAAGCTCCTCTGTAATGCTCCCTCCTCCCTTTTACATGTTTTGTTCCTTTTGAAGATGGGTGCCTTTCCAGAGCCACATTCTGCTCATGGATTACAGTGCAACGTTTCTCAGGCATACCTACAAGGTCAAATTGTAATTCTTGACCTGGGATCTCGGTTCATCTGGCAATTCTTCCCCCATTTGGTGGTTTTGTGTATTGCTACATAAGGCCATGGAATTGATTGCTGGTTCATTTCTTGGATTTCATCTCCTACCTTCTTCCTAAATTGTAGGTGTTCTCCACTGAAACTAGACTTAGTATATGCATCTGTGTGTGTATAAATGTATGTGCACACATGTGTGCATACCATTTTCTCTCTTCCACCTCTGTGGCCTTTTTCAATTTAAAACCCTCATGATCAAAATGTCAAGATTCCAGGAAGATACAATTCTTTATGCACTCCTTCTTAGGACACGCTCTGTCCCTGAGCAGTATGCCTGCCTTGAGTCTCCTTGTCCTCCTAATCCATCCTGTGTACTGCCATGGAGTCATAGCAGCTCAAAACTGGAAAGGGCTTCCAAGGTCATCCAATTCAACATATATCTGAACAAGAGGCCCCTCTGTATCATATCAACAAGTGGTCAACTGAGCCTTTGCTTAAAGACAGGGGTAGGAAACCTGCAGCCTCCAGGCTACGTGTGGCCCTCTAGGTCCTCAGGTGCAGCCCTTTGACTGAATCCAAACTTCACAGAACATATCCCCTTAATAAAAGGATCGGTTCTGTGAAACTTGGACTCAGTAAAAAGGCCGCACCCAAGGACCTAGGGGGCCACATGTGGCCTCGAGGCTGCAGGTTCCCCAACCCTGCTCAAAGATCACCAAGAAATGGGAGTTCTCAACCCAGGCACTCTATTCTACTTTCAGATAGCTCTAATTGTTGGATGTTTCTATTCTGATGGAGCCCAAATGTTCCTCGATTCTGGTTCTGCCCTCTGGGGCCAAGCAGAACTAGTCTAATTATTCCTTCCAAGGAACAGTCTTTCAAATTGTAGGAAACTACTACCATGCCCCCCACCCCATCTCCAGCCCAAACAACTACAACATTTAGCCATGAAACTGATGTTCTCGCCACACAGTTTTAATTCTATCACTCCCTTCCACAAAAGTCTTTAAGGTCTCCCCAGTGTCATCTCCTTAACCTGACATTTCAGATGATCCACTATTTGGCCCAACACACCTTCCCAACCTCATCTTTAGCTACAACAACATTCCTGCTCCAGCACAACTGCTCTACTGATTGTCTCCTTGACATTCTTTGAGATTTTCTACCTTTGAGTTTTTGTTCCTGCCATTCCACCTGCTAAGAATGGCCTCTCTTTCTCCTTCTGTATCAAAAACCTGTCCTCCTTTCAAGGGTCAGTTCAGCAAAGCCTACTTTGACTCTGAAGAAACTCTCACTCCTTTGAACTCTTGCATCACTTTTTGTCTGTCTCATTCATTCAGCCCTGAATCTCAAGCTGCCCCTTGACCTCTTTTCTTTTGTTTATTGAACTAGTTTTTTCAGTCCCATCTTGTTAATTAACTTTTCACCTGTTTATGAAATGTCACTTCAACGATCTTTTAAGCTCCTTGAAGGGGAGGGCCATGTCATGTACTACTCGATTTCTTCCACACAAGGCAAGGTTGGCCTCCAACCTTGTAGCTCTGTGACCCCCTTGGAATTTTCCCATGATCCCCCATTTGGCCTATGGTTAGAGTAGAACTATAGTAGACCGGGGCCCTGTCTTAGAAGTAAGGAAGATAAGCATATGAATGGCACTCTGAAGGACTCTCCCAGTCCAATCTCCTTTTCCCCATATGCCAAATAACTGCCTTTGGGTCCAAGAAAAAAAGCCAGGGCTCCCTTCCTCACTCACTCTGTGGACATAGTCAAGAGCTAAACGCCGCTGAACGAGTTGGCAGTCACAGCTTGTGCTCTGAGTTTACAATTTAAATGGCTTTTTGTTAAACCTTGAACATCAATATTTGATATTTATATGTTAAACCAGAGCCATTAAATTAAATTAAAATCTCATTTACAATTTGTAATACTGAATTTTTCAATTATATTCCAGAAATATTGATACCTTGCTCTCTCTTTGGATCAGTGAACACATTGCAATTTCTAAACCCAGACTGGGTTACATTTTACCCACCAAAGAGACAAATTGTGTCAAGAATGCCATTACTACCTTTCCCCCACATGTACACACACCTATTTTGACCGATTTGACTTAATCTATTTGTCAGTTCAGTGTAAAGCCTGTTAATTCTGAGGGAAACAAAGCAAGAAAAGCATTGTCAGGAACTGGCCACTTGGCCTCCTGATTGACTAGTCCGGTGTCCCAGGAGAAAGAGGTCCTATGGGAGAGGAGTGGCCTGACCACGGAGTTGCATCGTTATGCCTCTCAGGGCCTCAGTTTGCCCAATGGTAAGGGGCTAATAGTACCTACCAGTGGTAGATGTGCGACTTACAAGCAATAATGAGCAGAAAAGATGCTGAAGCCTGGACGAATGAGTTATTTTACTGTATGTCGTCATAACTAGGCTCATCACATTGAAATGGCCTTAAAGACCCTCCCCTGGGTAGAGGTGAAACCTAATTGCTACGAAAAATTCTACTACACGTGGGAACTCCGATCAGAGGGGTTGAGTATGCAGAGGTCCTCCCTTTAACTGAGTTGCAAGGGGCAAAATCCTGCTGCTACTGCTGCTGCTGTTGGTAATTCTTCCCTTTCTTTTTCAAACCGCTCCCCCTTCCCAGTTTAGGAAAAGAGTTGACATATGTGTTCTGGAGACCTTAGGAAAGGGGGAAAAATGCTTGATGACCCTCCCACTCCCAGCAGCGTTCTTTCTATGCAAAAATAAATGCTCCTCCTTTGCTGATTGTGTGGAACTGCCTTTTGTCTCCTCATCTCCCTCCAGTGTCCCTCCAGTGCTGCTCACATGGCAATCATTTGGAAGATGCCAGGCTAGACTCCAGCTGTGCACTGCGATTCAGGGCTTAATACATGTCAGCCTGGTCTTTACACACCCTGAATAAACACAATGAAACTGAATGTTTTAATTGAAGATTGTTCCAAGGCAGGGCTCTGTTTTCTAAGTGCTGAGCACCCTATTTGAAATCCCACTTCATCTATTGTTTTTGCAAATTTTTAAAATTTATTGATGCTCCATGTCACCTTTTGAGCTTCAAAGGTTTTCAAAAGGTTGCCACAACCGAAGTGAACACAAATGTATCTGGGATACCAGTACAAACAAAACACAAATCAAATAGCCAATCAGCCCCTAAAGACCCAACCTACCACTGAGCCTGCGCACTCGAAACCAAAGTAAAGTTGACCTTCCGAAGGCAATGCTATGCAAAGGTGATTTTTCTCATTTTTTATAAGGAATTGCAAACTACCTCACTGAGAGGCAGCATCTTTTTACATCGGCAAGCATGAAGACCCTCTCAAAGTGAAGCATTTGCCCCCAAAATGTCATTCTTGTTTCATGAACAATTAATGACAGTTACAGACAAGATTCGCATTGGCTGGGCAGGCAGGCGGGCATGGATGGATTCCGTGCAATCTGCATTGTTGTGGATGGAAAAAAAGCCCACAGATACAGATGGAGGCAAAGAGTGAAAAAGAAAAGAGTGGAGGGAGGGCAACTGGACATTCTGTTTGGGCTCAATCTCCACTGTGGTGTTCCAGTGATTTTAGTTACAAGATCTTTTGGGAAAGACCTCTGGCCACTCTGAGACGACTTCTTCGTATAAAAAGCTACTCAGATGTGAAAGAGGATAAAGGAAATCAGAGGTCCCTTAGGGGCAAAGCCTTCATGCACTAGGAAATAATTGTTCCCATGGCATTCTGGAGACTTCTTCAGAGTCTCAACTTTCTCAGTTCCACATCTTAGTAGGGGAAAGTGGGATAAAATATTGCTGTAGACAGGCGCATGGATGAAAAACATGTCTTTACTGCCCAATGTCCTTTCTAGTGTCAGGCAAAGGCAAAGAAACACATCGCATTTCCTTCCTTTCCGAGATTATTGTTTTCAAGCTATCTTCTTCTTTTTTTAATGTGATCTAAGCATTAGTAAAAAGAAAATCTCTATTAAGTGGCAGTGGGGGGAATCTTCATTAGCCTGAAGTAGGGGCATTATCAATCAAAATAAAAGATATCGCCACGAAACAGGTGCTATCATTACAAATAATGTTCTGTGCATCGTTCCAGTCCAACAATTGTTCAGAAGCCCACCGAGCAAATTCAGTTCCACTGAGTAGGGCCCCAAATAGCAATAGCATGCTCCATGACAATGATGGACTCTACAACAAAGCAGTCATCCTCACCACTAGAGTGGTATTTATTTTGCTTTTTTAAAACAGGCACTGACCGTGTAACTGATTATTGTATTTTTGCTCACAAATGTCAAAGGGTAAGGTTCATATTCTTTCAAAAACCTTTAAAGACACTTATTTGCTAGTGTTATACTGGGTGATGCTATTTGCAGGGTTTTTTTCCCTTGAGCCTCACTAAAAACCCAAGCAATGAAAGAAAACTATTTCTGGAGGAAAAGATTGTTTGCTACATTTGCTTTAAATTTGTTCATGGCTCCTCTCTATGTCAAAACAAAAACCAACCAACCAAACAAACAAACAAACAAAAACCCTAGCTTTGTATTCAACAACAGCAAGGTTGTTATAGAACCAGCTCCAGAATTAACAGAAAAACCTCAATTAGGACTATTTATAATTAACCAAGACTACTGGGTGGAGGGGGCATTTATAAGGGTTGTTTAAAAAAATTATCACAAAGTCTGTAGGAATTTTAGTCAGCCCAAATTGGACATGCTGCCTCCATCCACTTAGTCATCCATCACTTACACTAATTAGTTTGGCTGCCTCCACTGTCACGATGATAAGCGTGACCCCAGGGCTGACTGCTGGTGTCTCAGTCCCTGGAGGCTACAGACGGATCAGTTGTGATATCATCATTACCAAGCACTCACCTCTTAATGGACAGCAGCTTGCTTCTCTCCAATTCGCCATTCATACTTGCACACTCAGATGGCAAAAATTTCGAACTGAAAGGATCCTTACTTACCATCCAGTCCAACCTAGCCCCAGAAGGAATCTCCAGTGCAGCAAACCAAACAAGTAGTCATCAGTTCCTCCCAGAAGACCTCCCATGACAGGTTGTTGTCACCTCCCAAAGCATCCTCTTCCACTGTGGCCCAGCTCTAATTGTTAAGCAGTTGTTCTGACTTCAGCCCACATTTGACTCTCTGCTCCTTGTTCTGCTTTCTGAGGCCAAGCAGACCAAGTCTAATCCCTCTTCCAGGGGACAGCCCTTCGAATACCCAGAATCCTCTCTTGTACTCATCTCTCAGACTTCTTCAAATGACATTGGCCCGAGGGCCTTCGCCATCCTAGCTGCGCTCACCTAGACGCTACCCAGATCACTGAAGACAGCAGTCCAGATGGACAGCGGGACCGTTACTCTTCTCATTCTGGTGACTTTACTGCCCTTTCCCTCAGGGTGGGAAAAGCGAGAAGAAACCAAAGTCTCGTGCTTTTATTAGTGGATCCATATCCATTCTCATATGTTCACGTGACCCTTTTCCTGCCTCTTTCTCTCTTCTGCCCTTTCCTCAGAGTGGAAGAATGCAGTTGAATCAGGATTTAGAGCTAGCAGGCACCACAGGCCATCTCTTTCAACCCCTTATTTGACAGATTGACTATTCAAAACACATTGGCCTAACAATTCACACAGAAAAAACTAAAAGGATGAAAAGTGTCTCTTGTACAGACAGGCTTCAGTTTATTGGCCAGTCTATTGGTCCCCTCCAACTACTTGGGGCGGGCACTGCAAATGGACAATGAACAATGACCCAACTCTGAATGGGAGATACTATATTTGACAAACTGTGTAGTGCTTTTAGTGACTCTAAGCTGCTCCCTGGTGCCAAGATCCCTCTTTATAACATGTTTCATAGCATTGTAGATCAAAGTTAAAAGAGAGCTTAAAGGCCGTCTAGTCCAACTGCCCCTCATTAGAGATGAGGCAACTGAGTCACAGAGAGGTGAAGGGACTTGTCCAAGTTGGCAAGCATTGTCAATGGCAGAGCCAGAGTTTGATCCCAGCTCTTCTGCCCCAAAATCCAGAGCTCCTCCAATTGTCAAACTCATGCCTCTAACTCTTTCAAGTTGTGATGGGCAAAAAAGTATCATGTGAAAATGTAAGTTCCTCAGGGACAGAGATTGTTTTCATTTTTGACTTGGCATCCTTAGTACCGACACAGTATCTGCCACATAATCCTTAAGAAATACTTGTTGGGAGGCAGCTAGGTGATGCAGTGGATAGAGCACTGGCCCTGAAGTCAGGAGGACCTGAGTTCAAATCCGGCCTCAGACACGTGATATTCACTAGCTGTGTGACCCTGGGCAAGTCATTTAACCCCAAGTGCCTTGCAAAAAAAAAAAAAAGAAAAGAAAAGAAAAGAAAAGAAAAGAAAAGAAAGAAAGAAAAAAGAAAGAAAATACTTGTTGGATTGGCTCATAGGATCATGGATTTAGAACAGGAAAGGGACCCTTAGAAGACTGAATTGGAAGCACTACAAACCAGTAAATTTAACGAAGAGGTATTGAGACCAGTGTCAACAATCAATCCCATTTCCTTCTAGTCGAGCCTTGAGTCTGTCTATGCTTTGGGCCCTGGTTCCTTAAAGCATACACAAATGGTACAAGCATTAGAATGTCTTCAGTGATGGGTGAGTGATAATTTTAGAGAGTAGAAGAGATTCTTTTCTCTGCAATTCCCAATTCTTTAAAATCTGGTAAAATTCCACCAATCATCAGAATATAACATGGGCACTAGCCTCACCTTGGTCTATCCCACAATTTTTCCAGTTGTTATGGTCCAGCAATTAATTAGAGCTATCCCAAATGGAAACAGAGCACTACCTTAGGAAAAAAAAAATGTGTTCTCCCTCATTGGACATCTTGAAGTAGAGGCTAGAGAAAGAACCTCTTTGGGACTATGGTATAGCCAATGTGGTCTCCTCCAAGTCAGACATTACGATTGTTTAATGTTTCAGTTTTTAATTATTAAATGTATTTTGGGAATAAATTATAGCTATGCTTATAGCACATAGGAAAAAAAACTCATCATTTCATATACTAGCTTATAGCATTTTTCAAATCGCCGTCTTGCATTACTGAAATCTCATATTGTTCTTTAACTATTCACCTGTTTGTCTTGGCGCCCAAACTTGGTGGTAAGCATCTTGAGGCCCGGCTCCCTGTCTTATGCTTCTTTTTCCTCCCCACAGTGACTGGGAATCATCAAATAGCTCTTGATCGAATGACAGAACTGAAAGATGGCAGAGAGCTCTAAGTTAGCTTCGTTGTCCACATTCTTAAGAGAACCCGAATTCTTAAAAAGAAACACATGTAAAGAAGACGAGGCAGAACCCATCTGGGCATGAGAAGTGGGGTCCCAAGGAAGATATTGTTAATGAACAGTCTTCGTTTTCTGAACCGTCCTAAGATCAGGGTCCCAGGACATTTCTGTGGGCTGCCCAGGTACCCCTTGTGCACCTGGGGCACTTTTGTTCCAAGGAATGGTAGTAAGCTGAGTGTTACTTACGCCAAAACAAAAACTAGAACCTTTCCAAAAATGGCAAATGTATGTAGAGAGACAAAAACTTCAAATAGGACTTTCTGGTCGTAGCAAGCACATAAATATAAGGAACATGACAGTCTATGCCTTTATTTACCTGGTGGTTTGAAACTGTACCTTGTCCTGCCACGAAAACACTGAAAACAGAGGGACAGAATACAGAATCAAATGGAGGGGCCAAAGAGCACTGAGACTTGAAGACGGGACACTGAGGACGCACAGGCCTTCTTCTCATATGGGTCTCCTAGATGACAGTGAAGACTCTCTTCCAATAGCTACGTTCCTTCTTTCCTCCTTAATGTTCTAGTGAGCAGGGACAGAGACAGGAGGGAGGAATGCAGAGTTCTCTCTCTCCTGTCCCCAGCAGCAAACAGCTCTCTACTCTGCAGGGAGCTCCAACGCCCAACCTTAGCCTCTCGGCATCAGCTGTCTTAACTTAGAGCATGGAGCCACTGTCTGATCCACACAGGAAATAGGCCTATGTGGTAAATGAAGTAGCCCTGCAAGGCAAAGGCTCTTGTAGGTTGTTTGTGAGCATGACCCTTGGCCATGCACAACCATTAGAAGGGACACTTATGCTGTACAGGCAACTGGATGGGAAACAGGCCGCCATGAGATACGCAGGCTCCTTTTCCTTCCTAACTCCGTGTGTGCTTAAGTAGTACCTCCGTAAATGGAGAAGAAAGAGGGAGAAATGCACAGGTTCAGGCCAAAGGTACCAGCAGAAAACCAAAGCATAAAACAAAGAATGTCTTTTTAACTATAGGCCCGACACAGGGCTGCGCTGGATTAGCCTCTGCCTTTTCTCTTACCGCCAAAAACACTCCCATTTCTAATCTACCTCTTTCACGTCAATCCAATAAGTACTTATTAAGCACCTATGACATGCCAGGAGCTGTTCTAGGCCCTGGGAATACAAAGGCCAAAACAAAAGAGCCTCTGCCCTCACAGAAGGAGCCAACATCCCTCACAACATAGTTCAAATCTCTCCTCTTCCATGACAGTTTTACAGACCATTCTAATAGAGGTAATCCTCCCCTCCTCTGAACTCCTCAGACCTTTTTAATACCACTCCTGTGCCACTGAGGCATGCTGTAAGGCCGTTTAACTGCTATTTTACTCTTTCACATATTTATTTATACCTTGGTTTCCCAACTAGACCCCCTGAAGTGCTGGAAAGCAGGTATCCCTTAACCTGTTTTTGTCTCAATTTCCTCATTTGGAAAATACGTTTGGACTTGATGGCATCTAGGGCGCCCTTCTGACCTCCAAGTCCAGCACCTTCTTCCCTACACCATGCTATATAGGAACTACAGACCCAGCTGCACAATATTCAAATGCAGTCCCAATGAGGATTTTTTTTTTCCTGAAGGAGCTCATGACCCCAAACTCCTTTCTTGGCCTGGGCTTTATAACCAGGATCTGAAATACTGCCCAATAGCTGCTCTCTGTAATTTCCAGTGAAATGCTAGTTTCTGGTACATTTGTGGCAAAGTACAATGTTAAGGACTGAAGTATCATGCTTAGAAGTATCATGGGAGGCCTTTATGGATGGAATAACTGCCCTCCCCCCACTAGAACAGTAAGTAGTGTGCACACTGCCCTGGGCAGCACCATGAAGCTGGGTAGTGACAGCTTGGAATAGCCCGGAGTGTTCAACATTAGTTTAGCCTTAAGTAGGTTGGTTTTAACAGCCAAATGTGCACTGCATTCGGTCTGAACATTAAAAGCACCTTTCAAACTTAATTTTACAGAAATGTTAATGACCAGAACCAACTATTGAAGGCAGAAAAAGAAAAGTAATTATTTCAAGAGATGAAAGGAAACCACAAATGAAAGCTTGTGTCTGAAAAAGGAGCACAGTGACTTATCTCTTTGTAAGGAAATGCCTTTAGTTCAAGACACCATGGAGATTTTACAGTTATTGTGTTTACATGGGAATTATTTTAATTTTGAAATGTGAACCCTGGGGGGGGCGGTTAAAAAGAAAGTGGAGCATTTCCTCATATTTAACTAGTAAGAGATTCATCTTAGAAAAATATTTGGTCTAAAATGAAACAATGGCTTTCTAACAACCTAATATATAGTTGCTCTACAATGATGATGAATAGGAGTACATCATAATGGCTTAACTTTTAGGGAACAAAATGATAAATGGAAGTCTGATTAGATGCTCATAAAAGACAAAGACCAAGTGTGTTCTGACTGGAGAGCATTAGCCACCTGAAAAAATCTCGTTGCTTATCCCCACTGCTCCTAAGAGATGTCTCCATGGATATTTACAAATGTTCAAAGGATCAAGAAGAAAAGTAAACTGAGAAAAAGATTACTGCCTTGGGCACATCATTATCATATTGATAAGTAGATAATTAAAGCTCATAGGCAGGTAGGTGGTAAAGCAGATTGAGCGCTGGCCTTAGAGTCAGAAAGTCCTCAGACATTTACCACCTGTATTACCCTGGGCAAGTCCCTTAACCTATCTGTTTCTCAGTTTCTGCATTTGTAAAATGATGGTATGACTTAATGGTCACCAAAATCCCTTCAGCTCTAAATCTGTAGCCTATGATAATTCCAACCCCCAAATCCCCAATAACCAACGCAGTGCCGGGAGATCAGGAAAGACTTCATGCATGTGGAAGGTGCATGTGAGCTGAGCCTATGAAGCAGAAGCAAAATCAAAAGAAATAGATGCCTTTGACCAAACTCAACTCAGACCTTTTTAGGAGGTATATACTTGATCTCTGCCTCTGTTCTGAAAGGTACTCCCCATCATCTAACTATTCAACCTTTCCTTGGCCACACTCAGAGGTGGAGCATCATTCAGAGAATCTCTTGCCACCGGAGCTTAATAGTGTCACCTGGTGTCGATGCTCTAGCTAAGGAAAGCTATGAGAAGAGTGCACATTCCAGACAAGCATTAAGATACTGAGGTAGGAGATGGAAGGCTGAGTTGAAGGGAAAGTAAAGAGGTCAGCTGGCCTGGAATACAGAAGGGATCAAGTGAGACTCGAGCTTGAACTCGTAGGGGCAAGAGGGAGTAAATGACCAAGGAAGTGATATATGGTGGCCATGTGGAGAGTGGATCAGAGTCTAAAAAGGTCTAGGCAAGTGGTGATGAGGAAAGGCCAGGGCCACAGTGAGTCCACATTCTTATGGGGGTACCTCCAAAATACAGTATAACCGTGAGCAAGTCAATTAAGATCTTTGGGCCATAGTTGGCTCAAGGAGTAGGTTTAGAATCTTGATTCAAGATCATCTTTAAGCTTTGGTTCCTTTCAGCTCTATGATCCTCTTTTGTTAAAAGAATTCCTGGCAGAAATAAAGCAAGAGTCATCTAAAAGTTTAAAAAATTATATAACCAATGAAGTAGTATGGTATGTGAATGTAATGTGACACACTGTGCCATAAGAAAGGACAAAAAGGATGGTTTCAGAGAAACCTTGGAAGACTTGTATGAACTGATACAGAGAGAAGTGAGCAGAACTAGGAGAAACTCCTTTTTTGCATCTCTAGGGAATTGTTAAGGACCCAGTGTCTGCAAAACCCTGTCACAGCTGTAGGAAAAGATATAAAGTTCAGAATGAGCACCTTCCTAGCCCTCCTGAAGTTTATAATCTAATAGTGGGATATATATATGTGTGTGTGTATATATATATATATATGTGTGTGTATATATATATGTGTGTGTGTATAGATAGATAGATAGATAGATAGATAGATAGATAGATAACTACATCTATCAGTGAAATAATTCCATAGGATTGCTTCTGTCTTCCATAACAAGCATTTGGCAAACTATTTCTAGCAAAATGCTGGAGAAGCCCCCAACACATCACATCAGGCCAATCAGCCAGCATCAGAGGGGTGGGTTGTGGCAAGGTTCTAATGTCCCCTTTAGTGCTGATGAGGGCAATAGCCAGACTAGCTACCTTTCCAGATAGCTACAGCACTCTGTGCAGTACAAGAAACACACATTCGATGGGTAGAAGGATACGACATATGTATTCAACGTTCCATTCGTTGTATATTACAGGAATATACAAAATAAATAGAAGATATCCGGGGGGGGGGGGTAGCAGCCAGGAAATCAGGAAAGACTTCATGTGTGTATAAGGTGGCACATGAGCTGAGCCTTGAAGGAAACCAGAGGTTCTTAGAGGTGGAGATGGTATATCTGACAGTCTCGGTCCCTTAGGTATTTACTCTCTCCTGGAATCGTGGTGAAAAACAGAAATGAGGACAATGAAAATTTTAAAAAATATTCCAAGCTGAGAGACAGAATAGTCCAAGTGAAAAGGGTGCTGATTTTGGAGTTGGACAATATGGTTTCGAACCCTAGTTCGGCCACTTGCTACCTATGTGACCGTGGACAAATCACTTAGCTTCTCTGCACCTCAGTTTCCCCATCTGTAAAATGAGTGCTTTTGACTAGCTGATTTCTAAAGGCCCCTTCCAGCTCTCAATCTTTGGTCCTACCTAGTCCAGTCTGTTCCTCCCAATCATTCTAAAACATAGAGCCTCACAACTTAGACTGATATGGGATGTAAGACATGCACAGAAGTAGGTCAGTGGGCTTCTGCGTGCCCAAAGACAGACCCGTCACTTTCAGTGCTATTGAGCAGGGTGGACATTCTGCTACAAATAATGTGAATTGTGGCCCTTCCACAAAAGTAGCAGTGTCATGAGAAAACTCGGGCTGCTGGTTTTGTAAACGTTGCATTTTCAATATTATAGTGTCAGTCTTCATTCACTCTCTGACAGGGCTGTCAATCAAGCTGCAATCTAGTTTTATAAGACTTTAAACAAAGATCAAGGCAGTGATACTGCTGAGTTCACATTATCTTCCCCAAGATAAGGACTTCCAGGTTTTCCTCTGGCCACATCAATATTAACTTCCAGAGCAAATAAAAAGATAACCACTTTGGCATCCCTGATGGGCAGTGAACCCACGATTTCTACCTCTGCGTTGAAACCTGTGCCCACTAGAACGGAACAAGAAGACTCAGAGCCTGCTTGCCATCTGTCTTGAAATGTTTTACATGCTCTTTTTGCTAACAAGGGTTTGGCAATAAGAGGATGAGGGAGCTGGACATGGGGCAGCATCATTTTGCTTCTGCCTTGAGCCCAATGGCACATGAAAGGCATCCAGAATCAATTTCAAGAAGCTAATAAAGTCAGCGGGGGAGACGGCTGGAAACGTGCCTTTTGTCACTTCCTTCGAGGAAGCAACCTGGATTTCTCTTCCTTTTTCCAAAGTCTATGCCGATGAGGGCAGTGAAAAAACTGATAGAAAAAGGACAGGAAATCACTCAAGTGTGAGGCTCAAATGCGAATTTCAGAATAATTGTTTTGCATGTTATAAAGATCCAGGCTTAACAGCGCAGGAGGCTAGGCCACTCAAACACACCCGAGGGTGAGAGTCATATTTCCATGGATCTCTTTGTTTGGGCTGCCCCTCCAGGGGCATTTCTGGAGCAGCACAGACTACAGAAGTACTAGGCACTGAGGCCCCTCTGGCGATGAAAGAATTCTGACCTAATGCAGTGTGCATCTATTTAACATCTATTATGTGCAAAGCACTAGGAATACCAAGGCTAAGCAATAACAAAAAAGAATACCAACTGTCAAGGAGTTTACATTCAACTGGGGTGGGAAGAGAGGTACAACTCGTAAAACTATGAGATGGGCAAGGTGCACTGGATGAAGGAACCGGAAGTCCAAATTCTACCTCAGACATTAGCTGAGGGCCCCTGGACAAGTCCCTTCACAGCATCTGAGTTTCAGTTTCCTCATCTGTAAAATGGGGATAATAAAAGCACCTACCTCCTAGGGAGGTTCAAATGAGATAATATATGAGAAACCCCTTGCAAAATCACAAAGTGCTATAGCAATGTAGGCTATTACAAGTACATACCTAGTCATTTTTAGGGGAAAAAAGATACTGAAAACTACAGAGATTTAGAAAAGTTTCCCACTGGAAGTGATCCAGGCGAAGTAAGGGGACGTGAAATAAGCAAGGAAAGGTACTTCCAAGAACATACTGTCTGTATTTAACATTGTGTTTCTGTGAGAACTCCCAAATATTTCTTTTCCTTCTAGTGCTGGTAGGATTTTTGCGCCTAAAAATCTCTAATTGATTCTGATTCAAAGTTGATCCTACTTGGTAACTGTTCTGTTTTTTTTTTTTAAATGCAAACCTCCTAGTAATATCCCAGAACATTTGCCACATGAGCTGAAACCATCATAATTACAGCTTTCTTGCAGGTGACAGAGTGCTAGACTTGGAGTCAGGAGGGACATGTGTTGATATCTGGCTCTGGCAATTACCAGCTCTAGGTAACAAAGGCTAAGTCATATTTCTTCTCAGAGCATCAGTTTCCTCATCTGTAAAATGGGGATAAGAGTGGGAATGATACTACCTTCAGTGCCTACCTCTGGGTTGTCCTGAGGCTCAGATGACATACAGTACGTAAGGTTCAATATGAATATCCAAATGGAAGCTCCCTGAGGGCAGGGGCTGCTGTTTTGTTTTGTTTCTGTAGCCCCAGGCACTACCATAGTGCCTGGCACATAGGACCTTAATACTGAGCAAAGAAATCTGACTCTGAGGGGAAGAGGTTTCATTTTCTGTCCATTATGACATTGTGATTGATTCCAACTAGGCAAAGTAAATCTTTAATACTCAGAAGCAAATAAGATGAGTCACTTCACCATGGCATTGTACTCTTGGCTCTGTGAGCAAACTGAACCGAACTTCAAAATCGGTTTTCACTTCTATCACCCATATAAGTCTGAACTTGAGATCCAGTCTTCTTAAGTACTGTTTCTTTAAAAGTAAAATGAATGAAAATAGGGGCAAACTGATTTTGACAAGTAGATTCAGACCACCTCCTCTGTCTATAAGGCCTATGCAATTTTCACAAGAGGAGAAATAGCCAGGGAAATAGTGGTTTCATTCCCCCCTCCCCACAAATGAAATCCACCCCTTCATTTAAGCACATGTGAGCATATTGCAATGTTTTTCTTAGAATGTATCTGGAGAGCTGAGAAACTTGATAAATAACAAGGACTTTGGGGGTGGGCATCATTACTGATCCTCACATTTCCCAGGCTGTACAATCTTTCTGTTCAAAGCTCTTATCACTAATTATAGTGTTCCTAAGAAAAAATCCATTTATCACCTTAGAAATACTTCATGTGATCAAAAGCTGTCCAGTGATGCTTCGCTTACAGCAGCAGATTCTCCATTGATTATCCAGGACTATGGAAGGTACCATATAATATGGAGAATCCCAAACCTGGGATGATTCCCCAAAGGAGGAGGGATGAGAGGGAGGGATACTCTGGTATTCACTTTGAAATGCGTGGAATGGTATTTTAGGGGCTTTCCTTTCCTAATTATAATTTTGTTTACCTGCAATAGAATTGACTTGAAATCACAGAGCATAGGAACAGACTTGGAAAGTTTGATTTCACGTATATTAACACTGTTATCACCTTTCTTGAAATTTCCTACTTAGGATCCCAGTAGATAATGTTTCTTCATCCTTGCTTTGTTGTGTTTTACCTGAAGTGAAGGGGACACAGAAAGGTGATTTTTAAATAATGCCCCAGCCAAAGTATCTTAATAACATTAGAGGAAAAAAATACTGGGTCTAGCCAACTGAATAACCACCCCTCTTGCCATTTTAAATGGGCCAACAATACACAGGAGTTTCAGCCTCAATAGGAATGGTTTTCCCCCTAATAATTTAATTCCCCCGCCAGTTGAAAGCCTTATTGTAACTATAATTAGTAAGATACCACTAGCCAACACTTGTGTGAACATCAAGGTTGGTAATTCCTTTACACATATCACTTCCCTTGAACCCCACAATCACCTTTCAGTGTCTCCAAGCAAGTATTAGGCATTTGCGTGGACCTGGAACGTAGTCTCTTGGCCTTTCAGAATCCTTACCTGTCTTCAAGGCTTAGCTCAGCTGCCACCTCCTCCAAGGGGCCTTCCCTGCTCTCATTCTCCATGACTCATTCAGGCTCTCTTCCCCCTCCAAATTGCTTTCCATTAATTTAGCTGTGGTGTTCCTAAGACCCAAGCCCAACTCCCAAACCTAATGTAAAATTCCTTGAGGGTTAGGCAGAGGCCGCCTAGTTTGCCTTTGCTTTCCTACCATACGTCACAACGCCTCCTCTAATAGTAGGTGCTTAATAAGTGTCTTGAATTATCTCCATTGATAGGAGGTTAATGTTACCTGGAGTGCCTGTTTCACAGGGTTGTAAGGATTGAATGAGATCATTTTTAAAAAATCAAACATTTCTCCATACTTTAAGGGTTTACAAATCACTTTATAAAACATTATCTCATTTGATCTTTCCAAAAATCCCATGAAATGAGTGCTCGAGATTGTATCCCCACATTTGACAGATAAAGAAACTTGAGGAGCTAAACACAGCTTTCTTTTGACCTCAAGTCCAGCAGCACCCTTTCCATTAACTCCACTATTCACCAGAAGAGCTAAACTTGATATAGGTTGTGTCTACTTAAGAGCACCTTCCAATTCTGGGAGAAACAAGCACAGTAGTTCCTCTTGACGCCGGTGTTAGTCCATTGGCGGACTTTTAAAGATCACGAAAATGGTGCATTAAAATTCCTTTATGACTATGTTGTTCTATGTTGATATACTCGTTGGCAAGGCATGTGAGGCTGACCTTTTTGCCTAATGAACAGCTATTAATGGGACACAGTTACAGAAAGGGCTGCTTCATATGTGCGTGTAGACTGTCGCCTAAGATATTTGCAGAATCAAGCAAGAAAAAGATGCATATTTTGTGTATGTCATTGACCTCTCCTAAAAAATAGGTTTAACTGTATGAATTGCTTACCATCTTAGGGAGGGAAAAAGGTAGGAAGGGAGGGAGAAAATTTGGAACTCAAAATTTTATTAAAAAAATGAAAAAAAAATTGTCTTTACATGTAATTGGAAAAAATAAAATACTATTTAAAAAAGAACACTGAAAAAATAAATACAAATTGGTTTTAGAGAGAAGGTAGTGTGGTAGAGTGGATAGAGCCTTGAACCCTGAAAGACTTGAGTTGTGTGACCCTAGGCAACTCACTTAACTTCCCAGTGCCCCAGGGAGCTCTCTGACACTCTAAGTTACAGAATTCTAACAGTGAAGGAAGTTATCTCCACCCATGGAATCGATAAGTCTGGACCCATTAAAATCCAAGGGACACAGGTCAAGTTTAGAATGGGCTGTCCTAGAACTTTTGTCCTTGTGAAGGAGGGGAAGAGAACCCACAATAACACTTCAAATTAACAGATCAGGAGTCACTGGGAAATAGATCTTTAAGAAACAATTTCACAATGTATAGCGCCTATGTCAGATTGCGCACCGTCTTGGGGAGGGAGGCGGGTAAGGAGGGGGAGAAAAATGTAAAACGCAAAAGCTTATGGAAATGATTATTGATAAATCAAAATAAATTAATAAGAAAAAGAAAAAAGAAAGCACAAAAAAAGAAACAATTTCATATCATCGTGAAAATAGCTACAATTCATATAGCACCTCAAGGTTTGCAAAGTACTTTACATATGCTATCTCCATGAATCCTCATAACAACCCTGGGAGGCAAGTGCTATTATTATCATCCCCATTTTATAGATGAGGAAATAGAGGGGCTGAAAGAGGTTATGGCACTTGCCCAGTGTCATATAACTACTAAGTGTCTGAGGCAGATTCGAACCTGGGTCCTTCCAATTCCAGGTCCAGTTCTTTGTGCCACTTAACTGCCTCCAGACATCGAGGGGCTGAATTGCCACATGGCCATCTTTCTTGTCTCACCGACCATGATATCAGCCTAGACCTTTAAAGGCTAAACTCATCTTCCTTTGGTCTGGGTACATTTTTACCCCTGTGGGCACAGGGATTTTGTACTATTAACTGACTGGGCTTTTTCATGTGCCTCTGCACTTGGACTCCATCAATCAGAATGCATCTTCTCGTTACTTGAGAGGTTAGAACAGACAGTGGATTACCCCATGGCAAGCAGGGACCATGTGATGACACTTGGAATGACATCCTGTTGACTGGGTACTGAAATTCTATAAAATGGTTCTTTGCAAAGTTAAATAGATTTCATTGGATCACTGACTATAGGAGCTGACAGGGACCTTCGAGATCATCTAACAGAAGCCCTCCCCACTTTACAGCTGTGGAAACTGAGGCCCAGAGAGAGTGTCTTGCCAGGGTCAGTCACTCAGGTAGCAAACTGATGGAGCCAGGGTTTCAACCCAAGGGCTCTGACTCCACACCCAGCATTCCTCCCACGAAGAGTTGCTAAATCAATGACCTTTGCTCACTGGGTCATTTTTTTTTTTAATCATTCCAAACAGGGGAAAAATCTTCGAAAAAAGTACTCTTGTTAAGACAAAGAAGTTGTATTGCCAAGTTTTTTTTAGCTGCACTAAGAGATGTCCTTGTACTTGAAAGTACTATTAGAAAACAGAATGGCACAGAAATCCCACTTCAGACAAAAGCGCAAAGAGCCCTGGGTGGGGAGCAATCATTTAGAATGACAGAAGAAGTATTTGAGAGACGCAAGTAGAGCTCTTTCTGTCTGTACATAATATACTTTCAATACGTTGAATATGATCTTAATAGACAAACAAAAACAGAGAGAGTCCTTTTAAAATATTTTTAGGATAATCGTTTCCCCCAGCAAACATCATTATTTATCCATTTTGAAAACAGGCCAACTGCTCACAGTTCAAATACACAAATCTTGGCACACAGCAGAGAAAATGGGAATCTCTACCCTTTTCCAAAATAGCCTTGCCTCTATTTTCTACATTTCTCAGGTCCTTATCTCCAAGCCCATGCAGTGTTACCGACTGCTAGCAAAAATCCTCAGCCGCTCGTTCCCATCATTTCTCCAGAGCTGATGTGGTAGCACAGAAAAGAAAGCCTTTATTGCTACCAGATGCTGTTGCCTCCTTGCCTGCTTGTACATAACACTGAGAGTGGCCTCAAGGGAGTGGGAAATAAGGGCTCATCTGAATGTTTCCCTTCCCTGTGCCTGTACTTCATAGTAACCTTTACATTGTGGTCTCATCTGTCCTGTTTCCAATGTCCAACCTCAAACTAAAAGTTGGCTGTTTATTTATTTCATCCTATCTTTGAATTAGGACCTCCTCTAGTTCTGTAGAGGACATTATACAGGAGGACACAGTTTTGGCTTCCTTCTTCCTGATTAGTACAGATAAAGAGAAAAGACAGAGTCTCTGGGGCTATCTCAATGTTTAATGTAAATATAAAAATACAGCTGTGCTCATCTGGATTTGCTTCTTAGGAGAGAGAACCAGAAAAAATTAGCCAAACTCAACAAAGGTTCAAATACTTGCAGCTTCTCTTATATGAAACGAGAACCTTCTCGATAGGAATGAGGGTTTGCAGGCCAAAGTCTAGGGCTCAGCCATTACTGCAGTCTAGTCTGGAAATAGGCAGAGTAATGAGTGTGGCAACAAGCTTGCAGTTAACTACAAGAAGGAAGAGAAGAACTGGGAAGGACAAGTCAATAGGGCTGAACTGTTCCTACTCTTTTGAGGGGTTTAACCAAATCTACTGTATAAAGCTCTTGGGGATCTTCTTCTGAATATCTATAAGACTGTAGACTCCCACCCTCAGACACTTGCTGGCCATGATCCTGGGTAAGTCACCTAATCCTCAGTTGCCTCATCTGTGAAATGGGGTTAATAGTATCATCTGCCTAGCAAAATGGTAGCTATTATTATTGGACTCAAGTGGTGAAAATGTTTAAATAGCAATTCCTGAATATAGAATTAATGTTTAAACTATCTACTGTGATCTAGACCTTGGCCACTTCATTTCTCCTCTCTAGATTCAGTTTTCCCTTTTGGAAAGGAAGGTTTAGATTTTGCCAAGATCCCTTCTGGTTCAGAATTCTAAGATCCTATAAAAGTGAGTTGACCAACATAGGAAACATGCTACTTTTTTACCAGTTTTTGCACCTCGTATCATATCTAAGGTGCAACTGGAAGGCCCTAAGTACAGGTTGTTATTTCCAGCCATGAGAAACAGTACGTCATTGTGAATACTGTTACCACAGCATGAATAACTCTCCCCCAGTGGCTTTGGACATCCTCCTCTTCATTTACTCTCTCGCCTCCATAGACAATTGAGAGGATTTGCTGTCCCCCAAGCACGTCCCCTGCTTGCCTTGGCTTTGCACAAACCTTTTCCCATGCCTGGAATGGCAATTTTTCCCCAACTAATCTCTATCTGTTAAAATGCTTCCCTGATCCTATTAGTCAGAAGTCATCTCTCTTTTTTCTTATTTGCAACTGTTATTGTGCATGTTTCATAATTTCTTTTGTATTACAGTGATTTGTACACACAGCTTATATGCTGTATTAAATTGTAACCTCCTTGAGGGCATGGGCAATATTTCTTGTGTCTCTATAACATCTCTGTGCCTCTGTCCCTTTCTCACTATTCGCATGGCCTTCATCATTGCTCACCGGGACTACTGCCACCGTCTCCTAATCGATCTCCCTGCTTCAAGATAGCTGCCACGTTGACATTCCTAACGCTTAGGTCATGTCATGTCAAGGAGTTTCAGTGGCCCCCTGTTGTCACTAGTATAAGATAAAAACACCACCTTCCACCTTTCCTAATTTTGCTTAATGCTAATGCCTTTCCTTGGTTGATTATCTCCATTGTCTATCCTGTCTATATCTTGTTTGTACATGGTTGTTTGCATGTTTTCTCCCCCATTGGACTGTAAGCTCTCTGAGGGCAGGGACTTTCTTTTGCCTTTCTTTTCATCCCTAGCACTTAGCATAGTACCTGGCATATAGTACACACTTAGTAAGTGCTTCTTAATTAATTGTGTACGTGTTATTACTCTCATCACAAAGCAAGCTCCTTGAAAGGAGCAACTATTTTGTCTATTTTTGGGGGGCTAGGCAATGGGGTTAAGTGACTTGCCCAGGGTGACACATCTAGTAAATATCAAGTGTCTGAGGCTGGATTTGAACTCAGGTCCTCCTGACACCAAGGCTATTGTTCTATCCACTTTGCCACCTAGCTCCCCCAACTATTTTGTCTTTGTAACCTCGGGCCATAACACAGTGCCCAGCACAAAACGGGTGCTAAAGAAATGCTTGTTGCATGGAACAGAATTCTCTTTTTGGCTCCCCCAGCACCAAAGACTGCCTGGCACATAGTTGGCACATATTAAACCAATCAATCTATCCTAGCTGGCATATCCCATAAACACTCACCCCCCATTTCTGTTTGGGCTCCCCACACATCTAGAGTCATAGCCCAGCATGCTGCTCTGTGCTTAATGGGCATTCAGTAAATGTTTGATGATGGTGATCATTCCTGGAGAGTCCAAGAGGGGACTGGAGAGGAGCTTAGCTTCCCTGTCCACCCACAGGGTAGCACAGAATCACTGGTCATGGCCATACAATGACAGACCCCAACAAGTGCTTATAAAAGCCCATGCTTTGTAGGCAGTGAAGATCTTCCAAGATACTAATTCCCAGTTATCTCACAGCTCTTAAGGGATGGATATTTGGGACTGGCCATCTTCATTTCTCCCTTTGGATACTTCTTTGTCATGAAATGTATCTCCTGGTGTTATTTTTATTTTACTTGCATGTACATTTACACAAAGAGTTTTTAAAAAACCATTTCTCAGCTTCCCCTGTCCTCCAAATCCCTTTTGATCTGTATATGTCTGAGGCTACGGGGCAACCACGCCCAAGGCTGAACAACAACTTAAATCTCTTCCTAAGTGCAGTTTTGGCCTCTTTTGCCTAGAGGGCAAAATACCAGGCAGCACTGAGTCAAACCATATGCGCAGGACATCTATCATTGGTAGATCTTACATATCTAGAAGGTTTCCTTTGTCTTTTCAAGAATTGCCTGGCAACCTCCCACACCTCGGACTCCAGCGGCCTGAGCTCCTGGCAGGAGAGATTTCACCCTTCACGCTGTCCATTTCTCCAGTCATTTGTATTCATTAAACTACTCACTGTTTTCAAGGTGGGGGAGAGGACTCTGTCAAATGGAAAACTGGCACTGGAAACCTGTGTGTGGAATGGGCTCATGGGGCAAAAGAAAACTGAAAGACTGCTTTGGGAATGGCATGCCGAGGAGAAAGCTGATCAAAGGAGCACATCAGCAATTAAAGGAGTCAGGATAATAACTGGCACTCGGGCTTCTCTATTCACTGGCTTTCAACCTCTTTTAGGACAGTAGACTCTAGATTTCAATAGCATTTTTCTTTTTTCTTTTTTTTTAATCTGTATCTCTCTTTACAGAGAAGTATGCTGGTAAATACAAATGAACATCCATGAATCTCCACATAGTCACCTACTGGCAGACTCAAAATGCACATGGCCCCAGCTTGCAGAAGTTAAGTAAGGGCCACTGCATCTGTTAGAGGAATGCAAGCATCATGAGGGCAGGTGCTGTTTTGGTTTTATCTTTGTATGCCCAGGGCCTTGCACATAGTAGGCACTAAGTGAATGTTTATGGAATGAATAGCACCAGGTCAGTTCTTTGGTGGGCTTCCAACCATCGAGATATGGAGAGTTCTGTTTCTGATCTGGGCTAACATAGAAGCATCAAGGTCAAATGTCACAACAAAATCCATCTAGAGAAGTACTTGTACCAAAGTGAGAGGGGACCTGGCTCTGAGGGAAATAATTAGGATTTCTTAAGTTGTCTATGAAACAGAAAGTAAAAAAAAAAAATCATGGCTGACAGAAGAACCATAGGTTACGTGGGGAAAATGGAGTTGTCTTCCAGGATGCTGACTCTGGAGGGGGGGACACAGGGGAATGGCACATGCTTCCTCCCTGCAGTCTTCCTTTGGCCCACTCTCGAGCCCATCACTTCTCCCAGTAGAGCTGCTCCTCGGCCAGGGTATCCTCTGAGCAACTGTTCCCACTCCCCAAACGGTTTTTGCTTCAGGTAAAACAATACCTAGTTATAGCTCTAGCTACAAGGCACTAAAGCCAAGAGCAGCTCTTTTCTGAATTTTGCAGAAGATAGTTGTAAACCAACAGTGGCCATTTTCAACCAAAGAAGGCAGAAGGTAGTAACTTCTTCAGAAATGTTCGAAAATGGCCCTCTAGCTGCTGTCTCCTTGTTCACTCTGAAAACCACCATCCAGGATTGCGATAGGGTGGTCTGTCAGAGGAGCCTGCCTATGGTTAAGAAGGTCCCTGCCAAATGGACTGGGCTAGTTCCCCACAATGCCCTTAAAAGGCAGGGAAGCTGTTTCTGAGACTTGATTAGTCCAGGGGACTAGGGCTGGAGCCATTCATGGGGCTTCCTGTTTACCAGTGTCTATGAGAAGTCACAGATGTACTTCTATAGGGCTTCTGCAGTTACCTGATTAAATGTCTCTGTTGTCAAATATCTGTTGGTCTATGAGTGTTTCACTTCATTCCAGAACTGAGCTTGGAGTCAGGCCTGGCCTGAACCAAAATCTGCCAAGTATTATTTGGGAAAATAATGAACAAATCATGAGATTCTCTAGTCAAAATGATAAGGAAATCTCAAGGGGGTAGAGTTCCTCTGAAGTAGGGAATGTTGGATATCATCTGATATCACTAACACGATTATCCAATGGGAGAAATCCCCAGTTCCTGCTTTCAACGTTTCAAGGATATGTGATTTACCATTGTGGGTACTTCCTTCACCAACACCAGTCAAAACCCCCTTCTCCCTTTTGAAAACAGTTTTCATGAGTTACAATAGTTAAAAACAATGAATACCAAGTCCTCTGCAGCAGAGTGTCTCTATTTTTAGCTAGGCTGATTCTTGGACAACAGACATGTGGGCCTATCATCAGGCCCAGACTTAAACCCTTTCGAGCTTTGTAGGAGTCAATAAAGCTTATGCTGGGCTATCACAGCCTTCCAGGACCCGGAGTCACAGCCATGCTCCAATGAGGCATCAGAGTGTCTCATTATCTTCTGATAAAGCTCAAGGACTTTAGTTTCCAGGAAATTCTTCTCATTTGGTGTATTTTAGACCCAGTCAGTCAGAAGTGATGTTCCTTGTCCTTTAATATAAAGGGAATAAGGCTCGGACCCAAGGGATTCTTAATTTCTATGTCCTGCTATCATACAGCGAGTGTTCAGGGCAGGATACTGCTGGCTGCAAACTACTGCCTCTGTCTCTTCTCCCGTGTACTCCTCCTTCCCTCTAGCTTCCTCAAGGTTTGGCTTACAGCCAGCTCACCAGAGGCTATGGATATTGTTCTCCAGGTGTTTAGGGCTGCCTAGTTTTCTTTGTCACCTTTCCCTAGAATGGGGTGGGGTGAGGGCCAGGGCAGTTCTTTACCACGGAAGAAATATTGTTTCTATTTCCATTCCTTTCTTTGTTTCTCCCTTTTCATTTGTGTGGTCATTTGCCGTTTGTGAAATTATTCATAAATCCACAGGTCAAGCGCTGGAAGTGACCTTAGAGGTCTAGATCTAGTCAAATCCCCCCATTTTGTAAAGGAGGTAGCTACCTGAGGCACAGAGAGGGAAAAGGCCTTGCTATCTTCAGATCTCTGTCCCTTGTTTCTGATTTATTTGCAGTTTCTGTTGTCTACTGCCTTCACTTCTACTTTCTCTTCTTTAATCTGAATCACTACATCTGCTCATCACCAGTGGCACTGTCTCTTTAATTAAGAGTGTTAGGATCAGGTCGTATTTGTCAAGGTAGAGTGGTGGAGATGAGTGACATTATTAATAAGCTAATTCAAAAGTAAAGCAAGTAAAATCTATTCTGTCTTAGAAGTGCCTCCCAATTTCTGCATATTGCCTCTTCACAGGCATACCATCTGACTGCCTTAGGTGTGTACCACATCAGACAGAAACCACGTATGCCAGAGGGCGATGACATTTTAAAGCATATGCCTTCTTATTGCCTGTTGCACTGAGTTACCATGAGAAATTCTCATACTGTGGGAATCTCTAGAAAAGCTGTTGTGCCACTAAAGGCGAGAGGCAATGGGTAGAGCGGACAGAGGCTTGTCTGGCTGGCCCTCCACTCAGGAAGACTTGTATTCAGCTCTTGCCTCTAGAATACTAAGTCACACAATCCAATTTTCTGCACCTCTACCAACTTTCTAAGACTAAGTTATGGACATAGGGATCCATTTGCTTTAGTGAGAGAAGTTTCCACGCCAATGAAATCATAGCTTCGAAGCCTACGCTTATTCCCTTATGTGTAATAAGTGTAAAAAATATTTATCGCAGACGTATGTGAATACATACGTGTGTATGCATATAGGAACCAAATGAATGAACAGAACGCACGTGTACTCATTATGGCCCACGTGTCTTCCTTAGACTTGGTCTACTAGCATCGCCCAAACATGGGAAATCATTAAACACCATTCAAAACTAATGGAAATGTCAACACATTGAAAGACTCTATTAGCAATGCAAATATTGAGTTGCCTGCATTTTTAATATTTTCCCTGTTATAATAAACACAAACCAAACAACTCTAGATTTCCTTAAGTCTATCCGTTTAAAGGAAGCAGATCACCGAGTTTTCCTAACTCAGGATGACTTAACAAGTGCCCCAAGTTGAGGCCTGAAGCCAAATCTTTGCCCTGTAACTTACTACCTGGGTGACCTTAGGGAAGTGATCTAACCTCCCTAGGCCTTCTGATCAGTAACATGAGAGGGCTGGATTGGATAGATCATAGTTGCCTAACGTGGGCTCTATGAACTTTTCAAAAATATTTTGGTAATTAAAAAAAAATTGGTTTCCTTTGTAACTCTTTATATTTTATTATAGGTATTTAAAAGCATGATTCTGAGAAGGGGTCCATAAGCTTCCCCAGCATGACTATCCAAGGGGCCCATGACATCAAAAACATCAAGATCTCCTCAACTAGCAGATCTTGGAGATTCCTCTCAGCACAGAATCCAGCCTCCTAAGAACAGTATTACTTTG
Organism: Vombatus ursinus; assembly: GCF_900497805.2. NCBI lineage: Eukaryota > Metazoa > Chordata > Mammalia > Diprotodontia > Vombatidae > Vombatus > Vombatus ursinus. Next base: position 7,203,875 of record NW_020944469.1, on the reverse strand, counting down.
TGTTAACTGATATTTTTGTATCATCTTTCAATATTATAAGCTCCTTTGTTTTTATCAGCCACAATGCAATTCTACCCCAAGCTCGGGTCATCAAAGCTACATTCCTTTGAGGCACAAGTGAATGATACAAATCTTTGGCTTCTGAGTTGATAGCCTAAGGAAAGCCTAACAATAAATTGACTTCAGGTTCGAATATTTTTAAGGAAAAGTGAAATTTTGTCATCTCAAGTCATGACAGAGACAGGTCAGAGAAACTAAAAATGTCATGGGCAAGTCTATCAGTACCAGCTATTTTGAATCGAAGGCAAAAATCAAACAAACAAAATCTACAACTATAAACAAAAGTCCAAGAAGGTTTTTGTTTTTTTTTTAACAAGATAGCCCAGTTTTCTGGTTGGCCTGGACAGGAAATTATCAAAGTAACTCATCCTAATCGGTCTATCCCTGCTCTGAAGCCCCAGAACTTGACCCAATATAATTTTCTTATATAGGTTACAGACATCAAGGTAGAATGGCAGTTCATCTAAATTTTAAACTCAGTACTTTGATTTTCTGCCATCATTTTAAAATATTCCTGATAAATGACTTTGATTATTATAGTCAGATCTTCCCTTAAATGGGGGAAGTGGTGTGTGTGTGTGTAGACTATCTTCCCCTTTGGAGCCACATACGTTTGTCTAGAACATGAAAATCAAGACCAAATGTAAAACAGTGAGTCTTTCCCTCCAAGATGATGTCATGTCAGCCCACCCCACAGACAATCCTGGAGCCAAAGGCAGAGTGATACAAACGCTCTGCAGGTGTTGGGAAGTAACAGCACACTTTACAAAACTTTCCACATTGTGTATGTCTCGCTCCCTTACTTCATTGCTTATTCCTTGTTCTCTCCCATCTGGATGCTTTCATTTTAATTGTTAGAAAAGTACTCTCTCCAGAGAATTCATCCCCATATCACATTTGCTGTTTGCTGTTTCAGGTGCCATGCACCTGTTTCATCTGTCTTGCTCTCACCCCTGTAAACAACCTAATTCTCTCTTGTCAAATGATTAATTCAAGTTGTAGGGAATCTTTTTTCTCCACTAATGAAATGTTAGTTAAAAAACAATAATGCCTGAATAGGTGGATTCCCTACAGTTCAGCGTGGTTCTGTTTCCTTCCATTCAATTTTGGATCAAGGAAAAGGATAAAGGATTCCAAGAGAAAGGCCACCAATGCATACTTCATCTTCCTTTAAAGAAAGGTAACTTGTAAGGCCTTCTAAAGTAGTTTGGACCAACAATTCATGCTCTTCTGTCCCAGATAAGCATCACCCAAAGAGGTGAGTTATCCAATGGCCAGATGGAACAAGGGTTTCTAAATTGGCCCACAGTTCTAATTGCTACCCTTTTAGCAGCTGTCACCAAAGTGTGAAGGACTGTATGTAGCTCCCAGGGCTAACTCAGGTAGAATTCCAGACTATCTGGAAAAAGGGGGACAGTGCGGCTCAAACTGGGAGTAACTGCACAGAATCCATGTTATCAGTGCCAACTCAAGATTAGCTAAACTAAAATTCAAACCATCTTAAATCTAATAGTAAAATTTTGGGTTAAAATACTTTTGTGATCATTAAATGATAAAAGTAGTCATGCACTTGATTTGCATTGTACTGGAAAAAACCCGTGGACTTCCAGTCCTGAGACTAGGGAGCCAATCTTGCTCTAACATTTACTAGCTTTGTGACCTTGGGCAAGGCACTTACGGCCTCTGAGCGTCTGTTTCTTTACCTGTAAAAGGGGGACTAGTATCTATATATCACAGGGTTTGTGTAGGGATCAAGGGAGACAAAATCTTTAGAGTTCATTCTAGTCCAACCTGCTCATTTTAGAGATGAGGAAAATGCCCCTCGTTTCTCCTCTCCCCTCCCCCCACAAATACTAAGTATTAGAGGTAAAATTCAAACTCAGCGTTCATCAAAAGGCTTTATACATTCAATACCGATCTCTCATATGAGCTTCAGTCCCACATTACCAACTGCCTGCTGGGTATTTCAAACTACATGTGTTAGAGACATTCAAAAGTCAACACATCCAAAAGAGAACTCCTCACTCTACATATAAAATCAGTGGCTCAATCTTGCTGATATTACCTCCACAGAATCTCTCCTATCTGATGCCCTCTCTCTATTCGTGCAGCTACCACCTTCGTTCAACAGCTCAGTTGATTAATGTTGAGTTTTCCTCACTGTTGCTCAGTTAAGGATAGAGGTCCAGACAGGAGGCTAAGAAGGTGTCTGAGACCACAGCTTCAAATAAAGGAATGGCAGATTCTTGGCAAGCGAGGAGGCTGGTAAGAGTGTACTCACCAGGGGTCTTGCAAATCTAATCAAAATGGCTTTAAACTAGAAAGACTGAAAGTGAAGGGAGAGAAGACTGCCTACGTACACATGCACACATCATTCAGTTAGACCCCATAAAGAGTAACTGCAAGAATACCATTTGAAATGCCCAGAAGTTCACAGGAGACAACCCCTAAGAAAGGAACTGGTAGTTAAACCTGGTCTAAAATCTCCATATACAAACAATGAAGGTTTGGGCAAAAAGCAAGAACTCTAGGTCCTAATGCAATGGAGGCAAATTTGACCTCATAACTATCCCTGAGACCTTGGGGAATAAAAACCACAACTGTAATATGGCTCTGGATGAGTAGACTTTATTCAGAAAAGAAACAGGACTGGAAAATTGGGAGTGGAATGGCATTACATAATATGAAGGTATAGTCGAGTGGGGACCATGGTGGAGATCACTTGGGCTTAGGTCTGAGGACAGAAAAGGTGGGTGTAAAAATGTGTCACAGACCTATCAAAATAGCGTCAAGAGTCCTAGAGTTCAGAATGAACTGGCAAGGGAAGCCAAGGATGGCAGGAAGGGGTTGTCGGGTTTATTTCATTGAGCTCTATTAGGAGAAAAAGGAGGATCAAAGAAGGAATAGGAGCCACAGCTTGGGTTGGATGGAATGATGACAGACAACGACGAGAAGGCAGAGCCGGCTGCTCAATTCCTCTTCTGCTTTCCCTGCCACGGACAATGAAGGAACCACACACTGAAAGCAACAGAACAAGAATGAGCAGGAGGCTCTTGATGGCCAGATTAAGGTGGTCTGTGACATCTCCTGGTAACCTGGCCCAGACGAGCTAAGTGGTCAGGTAGTGCAAGAAAGGGCAGACACAGTGATATTTGAAAGACTGGGGAAATTGGAAGAGGTACCAGGTGATCAGAGAAGGCCAAAGGTCAGGGTTAGGGTTTTTCCCCCAAAGAAGGGGAAGAGAAGGAAGTTTACAAAATATTGGCCAGTGAGCTTTGCCTTTATTTCTGGGAATATTCCAAAATAGCTCATCATTAAGGAAAGAGTTAGGGAACACCAAGAAAAGAAGGTAGCTAGATCATTAAGAGCTGGTATGGCTTCACCATAGACGGACCAACTTTATTTCCTTTTCTGAAAGGATTACCAAGCTAGAAAAAAAGAGGAGAATGTTATAGGTAGAGTTTGCCTAAATGTTAGGAAAGCATTTGATAAAATATTTCGTGCCATTCTTGTGGAAAAAATGGAGAGATGTAAATTAGAATAAGAGTCCCATCAGATGGATTCAGAAGTGACTGACTGAATGGACTCATTCATGGCTCCATGTCAACTTGACAGGAGGTCTGCAGTGTACTGCCCCCTCCCCCCAGGGATCTGTGCTTGGTCCTCTACTGTTTTTACATTTTTATCAATGCTTTGGATAAAAGCCTAGATGGAATGTCTATGGCATCTGCAGGTAACAGTAAGCTGGGGATGACAGCACCTAAAAAGGTTCTGCCTGGTAAGGGCCTTAGGAGGAGTCTCCCAAGATGGAATTCAACAAGGATAAACGACAGGTCTTATACTTGGGTTCAGATGGAGGAAGAAGCTGCTTACCTGAAAAAGATCAAGGAATGGACCGGAAGCCTGGTGTGACTCAAATATATGGCAGCCAAAACACCAATGGAATCTTGGCTTGTGTTACTTCTGTACCCTGCTCTCATCAGACCACATCTAGAGTGCCATGTTCATCTCTGAACATGAAATGGAAGGAGGGCATTGAGAAGCTGCAAAGCTTCCCAAAGAAGGCAACCAGCATGATAAAGGCCCCCTAGTCGATGTCACATGAGGATTGGCTGAAAGAACAAGAGATGTTTAGTCTGGAACGTATTGAGGTGAGGGGCGAGGCATAATAAATGTCTTTAAGTTTTTAAAGGGCTGTAACAAGCAGGAAGGATTAAACTTGTTCTGTTTGTTCTAAGAGGGCAGCACTGGAGCCAATGGGCAAATATAAGCTTGGTATCAAGAACCACTTCCTAACAAACAGAGTTGACTAGAGCTTGAATGGGCTGCCATGGGAAGTGGGAGGGGATCCCCCTCCTTGGGGGTATGTTGTCGTGAGGATTCTCTGTGTGGATGAGGTGGTGGCTGGGGTTCATCTTCTGCACACCAGACCACGTCCAGCACCCTATCCTAGCGGTGGAGCTCAACGCCAAAGGGTCACGGAACACCTAAAGCTATGTCTAAATGAGGTCAAGAGTCACCAGTTTACCTGCTTGTTCCCACCATCAGATAACACAGAAAACCACAAACCAATGGCTTGACCAGGCTTACTGAATTGTTGCAACCAAAATGGCTGGCCTCTAGCCCTCATGCAGACACAAGACTAAAATGACTTTCACATTTTACCAGATCAACCCAGACTCCATTGCTGATAGGAAACTATTTGGTTTGGGAGGTCTGTTACCCTGATTGTCGCATATTTTCACAAGGGCTATTGTCTTTGAGGCATACTCTAGTCATACCTCCCCGAATGTCCTCATTGTCTGAAAATGTCGAGGTACCAACAAAGCTGGTGTTTTTATAGCTTGCAGAGCTATAAATCATTTTTAAAATCATGATGATATTACTCAAAGCAGATGTGAAAACAGATGTTTGCCATAGTCATATAAACTGCTTACTTGTCATACTTAATAAATGTTGATACTCCTACTTCTACTATATTCCCTTTTAATAACTAAAAATGTATTTGAGGAAAATATATTTTGTCTTAATAAACGAAATGGAAGTGGTATGACATAGGAAATGCCATTTGCAGGAAAGCTTTTCACTCTATCCACAGCAAGGCTCAACATGCCACCCTGTATATTAATGTCCTCACCAGGATGTAAAGATGGGACCAACCTATTTGATTGAAATGGGTAAAAGTGTGCTGTTTCACAGCAAGAGATTTTGAAATGCCAGTACATACCACTGGGTAGCTTATTAAAATCAGCTGTCATACATCAGTCCTAGCGCTCCAGCTGACTGTTCATAAGACTCGACAACAAGTACCTCAGAACACAGGCCAAATCCTAGATTTAGGCCTCCTGGTTTGTGGGCAATTTGCAGTGATGAATCCTATGTCTCTTTCACTTCATGAGACCACCCCCAGAAAAACTGCTTTCACAGTCGGAATGTCCTTCAAGTCGCCATACAGCTGGACACAAATAAAAGTTCTCAGAAAACAAAATTTCCTCAGGACATAGATGCAAAGTTATACTATAAACTCCAATCTGATTGCCTTTTTGAGTACACGTCATTCCGTTACTATGAATTGAATGCAGGAGTTTAATATACTCCACCTAGATTGAGAGACAGACAACTACTCGGAAATAAATCATTTGCATCTTGGAGCCCCATAGGGTATAGCCCTTCAGTGTTTGGCTGAAAAAAGACTTAACATGTGGCAAGGAAATCAACCATCGATCAATGAAATGAAAACCATGCATTATTCCAAATCCAAACTAAAATGCTCATCCATATAATTAGTAAGCAAGTGCAGTAAGTTGAATCCAGCAAGGACTTTCCAATTTCTCTGTTAACCCTTGAGCTCAACGAGAAGAATGTCTGAACCTCATAAAGACAGTGAAGAGCTTCTTTTGCTTATGTACAAAGAGACCATCTAACTATCTTGGGAGACTGTAATAAACCACTTAGTAGTTGACATTCTTTAGCCTGGAACGAGGGCCTCACCCTCAATGACAGCTTTATGAGGTAAACCCTCCAGCCATGGCCATCAATATGTTGATAGATTTCCCTTTGTTCCATCAGCTTCAGGATTAGAAGCAGATCTGGATTCAGCTACCATGGCAGCAATGGCGTGGTTAGTAAGCCTCTTCTCTATGCACAAATCTCCCAAGGGGACCGGGGGGGGGGGGGGGTGCAGGAGGAACTGAATGCTGTACTAAAGGCAAAAGTGCTCATAAAAGCAGGAGCAAGGCCAAGATGATTTTCATAAGACTTCCATGGAAAGACTCAATGGATATATTTGATTAGTGACCTTTAAACACACAACCACAAAGGAAAAACCAGGCTTTGGAGTCACAAGAACTTACCGATTTTAGTTACCAATCTTGCTGTCATGTATAAAAGTAAACAAGACCTATATGATGTGGCATCTATTAAAAAAGAGGTGGCCCAAATAGCCCCGTGTATTCCTACTGAAAAAGGGGGAGCCTTTTTGGTATAAGAACAATGGGACTTCAGGATTCTTCTCTATAGTTCATAAGCCAAAATAAACAAGTTCTTTTAATAGATACATTACAGCCAAGCCCAAGATTTGCCTAAAGCGGAAAGGGTTCTTTACAAGTGGTGACAAAAATGAAAATGCAATGCTGAGTAGAACATCAGCTGAGTGTACGGTCTTGCAACGTATATGCCACAAACAAAGAAAAGATCTTACCTTTCTCCTTCTGGTGCTTTTTTGCATTCGATCCATTATCTTGATCAGTGAACTCTCCCTCTCTATTGGCAACCATCATAGCTACAGAGAAGAAAGAGCACTAAGTGATATTAGAAAAAAGGAAACTGAAAGACAAGAGAAACTCACAAATGATTAAAGGATTTCCTTTGTATTAGCATGGTATTCATTTCTACATTTACTTATAAGGTAATTCTACTCAACATGCATTTATTAAGCACTCACTGTGTGTGAAATAGTCAATATGGTATAGAATCAGAGGCATCAGAAAGCCTCACCTCTGACCCACCCTGACTGTGTGACCATGGGCATGTCACTCAACCTCTCAGTGGCCCCAGAAAATTCTCCACTCTACACTGCAGAAAAGGAGGGGAGGTGACAATTTGCATAGGCAGGGGATACACAGAACTGCAGAAATGTACTATATGTCTACAAAAATCACATACGCATACATATAGTACATTTCTATCATAAATGGTATATTTTCTTTTTTTTTCATTTATTTTTATCTTGAACAAAACAAACATTAAATAAAATGGGCATAGTCCACAAAGGTCTATTATCTACAGCTTGTGCCTCTTTCTAAATATATAATAATTCAACTTTCAAATATATAAAAATTCAGCTTTCAAAGTTTTCCTCCTTGTCTATGACTTGTTCTGGCCTTCCTTCTGTTCTCTTTTGTGCATTTTGAAAAGAAGATGCCTGAGAGAACATCTTTTCTTTCTTTTCTTTTTCTATTTTATCTCCCCACTCCCTTCCCTGGCTCCTATGGAAAACAAACAAAGAAAAATAAGGCCCTTCTAACAAATACACAGTGTCAGACAGAACAAATTCCCCCCCTGGCCATGTCCAAAAATGAATGTCTTATTTTATCTATATATTTTCTGGAAATCTTTTTGAAAAGTGAACCATTTGAAATTCTGACTCTATTAAATACTAACCTACCCTCCAATTGACTTTACAAATAACTCGTAATGGACATAACGGACATGAGAGAGATCCAAATTTATGGGTGACAGGTCAAAGACTTGTGTTGTTGAATAAACACTGAACATTCCGTGGAAAAAAAGTAAAAAGAACTCTGATTCTAGAGTGTCTACTTTCTTTGTTCTCCATTTAAATATCCATTCTCTGCAATGAGAAATGTCACCGAGAATTGAATCTAGAACTTTGATTTAAAGTATTAATATAAGAAATCCCTTTTGTCATTGCCCTTATATCTGTTTGAACAAGTGGGAAATATGTAAAATAAATCCATCATCAGTGTTCCTCCATGACTACAGTTCAATATGTTTACAAAATATCTGAGAGATATTCGATATTGGGTTTGATGCGACTGATCAAGAGAGAAAGAAGATGGCTCCTTTGCTCTCTGTGAAGTCATTGCCATGCTTGTTTTCAGATACAGCGGCTACCAGAACCTTGGGTTGCATTTCTAATAGTGAGGATCCAACTCTTTATCAAACGCACACCCTTATGTGAGACTGGTGAGGTCACAGCCATGGAGCACAGAAACACTAACGGCCTGTGCAAGGGTGACACTCACCACCTTAACCTCATTGGTGCCAATCCCTAAGGGGCCTTAAACACCCTAAGAGGCAGTGACTGGCCCAGTGAGTGCTCATAAACCTGCCTCTTGGAGTTCACCCAGAAGAAGACATGCCTGTTTCAGCAGGAACCCAAATCCTGTTACCAATTAGAGAGTGAATGTGCTTTTCCCTGAAGATCTCGAGGTATCTTTCCTTTTGCTATGGTAGGATTGTCAGTGTGATGGGTGACAATCCTTCCTGGCTCTATGGCTCTCTAAGTCTCATATACTAAATGGCATTTTGCTACTCCAGCAGCTAAATTCACCTCCAGATGGTAAGCAATTTACTTCCTACACCTGGGTAGGCTCAGGCAGCATGAGAGCAGGAAGACAGGGAGCAGAAGCCCATACAGAAGCAGTTTAGTGGTGCTCCTTGTATGAGACACAGATTATGGAGGGAGACTCCTGATGGCAATAACCAATCTAGCTCTGAAGGAAGGACAGGATGCCTTTAGTAACTGTGAGAGAAACAATCACATTTGTAGCAAATCATACAAATCTGCACTACTCCCATCATCTCCCCTTCTCATCATCAGCTCCTTAAGGGGCATTTGACTTTCTACTTCTATTACATGGCAGGGCATTGAATGTAGTGAGTATGTGCCATGCCCACCCTGAGAGATTAAAGAATATGGTTGCCTCCCCACAGCCCATCCCACCATCAGCCCATTTTCCACAAGAATAGCTCAAATGTCGCGAGCTAGGCAGGAAGAGATACTCACCAAATCTCTCCGGGGTATGATCCATCTGAGAAGGAGAGCTGGACATGCTGCTGCTGTGATGAGAAGACTCAAGGCTCACAGGGCAAAGGCCCTCATCCAAAGAAGGAGCAGGTGAAGGGCTCTCCTGAATCCTCTCCTTTAAACACAAACAGAAATCATTTCTGTGTAAGAGGAGGAATGTTCAAGCTTTGCTTCTGGAGGACCAAGTCAAGCAAGACACTTGGAAAAATCAAATCATTTATTTGGCATGACATTATAAGTTCCATGTCTACAGGCAGAAAATGCTTGGCCTTAGTGGCACAGAGTTATGTGAAGTAGATTACCATTCTTGTGCATTAATTAATTTTAATGTGCCAGGCAGGTTTCATATTTGCCACAAATTGGAAGGGTTTCTGTCTGTGTGCCTTAAATAAAAATTTTCAAAACATACACAGAGTGAATGCTAGTCTTAGGGATCTCTAGAAATTTAAGAGGGCCCCTTAAATCTTATTAACTCAAATGAGTGACTAAGTAAAAATGGATTTTTCCATGATGTAAAGATGTCCCCGGATAGGTCCGGAACCTACAAACAGTGATTTCTGATCCATGCTGGTAACTTCTACATAAAAAAGACAAGTGATAGTCTAGAAGAACTCTAACCCAGCTTGCCTCTCTGATGTCAGGGACTGATTTTGTGACCTAAGACGTTTTAGAAACTATGCCTGGCCATCACAAGGGTGTGATGAGTTATTAGATGCAGTGCCAAGGCTAGTGACAGAAACAAGACAAGAGAACAAAACTGAAGGTGAAGCACAGGCCAAAAGGAGACAAAACTAGCCCTATCTGCAAATGACACAGTGGCATAATAACAATAACAACACTGATCTAGTGCCTTCTATGCACCAGGCACTGTGCTAAGCCCTTAATAGTTATCTCATTTGATCCTCACAATCCTGGGAAGTGTTATTATTATCCCCATTTTACATAGGAGGAAACTGAGGCAAAGAGATTAAATGACTGGGCCAAAGTCACATAGCAAGTAGTAAATTCTGAGGTTCAATCTGACCTCAGGCCTTCCTGATTCCAGGGCTGGCGCTCTACCCACTGTGCCACCTAGGTCACCATAAGTGTGCTTAGAAAACTCCAGAGTATCAGTGAAGAAACTGAGACAATTAACGAAGTTATCTAATGAAGCTATAAAAAATAAATCAGCAGCATATATTTAAAAAAAAAAACGGAAGAAATGATAAGAAAAATTCCATTCAAAATAAATGCAAAATATTTCAAATAGCTGGGAGTTAACCTACCAACACACACACGGAGGATTCATATAAATCTAACTACAAAACATTCTTGACAGAAATAAAAGGAGACAAGTAATTGGCGAGATTGCTTGCCCTTTTTCACATGAATTTTTCAAAGGCTGCACAAACAATTTGGAAATCCCCTGGGAAGAGTGGATTTGTCTAATGCAGATGTATAACATCGAAAATTTGCTACTTTACATGTAGAGCCCCCATTTTGCAATATAATACCTCCTCATCATAATCATGTGCATATTTCTTACATATCTATTAAGCCTCAATTAGTGTGTTATATAATCATCTGGTATTTAATTAACACTTAATAACTTTAACGAAATGAATAGCAGTCATTGAATAGAATAGCTATAGCTCCGTATGCTAATTAAATACCAGCTGATCATTTTAAAAGTTTATCTCATTTTAAGAGGCATTCAGCTACTATTGGGCCCCCATTACAGGGTTCTGTGATCCCTGCCCTTTACTTTTAAATTTCAGCTAATATGCAGCACTACACCTAATTGTGAGGAAGGAAAGGTCAAAAGAAAGAAAAAAAAAAAAGAATAGGCTGGGATCCTGTGATGAGTTATAATGCCAGCAGGATCACTTTTCCAAGACTTGCCTGGCCTATGTGCTACAAACGAAACCATTAAAAAGCTCATAGTTTCCTTTAAAAATATTATTTCTTCAATTGTGAAACAGCTCAAAAATCCCGGTTTTGCCATTTATTTTCTAAATAGTTGTGCATATTGGGGGGGGGGTGTATACAGATATATCTATAAGCCTTCATTGGCTCTGTGCCAAAATCCAAGCATAAAGTATCAACCATTTGTCATTCAGTTTTGAATTCAAAAATTAGAAATTTGCTGGGAAAATGTGTGATTTACTGAACTGCATTTCTGCATAAGTGAACCAACTTACATTCCACATTCAGCAATATATGCCACCCTTTGATGGAAAATATTGGAATGATTCAGAAGGTGATGATGTGGAAAAGGAAAGAGCTCTAGCTGACAAGATCAGCTTTTGCTCATTCTGCCTGATGTTCAATCAAATCTCCATTCTAAATAAAGTTTTCAGAAAGACAGAATCTATGAGTCGAAAGTGGTGCTAAGAGTAATTAAAATAGGTCCCAAGGCCAGAATATGGTATCTCTGAGAACTCTGTACATCCTGAAATGACTAAATAATCTTGAGACACATTATTTACTTTGAAAGCTGCCCTCTGCCATTTTCAACAGCCCATTCTCATGTGACATGATGAACTAACTTTGGCAAAACAATTCATGGTGTGGTGATTGAGAATGACAGTCAGATTTTCCATGGAGCATTTCTTTCTGCATGACGGTTTTGCATCCAGCAATTTCCCAATTTCAGAGGGCTACAGTTTCTCTTAGACAGTGCTAGAGCATATTATCAACATGCAAACTGCTTTCACCAAGGCCCAAGTCTCATCATTGATTAAGAAATCGTCTATTTGCAAGCATCCTTGTGGCCGTGTGAGGCTGAAGAGCCCCATGCCTACCTTCTTCCTTGCAAGTAAACAGATCCATTTTTCAGCCTGTAATCAGTATGCATCTAGTTAGCTACTTAACAGCAATGTGCCTCGCTTCATTAGGTAGCTACTGTGGCGGCTCAGCCTAGTTAAAATTTCACAGCAAGTTAATCTGTTTTATTACAAATGAGAACACAAGTGATAATATCCCCACCATTTGCCAAACACAGGGTTAACAGTATTTGTATCAAATCAATGAGGCCATTGAAATAGGAAAATTGCAAATGAACACCCCCCCCAGATTTTTTACACATTGATGACTTCATTTGATTTGTCATTTATAAATTTTACAATCCTGTTCCTGTTAATATCCTTGAGGTTGGTGGGTGTTGTTTTTTTTTTTTTTTTTAATCCCTGCATTAAAGAGCTCACTGTTCCATCCAAAGCCATGCAGCCCAGTTTTCCACAGATGCACTTAGAGCAGAAGGCAGGGCTACTCTGAAACACGTTTTGCCAGTTATACATCCCCCATCAGCCTTTCCTATGATTCTTAAATGTCATCTCTGAGGCTGGAGTTGGACACTGGTCTAAAAGTTCATTTATAAAATCTATTTTTAAAGTCTGGAATCTTACAGGTCTGTCTACTCTGTCTTGTCTTTCCAGTGAGGGGCCACAAAAGTTCAGAAAAAGTGTTGAGGATATTAAATCCCTTGGAAAAACTATCTAGTGTTGGACCATATATGTAACTACAAAGCTCAGTATTGTTAAAGTTTAGTCCCTCTCCAGGCTGCTGGCACTGAAGTCACTAAGTCTGCCCATTTTGAGGAATGTCTTTGAATTCACCCCCATACATCCTTTTGTAATAGAGCATACAAAGGGCATACAAAAAGCACTAAAATCACAGTGCGACAGAATTCTACACATGTACACAGTCATTTGAATAACTGCTTTAATGATGATTTGTTGACTCTGATACAATGTGATATTGACCCTTATCAAACATTTAGTGGGCTGGATGATATATAGCCTATCTTTTTTTTTTCCTTTTATTTAATTTGAATTCAACTGCTACTGTAATTCCTCTTCCAAATGTTAATCTATTAATGAGCTCCTGAAGGATTTAATGGCATTTCACTGCTGATGAGTTCGTTTTGGAAGTTTGTCTGAATGCTAGATATTTTATTCATACATTTATCTTGATATTTCATATTTAATTGATGGGCTCCTTCTGTGCTGTCACCAGGACTCTGCAGAAGCATAGCAGCTTGGAACTCAGCAGACCTTGGTAATAAAACTAGTGACAGGCAGAAAGTGTCTTTGCTGGCCTTTATTTGTTCCCAGGCAGAAGTGGAAGGCTAAAAGTGGTAGCAGTGCAGAGAGTCGAAAGCAGTGCTATAACTGACAACAATATCTAACACCAAGAGCCATTCCCCAGTACATAAGTGGTGAAAAGATATGAGCAAACCATAAAAGACCATGTGGAAACATGCTCCAAACCACTAATAATAAGAGAAATGTACATTATAACTCTAAGGCTTTGCCTCAGACTGTACAAATTGCTAAAGATGAAAAAAGGGCACAGTCAGTGTTAGATGAGCTATGAGAAACGAGGCACATTTTTGACTAAGCCATGAAATGATCCAACCATTCTGGATTTCATTTTGGAATAAGAGAAAAGTGACTAAACCTCCTATACCCTTTCACCCAGCAAGCCCATTAATAGACCCATCCAACCAAGGAATTCAAAGACAGAAAGACAAAGGTGGACTGTATACCAAAATATTCACGGTAGCACTCTTTCGAGGATCAAAGTAGGTGAGTGTCCACTGATGGGGAATTGGCTGAAATTGTTATATATGAACATAAAATATTATTACACTATAAGGTCAGAAATGATTGACATAAATAATTCAGATACATATGGGAATGTGTGCATAAATGGATGTGGAAATAAATAAAACTGTAAAGGTAGGAGAGGGCCAGATTATAGAGAGCTTTAAAAGCCAAGCAGAGAATTTTTACATTTGGTCTTGGTATTCAGAAAGTCATGGGAGAAACAATGCCTTTGCAAGCATTACACAGAATTTGAAAGGTTTCCCTAATCAAGGTCTCCAAACAAAACGGATTTCTTCCCATCTTGTTTAAAAAGCAAAAACAAAAATAAAATTTTGAAATTAGTTTCCCAAAGGAAGTTCTGCCACCTCAAGCGAACATTAAAAAAAGGCTCCTCATATCCTCAAAAGGTGGGGAACCACTATTTTATCTCATATAAAGTGACAGAGAGAGGGCAAGAGGGTAGTAAATTGTTCAACTCTCTAAATATTTCACTTTTCAAGGAGCACATCAACCCTACTCTAGTGAATGATTGGCATGAATACCGGTGAGGAATGGCATCTGATTGGTGATGGAAAAGGAACAACCAGTAAGGAGACAGAGGGGGCAACCTTGCTTGGTTAGGGAGTAAGGAGCCTCATCATATCTCCCCTATTCATCTTGCTCTGGAACAAGAATGAATGCCCACGAATGCGAGAATAACAACAGAGTTAAACAGGAAAATATATGGTTCCAAAATTATGTTGTGGCCTTGGATCTTTGCACCCAAACAAACCAAAAAAAAAAAAGGAAAAAAGGACATACACCCCTGCTGCCCCCAATTCATCTTAATCTAACGCTTTATTAGATAATAATGGTCTTGTATTTTTCCAAAAGCCCTTATGAGAAGATTCAACTAGCGATTTTTTTCAATGAATTTGAATGATCACAAAACCTCCTCTCTCTGTGTTGACTAATTTTGAATACCAGATGTTCCCATGCTAATGCCACTGCCTTGTGACCATTTCCTATCAATTCATTAATTGCCAGCTGCTCAGCCAAACAAAAACCACAGCTAATCAGATGGCATTGGGAAAAAGCCAAAGAACAGCTTCCCACTTTGGTCTTTCTTAAATTAGTAATCAGAGGGAAGAACATGGCAGCTTTCATTCTGACATTATAAAGTTGCCCATAAACGAATAAACAATATGAAAATAGCTACCAGGGACTAGGCCGTCACATGGTAGGGGCATTCTTACCTAGCTCTGCCCTCTTCCTACTGCCATGTTGGCAACATAAGCCAAGGACAAATGTTGTTCTGTAGGCCTAACACTGATCACAACACTAGATCCAATTCTTGTAGTTACAGGAGTTATTAGCTACCAATGCTAGTAGACGCGCCAGAACCACAAGTTCCTATGTGTCTGGCCTAATGATATTCCCAGACTTGCTACTGGAAAAAAAGTAGTGGCTTGCAATTTGTCATGTTTTTTTTCCACCTAATTCAATATCACTCATTATACTTTATGTTGGAAACGCTTCCCAAATGTTAATGTCCTTTCATTGATTCAACAAGTACTTATTGAGCCTCTACTGTGTGCATGGCATTGTGCGGGGATGCGAAGGAATATAAGACACAGTCCATCCCTTCCCAGGATGCTTTTTGATAAAGTGCAGATGCCCACAGTCCACATTAAAGACTCCATTCAAACATCCAGAGGCCATATTCAAAACACCATCAGATCATCTCCCAGATTTGAATCAGGACCTCCAGCCAAGGTTTCCCCTGTGCCAAGGACCATCAAAACATCCTTTCTGGATGCCTAGGTGTCCTCTACACAGAGAGAGAGCCAGCTCGGGTCACATTCTGCTGTGGCACCAGCCCAGATCTGCAGTAACTATAACAAAGTCTGCTGCTGACTCGGGCCAACTCTGTGTTAAGGTACTGGGTGTGAGTTCCCATTACAATTCCTACACAGACCCTCCAAGCATAGGCAATAATGTAACTCCAGAAATGTTGTCAGGATGTCTTCTATCTCATTTCATTGTTTAAATCAAATTGAGAAGGTGCTAGGAGAATACTCTTTCTAACTCTGTGTCTTGTGGGCCATGCCACATATGGGGGCAATGAACACATGTCAACAATAATACACATAAGCCTTTGGCAACATAAGACAGTCCCAATCCAATATACATCATGCCACATAATCCCACCATAGCCTGGAACATCCATCCATAGTTAAACTTCCTGGGAAGCTGGCAGTGCTCTCTTTCACCCTCTCTCTCTCTCTCTCTCTGTCTCTGTCTCATACATACATACATACATACACATACACACACACACACACACACACACCAGAATTGAAGGAATTCACAAACACATATGATTCTAGACTGTTCTTCCATCTAGCTATTTCTTCAATGGGAGTGTTTTGAATCTGACTGAGATACATTGTTAATTAATAGAAGAACAAATTAAAATTAAACAAATTAAAAGAAGAACAAAGTAATCTCCACAGGCTAGGAAAAGATAAAGAGATTGCAGAGACCTTTAAGTCATGAATAACTGTGGCTGAGGGGACAAGCAGATGAGCAAAGTTTTCAGATCCAAAAAGTAACGGCCATGTCATGTGT
The DNA here is from genome assembly GCF_900497805.2 of Vombatus ursinus. Lineage (NCBI taxonomy): Eukaryota > Metazoa > Chordata > Mammalia > Diprotodontia > Vombatidae > Vombatus > Vombatus ursinus. The sequence continues at coordinate 7,187,564 of NW_020944469.1, read as the reverse complement.
TCTACTCCTATGTGGCGGTGATGATGAGATCTATACCTCCTATGGGCACTGTCACTTAGCAATTCTTGCTACCCAAAGATCGCTCAATAGAGAACTCCTTCCAGGCTCAGGCATATCTATTTGTTTATGGGCAAAGAAAACCTGGAACTAGTCTTCACTGTCTCTCTGCTGACCATGGCAATAGAGAAAGGAAGCTTCCATATTTGAAGGGAAAAGAGTGCTGGACTGGCCTAGCTTCAAAAATCCCGCCTCTGACGCTTACCAGTTGTGACCCCGGGAAATTCACCTAGTTTCTAACCATTACCCTCCACCTCTTGTAAATGAGCATAATAAAAAGCCCCTTGAGGACAGACTCATGTCTTGTTCATCTCAGATCTTTATTTCACTCTCTTGGGAACTAATATGATGTCTTGCACCTAATAGGTACCCAATAAGTATGTTGGATGAACAGAGAGAGAGAGAGAGAGAGAGAGAGAGAGAGAGAGAGAGAGAGAGTGTGAGTAAGTGAGTGTGAGTGTGTGTGTGTGTGTGTGACAGACAGAGAAAGAGAGAGAGAGACAGAGAGAGAGAGAAGGAGTGGGGAGGGGGAGGGAGAGAAAGAGTATGTTTTTGTGTATCACAGATAACTCTGGAATGAATAATACAGTATATCCAAGATTAAGATTGAGGAGGATTAAGGCAAAGCAAATAGCTGCTAGTGGATAGAGTGCTGAGATGAAGTTAGAATGGATTCAAATCCATTTCCTGGCACTCAGTAGCTGTATGACACTGGACAAGTCATTTAACTTTTATCCCCGTATGCAATTCCATTAAGTAGCTCAAGTAAGTCAAAGAAGGGAAAGTTCCTGGCTGAGGATGTCTCACAAATTCTTTGCACATTCTCAGATTGTGCTATTGCTTAAAGGAGAAGTCGGAAGGAAGGCCTTCTTGTATTTACTTTTGGAAATATTTTAGAGAAAAGTTTGCAGTTTGGTCAAGAAGTAGTAGGTGGCAGAGAGCTCGGTTTGGGAAACTTATTTGCAAAGCTGTTTTTTGGATTTTTGGAGGGAAGAAGCCGCATTGTTTGGGGGCGCTTGACTAGGGAAGCATTTACATTTCTTCCAACGGGACTGTTTGCCCAAATGGGAGCTCCAGAATCCCAGGCCCGGGCAAAGACTGTGTGATCCCACTGCCTGCCCAGGCTGCCAATAGTCACCTTCTCTGAATGCTCAATTGTGCAGTACGAGCAAGTGCCCTGAGCGGCGTGTTCATCAGAATCTGCAAGGAGCATTCAGACAAATACCAGTAGACTGTCACATTACAATAAATACCCATCTTATTTGAATATGCAATCAATCACAGTTGTCTGGTTTTCCCCCAATTTGCTTTTGAAAGAGCCAGGAAAATAAGAAGCAAAAATACTGAATTAAAAGACAACTGAAATGTTCAACTCTGAGAAGGAAGGCAAATAGCAATCATTCCCCTTTAAGGGTTAGAAACCCTTGATTCAGGGGGGGGCAGAAGACCTGAATTCAAGTCCAAGGTTTGCCTAGAGCATGATCTCTCGGAGCCTCAGTTTGTTCATCTGTAAAATGGGAGGAGGAGGGGCAGTAAAGTGTGGGACTAATTATCTCTAAGGGCCCTTCCTGCTTCTGAGAGCCTATGATGATAACAATTCCTGGTTGTTGTCTGTTTCATCTCTTTGGATGTTGACTGATTGTATTTAATAATGAAAGAGTGTATTTTGTTTTAAAGGCGAGTCCTTAATGAAATGGTTTTAAAATTGTTCCTGGAATTAGATAAGTCAGTCAGTAGTCTCCACCCATATGCAGAGAGCACACAATAAGCATTTAATAAATACTTGTTGACTGATTAATTGATAGGGAAGTTTAATTTTTTAAATGAAAAATAAGATCCATTTTGAGGAAAAAAAACTGAGGCACAGAGAAGTCAACAATGATGATGATGATGATGATGATGAACATTTCTATAACACTTTAAGCTTTGGAAGGTGCTTTACTCAGGTCAACTCATTTGATCCTCTTCCTAGTCCTGGGAGTCGGGAAGGTGGGGCAGCAGGGGAAGGGGGCATCTTTTGGACTGGACCTGTGTTTTCGTGGCTAGAGGGAACTTCAACTCTCTCAGGGGTGGTTGCTACCTGCTCTAGAGAGCTAGCTGGGCCACTGAGAGGTTGAGTAGGTTGCCCTGGGTCCCTTATCCAGGAATGTACCCCAGGCCTTTGCTGGAGGCCAAATCTGCTCGACTCCAAAGCTGACCTTCACCAGGCAGCCTCTCTAGAGAGGCTCAAAGCTTAAGTAACTTGCCCAGGGTCACCACAGCTAGTCAGTATCTGAGGCAAGATTTAAACCCAGCTTTGAAAGCCTAGCAAACTAGGCCATGAAGAGTATCTCCCAGCTCATACAACTAGTAAGAAGTATGCCTCGAAAATCCACGTTTGAGCTACTAAGGACTCTAGTAGAGTGTCACAACGTTCTGAGCATACACTTAACAGGTCCTTCCAGAACACTGAGTGAGCAGAAACCAGAGGGGCCTCGAGTGACCCTGCAAGGAAAAGGTTATGGCTAAAGCAGGGTAGGAGCTCCAAGTGCTTGGTCGTCATGTGGCAGCATCACCACACTTTGTTCTTTGGGGTGTCACTGGTTGCATACTATCAAAAAGTAGAAAGCTGTCAGAAAAGGCCATCTGGGATGAAAATAATTACAAAAGATTTCAGCAAATTAATCCTTTTTGAGTTTTCACTATAGAAAAGCCCCTAAATAGCTATATTTAGAGATTTCTTGCAAAATGACTTCAGTCCGGGGCATTACTTGCCAAGCTTCTGAGGCAGGAAATTTTTATGGCAGGATTGTAATTCCCTGAAAGTAGGGATTTATAATTGAAATGCTGACAGACCTTCAACTATAGTGATGCTAGCGGGTGACACTGTAATCACATTAGATTATATTATAGAAGGGAAGGAAGGTTTTGTGGGCCTAGTCATTGTGACTCTGCCTAATTTATAGTATCCCTGTCAAAAAGAAATCAAATTTCATAGTTATGACATTTCTTTCTGAAGTCCTAAATGTTAACTTTGCTGATCACGCAGATTTCAATAGGATGCCTTCCTTCTAAATGGCAACCGTGAAACAGAAGGCATGATGACTTCATTCAAGTAGCTTATAAAACAATTTAGTCATACTAATTTAAAAGGTATTAATAGCATAGTATAAGAGTGACAAGAGTGCTGGGCTTGGAGCTGGGAAGATCCAAGTTCAAATACTACCTCTGACATTTAACAGCTCAGGACATAAGTGAGAAATGATTACAGTTTACCCAGTGGAGAGACTTCCCTATGCCGAGGAAATGAGACACTACCTAATTTGGAAGTATGCATTCACTTGAAGCCCTGCCAGTAAGTCAGAGATACTTTTATATTTTTGTATTGATGAAAAAAAAAAAAACAAAACTTGTGGCACTTATAAAAATTGTCAACTGAGGATGCTGACTTCTGGTAATTGCTGTTTGAAGGGCCCACCTAGAGTAGATGGAATTATGGCACCATCTGCCAAAAAGCACATTGGAAGAACATGTCGTTTTTGTGCTTTGCTCTTGTTTTTTAAGCAGCTCTCTACTACCCCACATTAGCACTGCCTCTTCAACTCACTATCTGAAAGCTTTGTCTGAAGGACCGAGAAGTTAAATGACTTGCCTAGAGTCACGTGTCTTTGTGTGTCTGAGGTGAGACGTGAACCCAGGTGTTCCAAACTCCAGCGCCAGCTCTCTATTCTGCCATGCTCTTTCTCATTCTCCAAGCACTATGCTATCCATGCAGACAGTATGGATGTATGAATCCTGGAGAGTATTAAATCCTTTAATCTCTAAATCAAAGAGGGAACAATTTACAAAGCTAATTCTCATTATTGTGTATGCTGTCGACTAAGACCTAAACCTCAGTGCCTGGATGCCCACTCTGGCCATTCCAAAGTGGAATGGGCTGCCTCATGGGGAAGTAATGGGTCTGTCCTCACTGCAGGTTCTGGTGGAACTCGATGGCCCCTGATGTACCACCTAAGGCTTTCATCCTGTGACTCCATGGCCCCAAAAGAAACGGGGAAACAGGCCAAATTTTGAGATCTCTTGTTGTTGGCCACTCATTTCAGTCGTCTCCAACTCTCCGTGACCCCATTTGGGGTTTTCCTGGCAAAGACACTGGAGTGGTTTGCCCTTTCCTTCTCCGGCTCATTTTCCAGATGAGCAAACTGAGGCAAACAAGGTGAAGTGACTTGCCCAGGGTCACCCAGCTAGGAAGTGTCCGAAGCCAGATTTGACCTCCAGGAGCCGAGTCTCCTGATTCCAGGCCAGCTCTCTATCCACTGCAGCGCCCCTTAGCTGCCCAAGTTCTGAGATGACAAGACTAACTGATGTATCCATTGCCCCTTCTCCATGTCCTTCTTCTAGATTGCCTCTTTCCACTAATGCAGTGCCCAACATCAAAACTGCAGTCATTTTTAAACTCTCCCTCCCCTCTGATAACCAAGAGTCCCCAAGTCTTACTGCTTCTGCAACCTATCCCTTCCTTTCTGGTCCCACTACCTCCCTCCTACCTACATCTCCTGATCATATCACCCTGTTCTCCTTCACTTACTCTATGCCCCAGTCAACTCAGTTTTCTCCAGATATTCCCTGAGCCTCTCCCCAATGAAGCCTTTGGTATTAGCACTTCTTTGCGCTAACTTGCCCTTTCTGTTATGTCAAATTTCTTTTTTACATTGCTCCCCAAAATTCCTACCACCACTTCCTTAGATGATCTCTCATCTTCCTCGATCCCCACAGCACTTCGACAGAATTGCATTCTCAGACTTAGAAGGGGTCTTCACGGCTCATCTGGCCCACTGCCTCACCCCACACAGCAATCCCCACTCTAGACTCTCTCCTACATCGAGCCTCTGCCTGAAATCTCCCAGTGATGGGAATTTCCCAGAAATAGATCCCCAATGTCTAATACTTCTTCAGGATCAAGATTAATATGTTACATTCCACTTTTGGTACATTTCTCATTTTCTCTAATAGTCTGTAAACTCCCTGAGGGCAGAGACTATGGCTTATTTTTACATCCTGCAAAATTTGCGTATATTCCTTGGTTCAGAGAATTTGTTTTCCCCTGGGGATATCTCTCCGTGCAACTGTGAGGATTTCCATGACTCTCCATACCTCTGACTTTTATCTTATGTCACCTTACTGGCAGAAGTAAAAAAATCTTTAACTGCTATTATCAATCAATGAACATTTTTACATGTCATAATGATGTTATGTTCAATTCTAGGCACCAGAATTTAGGCAGGACATTGACGTGCTAGACACCACCCAGGGAAAGTGATCAGGAGGCTAAAAGGCCTCAAGTATATGCCACGGGAGAATCGGCTGGAGGAAGTGGGCTTGCTTGGATGGCGAGGATTAGAGCTTTGGAGGGACGTGAGAGGGAGAATCAAGTCCTGTGGAAAAGGAGATTGAACTTGTTCTACAAGACAGAGTGGATAGAATACTGGATCCGGAATCAGAAGGCTCATCTGAGTTCAAATTCGGCCTCAGATACTTACTAGCTGTGTTACCTTAGGCAAGTCACTTCATCCTGTTTGCCTCAGTTTCCCTGACAGTAAAATGAGAATAATAACAACGCCTACTTCACAGGGTTGTGAGGATCCAGTGAGATAATTACAAAGTACTTAGCACAGTGTCTGGCACACAGAAAGAGCTACATAAATGCTTACTCCTTTTCTCTTCCCTTTCCTTCCCCCAGAGGACAGAACCAGGAGTAATGAGGGAAAGAGGCAGATTTCAGCTTGAAGTCAGGGAAAAAACTTCCCAGCCACTAGGGCTGACCTCAAATGGAAAAGGCTGTTCCTGAAGGCAGGGAGTTTAGCCTTCCTAGGAGTCCTCAGACAAAGGCTGCATAACTTAGGTATATTGTAGAAGATACTCTCAGTCAGGTAAAGGTTAGATTAGATGGTTTCTGATGCACCATCCACATCTGAAAATCTGTGACTCAGCTGGACTATCCTTCCTGTACAAAGATAATGCCAGTGACCTCACCATGCACTTTGAGTTCTTCCCATAATGTGAATGGATCTGTCTTAATCTATCTCTTCTCTCTCACCTGGTTATCCCCATAGCCAGTCTCTGGCGATGGAATACACTGGCTCACTCAGGAACCATACCTCGTACTCTGAACAGCACCAAGTGCTAACTGATTGAGCCAGTGAAATGGCACTCCTCACATGTCCAATTTCCTTTTTAGTTACTGACCATGACTAGTGTGCATTTATTCCTCTCACATGATTTCCCCCAGCATCATCTCCTAAGTCCCAATGTTGCTTTTTACCTTAATGACAGAAGCCTCTGCCCTGGTGAGAGGGCTATGCATCTGGGCTGCAGCAGCCATGTTGGCAATAGTATTGAGGTGGTTCATCTGATTCATCGCCATGGCAACTGATGCAGGAGGCAAGGTGACAGGCAGCAGTGGATGAGGCATCATCATAAATGGCAGGTCAAGCCCTAAAAGAGAAAGGATGGTAATATTAAAAGTGTTCATCTCAGTCAGGTAAAGCAAAATCACATCCAACATCTTTCTAAGTAATCATAAAAAGTTGAATCTAAAATTATCTCATTGCCTTTTAGCCACTAGACTCTAGCCCCTTGGCTTACTGATGGAACTCATGAAATACACATTGCTTTACAATAATAAAACTAGTCTTTTTTTTTTCTTTTTTAAAAGTAAGACTCATTTTCTTGCCCAACAAAGAAAACTGACCTAAAAGGCAAATTTAGTTTAGCCCCTTAAAGAAACTAATCTAGGTCTCCTTCCAATGCACATTAAACAAATGAGCTCCATTCCTTTTGATCCTAACAGTGTTGTGGGCAATCGTTGTTAACCTTTGTTTTTACTAAGTCTAAGAGCAAGGACTCCATGCTTGGAGCTTGAGGGTCCAGCCAATCAGAACACAAAATGAGTTCTGTCCTTTGGTTACAAACCTCTGAGAATGGGCGCTTTGACCTTTAACTCTAACAGGACTAATGAGAAATGTTCTTCTAGAGATCACGGCTCAAAAGGAAATGTGAAAATGTCATGGTGGCAGACAAAAGGCGCTTTTAACAAGCCCACCCTCGCCTCCTGACCAAGAAAACGAAGCAACAAATTGCAAGAGCTTACGTGTCCATCTAGTGAAAGGTTCACCTTTCAGTGTTTAGACAATACCAACTGCTCTTCTGCATATAGTTCTACAGAATCTCCATTGGCTTGTATGTGTAAAAAAGTGAAAAGAAATCTTAGAGAATGTTTCCCTGGCATCAATAACTTCTTTTTATTGCTGTCATAGACATCCTCATGACAAATCAGCAGCCCAAATGTTCAAGCAGCTCACCCCTCCTCACCTTATGGGTGGAAATTTCTTGAGGAGAGGCTCCAGAAAAGGTAACTTCACATTCTGAGATGGCAAAGTACTGAACACAAGTAAGTCATGGCATTTTCAAGCATACCTTAAACCTCTGCCTCTCAGTTAACTGCAATGCTGCGAATAGAAGCTTGACTTTGCTCAGGAACCCAAAAGGAAGCAACAATCTTCCACTCCACCTCTAGATCTGTTTTGCCCCAAAGTCTTTCTGCAACAGCTCTATTCGACAAACCAAGTTTGTATGGGCTCCACCCAACCACTCTTGTGACATTCCAGCATCCCTTCTACTCTCTCACTCAACACACCACCACACTCAGAGAACAGGAGCCGCTGTCTACAGGAAATCCCCCTCACTATATTCACTTATACAGACTCTTGTGGCTGGGGTAGGAAAGGCAGGGTAAATTTTGTTTTGCCCCCTGCCCGATTTTCAGAGATCTAAAACCCTCAGAAAGAAAGGGGTGGGGGAGTGAACACTGCAATGCCACATACCAACAGTGCAGACATGCCAGTTATCATATGACAGAGCAGTGGCAGTCTTAATTAAATGAAGGACACATCAGTCACTAGCATCTCTAGGAAAGACAGTCTTGAAATATACCATTGTCAAAAGCCCACAAGGATCAAAGCAGACCTAGAAAGCTGGAATTTGTACAGACCTCAGAAAATGAACCTTCTACCTATTTCCTGTGACACCATGTCCCGAGGGTAAATGACCACACTGTAATACCAGGAAACTATTTGAGACTTCCTTCCTTTGGCATTCACTCAAAACTCACTATCTTCAAATCTTTTAAGGGGCCATCTATGAGACCCAACTTATCTGCTATGAAGTATTTCTTCTGTGATAAATAAATCATCAAAGATGTCTCAACACTGAGCTTTTTCTGTTACTGCAATGAATCACAATGGCCTTTCTTTTTTTCTTTTTTTTTTTTTTAAACTAATAGTTTGCCTGACTTTGTCCTCAAATGCTACTGACATACCCTGGCATTTCATGCTTTCATCACCACACAGCATATGCTGCTCTAATGGTCTGCTGTACAACACAAATGAAGTTAATCATTGATTATCTTTCTCCTTACCCTTCATACTCAACCTAAGGACAACTTTCAAACGATAGAGAGAAATTTCCTACTTGGTGATATCATTTGATACCAAACCCAGCATACCACTCGACTTTCATGTTGGTTACAAGTTGATCTATATCGGCACAAATACAAATGTGGGGGGAAATCTAGTCCCCCCCTTACATCGAACGATACGAGCATTTCCTGTCTGATACATGTACAAGCCTTTGTTCACTCTACATACCTCCCTTACCAGCCTAATAATCTTTCCTCATTCTCCACAAAGTGTCAACATCACCCAGACGCCATCTGGCCACATCAAGTCGAATGCCTACTTAAAGTTCAATTGACATGCAAACTAAATGCAAACTACAAACAGAATTTAACAGCACATCAACAATTTTAAGATCTAATTCATCAAACGTTTCCAAAGACCATGCAGCGGGGCATAAAAGGTACATGTGCAAATTCTGTGCCACAGTGCCCACCCCTCAATAATCTATAATGTCCAAGACTCTAAAAGTGACCTTGCACAGCAAGCCAACAGTGAACCCCATGTGCACCCCTCATGCAAAGTAGATGCAAATTTAGAATTATATCCCAAGCTGAAAACATTAAACCAAGAACCATCAACAGCACATCTCACTCCAGCAATCTGTCTCATTTTAGTTATATGCCAGAAATGTTCTGAAGCCTTAAGAATATAGGCAAGAGAACAAATCCTTATTGTTGAAATCAACAAGATGTATTATCACTCTCCTACCAACTTCAGGGTCATCCTGCAGACCCCTAGGGAAGAATTCATTTCTTAATGCTGCCGAGCACCTGGGGTCACCTCTGTGAGCGACCATACCTTTGCTGTATATTCCCTGAGATCTGAGATGCTGACACAGCTTAACATTAAATATTCCTCTGTTGCCTGTCAATTTCAGTGCTCCAGGAGAGAAGTCAGTGTCAGACAAAGTAGAAAGGGAGCCATCATCTCACTGGTTTCTTATTTGTAACCAAAATGGCATTCTAGGAAAGCAACATATATAAGTCTGAGCTCATTGCTAAGAGTTTAAAATCATCTAGAGTTAGGGCAATAAATCTTTGTGGGATCCCAGACCCGTCTGCCAGTCCAGTGAAACCTACAGGTCCCCATTCAGAATCATGTTTTTAAATCCATAAAATAAAATACAAAGGATTACAAAGAAAACCAATTGTATTAAGATACAGTTCTCCAAAAATATTTTTAAACGTGCTCACCAGCCCTAGCTCAAGAACTCCTGGTCTAGAATCTGAATCCCTCTATCTAGTTACTGGCCCCTCTCCACATTCCATTCCATCACCTCTTTAAAAGGTGACCCCTCTTACCAAAGAATTCAAGATCTTAAATTTCTTACTGAAAATAACGATGGGGCTACTACTACCCACCCAAGCAGTCTAGTAGATTGGGAGGGGCAGGGAGGACAGAGCCTTTCTCTTCCTTCTCTTTTAATAAGGACAACATACGTACTGTTGGTCAGCAGGTGATTTTGCTGGAGAGGATTGAGTGGATGGGCACTTCCAAGGCTGGCCTGGCCTGGCAGCGTGGCATGGCCCACATTGGGCTGGGATCCTGGAGTCATAGGAGACTGCATCTTTTCCTTGTCCCAGGAGGACTCACTTCCACCTGAAAAACAGCGTATGAAAGACCTTAATATAGCAGTGATCCCTGAAGAAGCCTTCTGTTTCAGATTTGCAGCAACGAGTGTTGCCTCCAACAGAATCAGTACTGACTTATGGAAGTTGATTTTAACACTGCTTTCAAGAGCAGCCGATGACCCTTGGATAGGAGCTACCTCTGGGAATGTGGAAGCAGTCATGCTGTGAGCAGGGGCTCCTCTAACAGCTGGTCGAGCCAAATCTGTCACAACAATAAACTGATTGGAGGGTGGGGGGAGGGAACAGTACAACAAATGCCCACCATTTTTTTGAGCAGTTTCCTAAAGAAGAGTAGAGGAAGAAGTGCACTCAGGGTGCAGAGGGGAACGAAGAAGACCTTGATGTCAAACCTAAATGGACAGTATAAAAGAGGAAGGCCCAGCCTTTTGTGGTTCCCAGATGCAGGCAATCTCTTCATCAGCCTCGTCCCAGCTAGGCATCTTTCTCTCTCTATACAAAAAAATAATACACTGTGACGACCATTAAAAGGCGGGCTCCTGTTTGATTTTCCCCTTGCCTTTGATCACCAACACGACACAGCAAAGTCAAGTGCATGTGGGTACACAATCTCCTGCATCCTCATAATGGCTTACAACGACATGGCCATTCAGGCATTACTTAGCATTCTCTGGGTAGAAACGTAGGAGTTCAAACTCAATCTACGGGTGAACAAAGGCAGTAGTAACCAAAGAAACCTTTCTAGGGCTATCCATTTGCAATGAATGTTTTAGACCAAGTGGAGAAGCTCTCCAATTAAACTCTCCACAAGAGACACTGAGTGCCACTCTATGGCATGACCAACTGACTGCTGTGTAGGTGGCGCCAGCTACCTGCTTGATGCGCTCAAATCACCCAGGTGAGGAGGCCCACCTCTCAGCAGGGTGTCTGCCTAAATGACAGCTTCTCCAGCCGGGAACATTGTGGTCTGATTCATCTCCGCTCATAATATGGGGAGGGTAGACATTGGGCCTGATCTCTTTGGGGATTTGCAAAAAAGAGTTTCTAGGCTAACCAGGGAGAGAGGTCTCCAGATCTGCCTGAAAACCTTTATCCATACTTCAGAAGCCGCTTAAGCAGAAGGGTTGCTAGTGCCTTCCCCTTTCCCCACACAGCCTTGCTTAAATACGCATTTTGTGGGTCACTTCCCTGAGATAGGAGGCTTCTGGTGAGGTTTATGCTATAAACTGGGGCTGGGATGATCTTCTAGTGTGCTAAAGCTGATCATTCAAGTAAGTTCTGCCAGAAGCCAATCTAATGCACTTATGGGTGGCCTGGGAAGTAGATAATTTGGTTTGAATTACATGAGTTACAATTTAGGGACACAAGTCTTTCCCACATCGTGGTTCAAGCTAAAATTCATCATTAGCTGGGAATGCTGGTTGGGATGAGCCACTGCTCTTCAAAAGGGAGCAGTTTTATTTTCACTTTTTCTCCAGATGTTTACTATGGCGCAGTCACTGCTTAAGTGTAGGGAGGCAATTTATGGTTGGCATATTGACATAATTTAGCATTCACAAATTTGAAATTCCAATTAGAATCAATAAGACAGAGTTTTGTGCAACGGAGAGGAGTGGGGGAAAAAGCTCTACCCTCATAAAAGAAAAATGAAAGCGCACTGCAAAACTGAAAAGTCCTTAGGCTAACACTTGGCCAATAAACATGATTAATACTGGAAAATGCACAAATGTTAAAGATCAATCACTGAGTAGAAAAGGAATCCCGCCATCATTTTAGCTCTGGGTCCAAGTTATGAATTGCCTTCCCATTACGGAACTCTAATTTGTAAAATGATGAGCAACACACTGGCAAAGAAAGCTCTATTTAGATGATACTAAATTATACTATATGATATAATGCAATGTTGCCCTGTCCCAACTGCAACAGCATCAGGATTGGAAATTGACTATCCTGAGACCAAGTTCAACATCCACCATTAGCCCTAAGTAAACAGGCAGCCTCCCATGATGTATCGTGGTTGGGAGTTGGAAGGAGTGAGATTGGCCGTCCCAGAAGCCTAGCCCGAATTGGGTCCTAGGCCTTGCTTTTGTCCTCCTGTTGATGACCACTGCCTTTACACACAACAGCGCAATGATAATGAGAACGGGAGAAGGACCAAGGTGGCTGACAAAATGTTACCTAAGGTCAGATGAGCAGTAAGTGCGTTTATACATGCCGTGGCCTACTTCAAAATGCTTCCTGACCAGTTAATACTCAGTAATTCTATTCTGTGTTACCACTAGGGGGTCAAAGATTCCCATTTTCTGGATGCAGAAACCGAGGTAAAAAGTTTAACTGAGTTGCAGGGTTTCACAGTGAGTGAGGAGAAAATCCTAAAAAGAGCCCCAGCCCCCTATCCTCTCAGGCCCAGCCTGATGCCTTTATCCAATTTGGGGAGAAATTATGTGGAAACACACTGTGGTTACAACCAGAAGTAGAAATTATTTTTAAGACTTTTGCTGGAAAAATGTTTAAATTCACAAGTATTGGACTTTGGTATGGAAAAAGAAAGGATCAGTAAGCCACACCCTAGTGAAGTATAACAAACTAAACTCATTATCTGAAAATATGAAAAGCAATACTGATGATACCCATCTATGTGGGGAAGAGCAGCCTCCAAAACGCAAATCCCACCAACTAGGAAGCGCATCTGGCCTGGACACAGCTGCCATTTCAATTCAGGGGGAGTCTGGCATCTCCCAGGGCCACAAGATGAGTGCAGAGTGCCAACTAAGGTGAAAAGGAGGCAATTACACGGAGGCCATGAAAGCTCCACATTCTCTCTGAAGTACTAGGATGTGTGTGGGAAAAGGAGACAGCCCTCAGGGAGGGCTAGACAGTTGGGACAAAAGAGGAAGAAAACCCCATGTTACATCAGACTTCTATCATCATTACCTCAAAACAAAAGATAATTAAAGCAGGAATGCTAGAGGCTTACAATTGATAATGTTAAACCATATAATGGGCCTGGAATTGTAAATGACACTTCAAATTAAAAAAATTAAAAGTTGTAAATGATATGCAAACATGCATGCAAATGATCCCCTGGCTGCTTCCCCTACCCCACTACCCCATGAGACCTTGCATTAAGAGGTCAATATGGGCCCTGAAAGTCAAAGCTGTGGGATGCGAGGCAATGTCAAGTCCATGCTTGGCCAGGGCTCACTTGAGGGCCTTCATTGTTTTCGGGGATAACAAATACTTGTCTTCTGAGGAGAAAAAGAATTCACGTGTTAATGTGGGGAAATTCATTCGGGCTGAAAGGTCACATAAGCATTAGTCTTTTGATGAGTTCTACTGGCTAAAACATCACGCTAATATGTTCTGCTCCATGACCACAGGCTGTATTGGTCACTTAAGCCAGATGACCCAAAGACGTATGTGGTTGGACCGGGTGAGAACGGCTGGGTAGATCAACACAAATTCATCCCCGTGGTTGAAAAATCAACTTGTTGTTCAGGCGTGTCTGACTCTTCATGACCCCATTTGGAGTTTTCTTGGCAAAGATACTAGAGTGCTTTGACATTTCCTTCTCCAGTTCATTTTACAGATGAGGAAGCTGAGGCAAACGGTGAAATGACTTGCTCATGGTTACAAAGCTAGTAAATATCTGAGGCCAGGTTTGATTTGAGATCTTCCTGACTCCAGGCCCAGTGCCCTATCCACTGTGCCACCTAGGTGATAAGTAGATAGTAACATCTAAATAGATAAGGAACAATGCCTGCTTACTATAAATGCTTCACACAGTGTAGCTGTTAAAAATTACTTAAAGCTGAAATGGAAATGACAAGGTGGCCAGATTTAACGAGTGACCCTTACTTAAGATATATCTTACAATCAAAAGCTAAGTGTTCACTCTGGGTTTATTACAAGAAAATAAGCTGAACTCACACATCAAGCCCAAGGAATAGCAAACTCAAAGAGTATCCCCATCTGTTCCTTTCTAAACAAAAATGCTGCAAGAGGTGAATGTTCCCTGAGGGCCACTTTAAGCCTGACCATCACTGGTGTTGAGTTTCTAAGATGAGTTCAGAGAATCAGCTCACTCGCCAATTATGCCAAGCAAAGCATGTGTGTGTGAGGTCGGGCTAACTGGCCTGCTCACTGTGACAGCTGGGAACTTGGCCCCAGTGGCCATGGCTGGATTATTTAACAGAGAGTGTTATCCCAAAATGGTGACAGGAAATGGTAACATTCTTCTTCCCATGGCTTCCCATTTCCAAATGCTAAACTGGGCTGAGTAAATCTGCTGTGGCTGCCACTGCTCAGGAAGGAAGATAAAGATCACATCAACTCCAGAAAGTGGTTTTCTGCATCAAGACCTAAGGATAGTTTTTGGTGATGAGGCATCTTTTAGGGAAATGAAACTCATTCCCTTCTAGCTTAACTAAGGAAAGCGCCTCCCAAAATGATAGAAGCCCAAGGCACTGTGGGTCTCATCTTAGCAGGGTCTGAGTTTGTCTTCCGAGCCCTAAGAGTGTGTGGTCTGTTTAATGACCATCCCATTATCAAGTGTCTTGGCAGGAAATGAGCAGATAAGCCAACAGGGCTAATTTCTTTCTCTGTCGTGTGCATTCTGGTAACACTGAATATCAATTGTTGAGAATAAAGGTTAATAAATGTTAAAGGTTCATTTTAAAACCAAAGATCTAAAGCTGTGAAGCAATAACTTTCTCATGGCAAGAATAAGAGAGAGTGGGAGACTCTATCGTTTCCTATTATTTTCAATGTCTCCTTTCACAGGATAGTGACCCTAATACTCCCAGGGCTGCCACCCTAGATCAGGCCCTCCTCACTGCTTGCCTACACTGTTGTTCTAGACTTCTAATTAGTCTCTTTCCTTCCAGTCTCTTGCCTCTGATCCATCCTTCACAGAGTGGTCAAATTGATAGTCTTAAAGCACAGGTATGACCAGGTCACTCCCCTGCTCAAGAAGCATCAATGGCTCCCATTGGCTCTAGGATAAAACACAAACTCCTCGGTTTGGCATTTCAAGCTCTTCCTAGTCTGAGTCCAGCCCGCTTCTCCAGACTGAACACACATTACTACTCTTTCTGCACCGGCCAAAGTGGCCTAGTAGTTGTTCCCTGTACTTGGCGCTATACCTCCCCATGTCTGGATGACACACCCACCTCATCTCGGCTTTGTTGAATCTGTAGCTTCCCTTGGGATTCAGCTCAAGGACCATCTCCTACATGAGGCGCATCCTCATCCTCACAGTAATTGGTGCCTTTTCCTATCCAGAAGTCACCTTGTATTTCCTTATCTGTGTACACACTGTTTTCTCCCCAAAAGAATGGAAGCTCCTGGAGGCCAGGGACTGTTCCATCTTTGACTCTGAATCCTTAGAATCTAGCACAAAGTCCTAGAGCTTTAATGAACTAAACTGAAAGAAGATCATATCATTTTCGTGTTGTTCATATCAATTCTCTCCTGACACCTCTAGGTAATCAGCGTAGTACGTAAAAGTAAGTTCCACGTGGCATCAAAATAATCATTTGGGGGAGGTACATACTTCCCCACGTGATTACGGGCAGCAGTACTGTACCAGCAGAAATGGTTCTAGTCAACCGAAGATTTCATCTAAATAAAGCTTGTGTGGTCTACTGAAGCCAAAGGAAGTGAATTGGTGCTCTTCCAAAGACTGTAAAATGGGTTACCTCCCTGGACTCTTAAGGATGTTTCTCTGTGTGGTGAGAGGCCAGAGACTGATCCTACCTGACTGACAGCTGGCAAAAGCTTGTAAGGCAGCCAACTGATGAGCAAGTGAGACACAATCTCACCCTTTAAGGGCAAAGAAGGATTGATACCATTATACATTACCATCATTCTTTAAATGTTAAAATGAATGTGTATGACACATATCACCTTCCTATATTGCATACAATGTGATAACCTAAGATCAACTTCTATTTGCATAAAACTTTATACTTTTCTAAACACTGCCCTGCCCATTTTCTCATTTGATCTCCACAACAACCCTATGAGCTTGATAGGGCAGGATTTTATTATCAGCACCATAACTAATGAAGAAACTGAGGCCCAGAGGTAAGTAGAAAAAAACAGGAACAGAACCTAAATATCCTGACCCTTGGCCTATAGCATGCTGGTGTATCATGAGAGGAAGCATGGTATTGTGGATAGAAGGCCCCTGCCACATACTGTGTGACCCTAGCCAAGTCTTTCTTCCATGCCCCAGGAAACTTTCCAAGGTTGTTAAGTTATAGATGACTTACAGATCTACATCAGAAAAAATAATTTCTGTATCTCCTTATGCTGATGAACCCACATATCTGGATCTCATCTACCCCAACCCCCCAACCCCCCAAACCCAAACTAAACTGGCTTCTGGAGACACTGACCATTAACAACGCCTTTATAATATGTAATGTTGTAAATACGGTTAGGCTGTAATTTGCAGTTATTAAATGACTTCCTCTGACACCATACTTTTTGAGCACTATGGACTGTCAGCTCTAAGAGTCGGCAAATTACGTATGAAATTTTATTAGACTCTACTTCATCTGTTTCATGGTTGAAAAGCAGAATTTTCCAAAATTTCAAGTGCAATTTTCCAACATTTGGATGGAAATCCCCGCTTCTGGCTCCTCTGGAATCATCCTAATATGTTCCCCCTCATGATGTTCTTGCTCATTTTCCAGATCCTCAATATCTCCTCTTTGCTCTATGTCCTTACTCATCTCCTCAGGATAGCCCATTAAAATCAGAAACAGGTTTCCCATCTATTAGACTATTTACTGTTTCCCCAAACTGCAGCAGTAATTAAAATTCCAGGACACAGTCGAGAAAACAGCATTCGTGCCCGTGGAAATGACTTTCTCCCTCTCCCCCCTCATATAGTCAGTCATCAACTCCAAGCCAATCCCACCCCCACAGAGTATGTGTTCTGGCTCCCTCAGGGGTGGGAATGGTTAGGGGGGAGAAGTAAGGGGCACTTATGAGTATTCCCTCAAAGCCTACAAAACACTCGACTGGAACAAAATCAGTGGTCACGTTGGAAGACACTGAGCGTGTTAAATGCTCCTCTGGAACAAGGATTCAAATGTAGGGAGCTCTCCAGGCTGCCAGAAGCTTCGAAATTACATTCTATGTTCCCTCTGGCCTTGGTCAAGAAGGTTAACTGTAGGGGAAGACACGGGATGGAGAGGCCCATCATCTCTCAATGCAGAAGGCATTGACAAAACATTGGTGGGATCAAGGCAGGATGGGACTGGATCGCCAAAGTGCTTAAATGGAGCAAGCTGCACCAGAAGAGTCACTGGATCTGGAATCTGAGGGCCTAAGCTCAAAGCTCAGCTCTACTACGTACTGTTCGCGGGACCTTGATCAAATCGCGTCCTTTCTGGACCTCAGCTTTCATTTGCATTCAATGAGCAGATTGGCCTAAAGAGTCCTCAGGTCCCTCCTAGCTCTAAAGCCAGGAAGCCATTCTTCTCTGAACAAACGGGAGAATCGACCCCATTTGGTCCACACCGAGGAAACTACCACAAATGGTTACGTGACCCAACTCAAAGGTCTCTTATTAAATTATCTTTGTATGTCATGCCTTCTACTCTCCCTCAATTATCAAGCAATCCACCTACCTCAAATTCTTACCTCAAACCCATCACCTCTGAATGGAGCAAAACCTCACTGTATTTCATTCACCTAATTCCAAGGGTTTCCCAGAAACCCACTGCCAATTTCTATACCGGCCCTTTAACTCTATGGAATGAGTCTGCTAAATGGTGGTTGTTTTTCCCAGAGAAAAACCAAATATAACCTTAATCACTTAGACAATCTGTTGCTTCCTTTCTGGAAGAGCTTTTATAAAAACAATTTAATATTAATTTTATCTGTAGCAGAAATCTTTTTTTAACAATGTAACTTACAATACAATTGGTCATCTAACAAACAGAAGAGCTAAGAATCCACTATTTTCACCATTAAGGCATGTGTGTGTGCACACACATACACACACCTATAGCATACTGTTTTCAAAGTGAGTCACTGCCATCAGTTAGGTCTGGGTATTTGATATGGAGAGCTCAGACACTGGGTTTGCTGGGCTACTTCCAAACTCCTGATCAAGCAGCTCAGCAGACGTAATTACTGCTTGTCCTTGCCAAGGTTTTGAAATGTGCCCATTAAGTTGGCAATTCCCAATCTGTCTATCAGTCAGTCATACTTAAAAAATGTGTCTGTCACAACTTAGGTTAAGTAATCTAGTGATAATTATACAATAAAATTCCATTGAATACCCAAACCTATGGTCAATACTTTGTTCACACTGTAAAGCAGTTAGTCACTAAATCCAAGATGATTTTAGAAGCAGATATGAGAAAGATGCTTAGGGCATCTGAGAATGTTTCACACCCACTATCCAGATGAAGAGAATGCATTGTAGGCATAAGAAGAACATTTAAAAACCAACTGTGTTCTGGGCAGAGGACAGGATCAAGGCCATGGGGAACCACAACTTCTTTTAGTGAAACAGATGACCCAACAGTGATTTTTCTCTCCATTTTTCTCTCCATACAGAAGGAAATGGAGGCAGCAATGAAAAAGAAAATGACTTCTGTCCCAACTTTTAATTCTATGGGAGCATGGGGCCACATTGGAAGCCTCAACTGACAAAAGGGGGAGATTATATTGACAGGGTTTAGAGTAACTTTTTTTATCAATTCCTCATTATTTCAGAATTTATGAGAATAGTATACACAACAGAAAATAAGAGAAGAAAATACAGGCAGGCCCCCAGAAAGGAAGGCTATAAAGAGGAATGGTGAAAGGCATAGGGAGGTAGAATCTGAGGAGAGAAGTTGCATTTTGTCCATGTAAAAAAAAAATCTATGTAAATAAGATCATGCCATCCAATTGGGAGACCAAAATGTGTAGAAGGAAGAATAGTAGAGAAAATGAGAAATTGATGGTCAAAGCTGAATCGAGGGAAAAATGATCTTGAAAGTAAGTCAAGTAACAGTTTTAAAACAAAAAAAATGGCAAAACATGTTTAAAAACCTGCCTTAAACCACCCATCTCTGAAATTAAAACGGGAAAGGACAAAGGAGAGCAAAATAAAGACTCAGAAAAATAATATAATTATGCCTTTGACAAGAAATAAAGCATATGGGTTTTAAAGGAAGCCTGTTTTTTTTTTCCAAAATTCACATCCAAAATTGAGATGTGGATGAGCTACCAATGTCCATTTCATGTGCTCTAGTACCCAAACTTCCTCAATTTCTAACAATGTGTTTCACTTTAAACCAAAGGGGAAAATACATCATTCTGGTAGGTGAACAATAACCCTTTCATTACTGAAAATTCAAGGAACATCTGCATGCCCAATACAGAGTGACCAATGGAATAGATATGTGGGTGCTATGGCTGTTGTTACTACTTGTTTAACTGTCACGAAGTACAGTAAGAGGGAAGAGCTTAAAGTAATGAAAATGCATCTGAGATACAAGGCAATGAAAATTCTTTAAGCGCAGGGAATAGCTGCATCAGGGCACCCTGTATTTAACCAACCGGGAATTTTTTTTTCCAGTAGCATTCCATTCATATTTGAAGAACAAAGATGTCTACATTTCTTGATGAACACGGAATATACCTTTGGATTAGTGATCTTCTTTTGGGTGTGTATGGAGAGCACATCAGAATGATCAGGGTTTCAGAAAATGATTGCAGGTGTGACAGAATGGGATGATCTAAGGCCCAGGGGTGGGGAACCGGCAGCCTCAAGGCCACATGTGACCTTCTAGGTCCTCGAGTGCAGCCTCTTGACTGTGTCCAAGTTTTACAGAACAAATCCTTTTATTAAGAGGATTTGTTCTATGAAGTTTGGATTCAGTCAAAGGGCCACACTCGAGGACCTAGAGGGCCACGTGAGGCTTCGAGGTCACAAGTTCCCCACCGCTGAATTCTAAGCACATGAATCGGAGGCGTGGGAGAGATGGGTTCTCTAATCTCTAAGGCTGACATGATTTTTAATTAAATTTGCTATTTCAAAATAAGAAAAACAGGTAAAAAATGTAAAGGAAAGCTTATAGATTGAAAAAGGAATATCATGAAAATTGACTCTGATGTACTATCTCTCTACTTTGTTTAATAGTTATCATTCATGGGCATCTTAGCTCTCCAGCTAGGCTGTGAGAACCTCCTTGAAGAAAGATACTCTACATACCTTCCTCAGCCTTGACCACAGAAGAGGTATTAAATAAAAATCTACCTATGTGAATTATTTTTTTAATAACAAATATCACTGAGATGTGTAGTAGGTTTGTCAAGTATCATTAAGAAGAAAAAGGAGGGAAGAGGTTTAAGGATCAGTGTTTTGGGTTTTCTCAGGGGCCTAGTATGTGTCACTAGTAATATGCTCAGAAAGTCAGACAGTCATAGTAATCTGGACACATTCAAATAATGTTTACATGCGCAAAGATGGCACCTGATAAAAATCCATTTAATATTGTTATGTCCCTTTTTCCTATCAAGACTGCCTTAGAAGAGTTGTTTATGAACTTATAAAGATCGAATTAGTTATAAAAGTGTGGACCATGTTCATTGGTTTGGTTAGACAGTTCCTGATATAGTGCACAGTATAGAAAAGCCAAATGGTCCTCTCTTGGGCGCATCCAAAGCCATCACCAATCCAAGTTAAGCCACTTTTTTGCTAGAGCTCTAAAACAAGATTTTCACGTTGCATAAAGAATTCAGAAGGTGGGCAGAAGTATCTAAAAATGAGAACCTTTGACCCATACTTAACTATGTCTTTGGTTTCTTTTCTGTACCATTTGATATGATGCACAAAGAAAAATACAAAATGGCCCCTAATCCTATGTGGAACTCCTTTCTGCTTCTGTATTATTCCTGGTAGAGTCAAGGAAAAAGGAGAGAAGAGGTTTAAGGATCAGTGTTTTAGGTTTTCTCAGGGGCCTAGTATGTGTCAGATACCATACTAATTTCTGAGGGCACAGAGAGAAATTGAAACAGGAGGGAAAGAGGAAGGAAGGAAGGCAGGTAGGAAGGATGGAAGGATGGAAGGAAGGAAGGAAGGAAGGAAGGAAGGAAGGAAGGGAGGGGGGGAGGGATGGATTTGTTATGTGCCAGGTGAGGGATGTGCTTGTGTTTGCAGGTGGCAGTGGGAGGTAATAACAGCTTCCAGATCAGGAAACACTCCAGGTAGAAGGGAGAGTGTGAACTGAGTTTTGAAGGAAACAAGTTATTCTAAGAGGCTGAGGTGAGGAGGAGAGCCAGTACAAAGTCACTGAGGTGGGAAATGGAGTGTTCCATATGGAGAATACTAAGAAGGTGACACACAGTGGGCCCACACAGTGATAAAGAGGAGTTATGGGTGACAAGGCTGAAAATAAGGCTGGGGTCAGGAGAGGAACGGCTCCGAAATACAAAAGAGAGAAATTTGTATTTGATCATAAAGGTAATAGAGAGACAATGAAGTGTTGGGAGCAGGGTTTCCACATGATAAGGAGAGAATCTAGGGCTAGATTGAGAGAGCTGGGAATCATTTGAGTAAGGGTGATCATTCAACCCCTGGAAGCTGATGAAATCCCTAAATGAGAATATGCTGACAGAAGAGGGGAAAGGACAGAGCTCTGGGCTACTCCCAGTCTGACCCCCCAAGGGGCCCGGAAGAGGTCAAGAAGCCCTGAGTGAAGGCCAGGTGTGTTCTTGCTCCATTTTACTACAGAAGCTCTCTGAGGGCAGTATTTGTATCCCCAGCACTTGAGAGGTGGTGTGCTATAAAGTTAGAGAGCCAATTTTGAAATTAGGAAGACCCTAGTTCAAGAAAAGCCTCTGGGATTAAGTAACATGGAAAAGTCACTTCATTTTCTGGCTCTAAGCAAGTCTTTGGAACAAATTTTCAACTCGGTATCAATCTACACAGATAAGGACATTTCCTTACCTGGGAATTCCCTATCCCTATCCCTATCCCCAGGGTTCAGCACAGTAAGCCATTAAAAATGCTTTTCCATTCATTAGGTCTGGACCACTCTGGACTTGGAACTAATAACATTCTGTTCCTGGATGTGTATTTGTTGATGAGTAGACAGCTAACTGGAGAGGTACCCTTTCATCACCTCTCATTGCCATTCCATTTGCATAACCTAACTGAAGGTAAGGGTGAGCCTACCTATTAATATTCTACAAACCATCGAATGGGGTACATCATGAGAATGAACACAAGCCTACAACCACAACACCCCAACTGGTAATCACCATTCAATTCAGTCCCAAGCCCGCTAACAAAAGAAGGTGCAATAATGCATGGCCACTCACACTCCAAGTTCACACAATGCCAACACGTTGGGATTAGAGGGGAAACACCTCCCAGGAGCTCCCAGCAAAGAAGGGCTGGTACATTTGGCCAAGCATCAAGTTTTCAGTTTCTAGGACTGACAGTCTAGCATGAGAAATGCATTTAGAAAAAAAGAATGTACCATTCATGCCTGGAACTGAAAGGCAGGGCTCTGTGTTCAATTTCTAAATTAGCTTATTTAAATTTTATAAAAAATAATAGGAGCTTCAACATTATCGACACTAAAAATATATGCATCGTCAAAGTTTCTCTTTGTCTCTGGCTTTTTTTTTTTTTGCATTAACCTGTCAACTGTGAGAAAATATGCCCCCTAGATGTTATAATACAGAAAAAAGCCCAGATCAGCGTTTTAAATAAAACGTGTGAGATCGGCTTGGGACAATTCAATACTTATGCATTCACACACATTCTCCAAGCTCTGCCAACATAACGTTGCACGGTGGACTGTGGCCTAAGAGACTTGGTTTGGAATTGAAAAACTTTTTTAAAAAGTTTGAAAGAAATATTAGTAATGACTCAATTCCAAAGCTCAAATTAGGATCCATTCAAATTAGACCATTTTAGAACTGAAAAAAGACATTAAAGATCAACTAACCTTACAGGAATGAGGGAGGACTGAGAGTACCAGGAAGGGAGGTGACGTGTCCAGGCCCACACCAGAAGACGACTCAGAGTCCCAGTAACCACGTTATGCGGCCAGCTCTGCATTCAATTCAACGTAAACAAATTCACTGGTTGGAAGCTGGACCGTCCATATGCACTTTCTACCTTCATTAGAACCTTTTCTTCATCAGAGGTAGATATATAACCATGGAAGATCATGGAATTAGAGTTCAAAGGCATCTCTAAGACCATGAATAAACTGAGGGCCAGTGAGGGCTGTCCAAGATCACATGAACAGCAGATGTCAAAGACAAGGTTTGAGCTCAAGTCCTCTGACTAGTGAGGCAATCCTTTTCCCAGCATCTCATTCTTCATTTTAAATTGTCATCTATACTAAAAGGTGAAGGAATGCCCCACGGCCATATGTGGGTGACAGGGTTCTGGAGGACAGGAGGAGATGGACAGGTGCCCCCCATGCAGCACTGAAGGAAGGGGAGGCACAAGGTGACCCCTCCAGCCATACCTTTTGGCTTGGAACCCTGGCCCTTCAACCGCTTCAAAGAGTGCTTCCAATAAACTTGCTCTCTTGAAATAAATTAGACACTAGGTAGATAGGGCTCAAATTGATATATGCAAAAAGTCAATGGTAAATCTCCATCTTGAAGTTAATAGAAAGTTTAAAACAAAATGGTGACTAGGTAATAAAATGGATCTGGGTACCTTCTTTAACTCTTTGCAGTATGATCTTATTTAAGCTATTTATCCTTCTCCTAGAGGAGTTTCTAGAGAATTTATATTTCCTGAACAATGAATGAAAAAGATTTTTTTGGTGTACTGAAAAGTGTGTGTGTGTGTGTGTGTGTGTGTGTTCAAAGTACACAGGAGCAAAACGATCCCCCCCCACCCTGTGTATGCTTTGCTACACAATATAGAAAAGTTTCTAATTAGATCATCTTAAAATATTGCTTTCTAACATTGTCATCTTGTTGCTGTGTATTTTTCTTTTGATCAGTCTGCAAACATTCTCACATTGGTAAGACACACACAGAATGTGTAGCTGGCTGTTACCAAGTGGGAAAGAAGAATGAAAATGCTTTCGCTTAGAACAAACTGAAGACAAAATGGATACCATGTATTGGGAGAGAGCTAGACAAATTAGGTTGCATGAACAGAATGAAATATTGCTACTTTACAAGAAATGATAAATAGACTTCAGAGAAATACAGGAAATTCTATATGAACAGATGCAGAATAAAGTATGGAACCAGGAGAATAACATACACAGCAATATGACCATAACAATTTAAACAACAACAATAAAAAATAAACCAAAACAACCCAACACCAAAAAAATCAAGCTGAATCCCTGGCATGCAATGACCAATGTTGGCCCAAGAGAAGAGATGAAGAAACATACCTCCCTCTATTCCGTAAAGAGCTGGGTGGCTACAGTTGTGGAAGGCTGTACACATGCACAACTAGGTTGGTTGCTTTTCTTTAACATTTTTTTCTCTTATAAGGGACGGTTTTAGAGTGGGAGGGTGGGGTGGGGCTCAGATATTTGGAAATGACTGATGACATCAGTAATACAACATAGATAGATTTTGCCTGTGAATAAAGAAAACGTATCCCTTGCTTCAAATAGAATAGTCTGACTTAACTGTCCTCATAATCGAGAGAAACATTAGTCTGTGCTGAAAAAAATGAGACATTTCCAGCACCCACTGGGAATTAACAAGTAGAAAGTTGCTTGGGCCTTCAAGAGTCTTCTCACCTATTGGTCCTCTGTCTGTGATTTTATCTTGTGACTCCGTGTTAAGTTCCAGCCATGGTGTGAGTATGAACCACCTTGATTATCTTTTTAAAAAAAAATGCTGACAGCTTGCATACTCATACCAATGCCCAGTTACAAATTCCAAATTTTTTTTCACATTTCTTGTGAGCAATGCCATCTGCCAGAGGTGGCATTTCATGGCTGTTTACCCTAACTCCCTCCAAGAATTCATCTGCCACTCTCTAATGCTGTCTGAATAAAGGGGATTAAGACTCTGATGCAACAGAGACTATTGATAATTTGGTATAATTGGGAAGAAATGAAGATAAATGAGGTTGAGGATGGAGAGGCAATTAGTTGAGCCGCCTGTACAGCTGTGTTCTCGGCCTAGCTCCCCTGGCCTTTTCTTCAGTGAGGTATGAGCAAATTAAACATAATGACAAATACACACTTCCCAAAGCTCATGTACTTTGTAAAACTTGAAGGTGCACTTTTTCCTTTTGAAATCTGTGGGAGTCATGCTTCAGGTGTGTGAGCACCCTTTGGTGCAAAGCACCACTGGGTCCAATATTTTTCGGGGAACGATCATTTTTTGCCCCTCCTATTTATTTTCTTCCATTTAACATTAGGCAGCTATTTATTTCTCGAGCACACTGATGTTTCAAGGCCTGGTTTCCTGTTAATCACAGTGTAATATTGAGGCCAGCCTTTGGTTTCACATCCTCAGATGCCAAGAATGCCCTCCATAATCAAACACAGCTAGTCTCTCTTTGAACTTTGGGAAAATGGCTTGAAAACGGCTCTCTTTTTCTTGGTTTGGAGCTAGCGACAGTGAAAAGTCATAGTCAATGCTCAAAACTAAGTCCTAAGTCATCTTTAGAAATGTACGAGACTTTTTCAAGGAGAAAGTGTCCGTTTTCATCAAGATATTTTAGTTTGCTCAGTCAAGGTGGCAGGCCAGGAAAAAAAGCCTGATGGTGTTTAAGGACCACCTAGTTTATTCCTTTTCCAAGGGAAAGAAGGTTTATGTTGCAGCCTTCATGAAGTCTCTTACTGGGGAGACAGTTTCCCTGTTTCTCCCCTGGTGTATTACATAAAATTTATTTACAAGTTTCCCTGTGGATATGGTTAAAATGATCTGGCTGGCCCAGAGACTATGAAGAGGTCCAAAGTTTGTGTATCAGTTTAAGAAAATGGTGAAACCTCAATTCATTCAGGTCTGACTCTTTCAGAATGTATGAACTTATGGATGAAGGCTGAGCTCAGTTATGAAAGAGATCTGCTAAACAAATCAATGTTACAAAGAACACTTCAGAGACAATGCTTAGCTTACATAAGAAATCTGACTATGTTAAGCACTTTAATCTATGTAACAAAATTGATTAATTATAAATATCTCCCCATTGACTGGCTAGTGATGACTTTATACTATTCTGCCATCTCAAATAAGGTAGCACAGCATGCATGGCACAGAAGATAAAGGATTGGTCTTGGATTCAAGTCCCACTCCTGACACATATTGACTAGGAGACCATAGGTAAGTCTCTTTACCTCTAATAACTCTAACCTAAGACTCGACATTACAAAGAAGTTGCTGATCCTCATTGGTGGAGAGAGTTTTCACAGTGGGAGGTTTCTATAATAGATGCAATCACAGAACTGTACCGATCTCGCTCCCTGCCCCTCCCCCCCCACCAAAACAAAACAAAACAGCCAATGGCTAAAGTAGGTCCAACAAGAACTATGCTTGGTAACATTTGTTAGATGTTGGCTCTTGCCAACAAGATGCGCTTGAAAGTAAATAAAACATCATTTCTTTTCAACTCTTTGATACTTTACCCAGGTCTTCTCCACAAGGAGGATCCCTCCCAATTCTCAAGTTCTCTTGTTAACATTCTTTACGGTAATCATTTACAAGTGCTTCTCCTGCTTTTCAGATTGTCCCTCTGGTCCCATGAAGTAACAAAAGCCATGAGAAAGTCCCATTTTGAGGGCATGTCTGTGTTGCAAATGTATAAGATACGGAATTGGGTTGAAAGGACAGCTTTTTCCCTGGCATCCTTGAGAGGTTGGGTATACTGCTGTCCTTGTTTCATAGCTGAATAAACTAAGGTACAGAAGGGTGAAGGGACTGGGGTCTGATTAAGTATTGAGTTTCCTTTTCTGACAGACAATCATCTGAGGCTCAGATGATTTCTATCCATTGAACAAAAAGGTTCCTTGTGCTTAATAAGCTCACCATCTTAATGAGAAGTTTCTGATCCTTGATATGACATCAGACATGACTCTTCTGCATATTTGCCATTCAGCCATTAAGTGATACATACACTACACACTCTGATAGACCAAAGTGGGCTTTAGGGTAATAATAACCACAACTGACCTCTGGGCTGCCGATTGATCGGTTTCAAGAGTTTCTGTCATTCCCTGGTTTGATAAATACAAAGTTATCCAATGAGAAAACCCAGCTTTCGTTGAGGGTGAGCACAACAGGAGGTGGATGGAGCTATGAAGGTGACTTCCAGACAGGAGCAGAAGCCTCGCCCTCTGACTGGGCACTGGTGAACGCCCTCAGTAATCAATCATTACCACAGGTGAGAGAGCAAAGAGGAGAGCTGGAGGCTGGCAACAAGTCTTTAGAGTTCTGGGGGATTATGGAGAGAACAAAAATAGCCAAAGGTTCTTCTCTCGAGCACTGCTGGTGTCAAGGTTAATGAGCTAAAACTAGTTAAATTGATATTACCAAATTAACGACTTTTTTATAGTACACTGCATGGATTTTAACAGACAAGCTAATGTGGAATATAGCTGGTCCTAATTTAATTAGAAGGTATCACATGTATACAATTAAAAGCAAAGGAGACTGTAGTGTTGGGCACTAATTGTATCCCTTTCCAGCTCCATCCAATCCATTTTTTCCTCATATAGTCAGCGTGATGTATTGCTGTTCTTATCAGTTTACCAAATGTGATTCAGTTGTTCAACAGCCCAAACAAGCCAAGTAAACAGAAGTAAATGCAAGTGAATACACAGAAAGAAATCAGATTGTGAAAACATTACTATTGACATGTTTAATTTCTCTTAATGAAAAAGCTCTGTTCCCATTTATTTATATGTCACCAGCCTCTATCTGTCAATACCAAATGGCCACTCTGGACCTGGTGGTCTTGGCTCCTTAGAAAACATAACCAGCCCACAGGGAGAGAACAATGAAAACATGGTTGTCCTCTTGGCCAAAGCTGTGTTTCTCACACTATATTCCTCCCTGTGGCAGCTCAAGCAGAAAATATGGCCAGGAGTTCTAACGTAAACTCATAGGATGATGGAACATTTGAGTTGGAAGATCAACTCTAAATCCTCATGCTACAGATATGAATGTTGAGGCTCAGGGTGGGGAACAGAATTGTCTGAGGAGACATACCTAATTAGTCACAAATGTGGGATCGTAGCTGACTCTTACAGATTATAACCAAAATGTATTTTAGAGGTTTCCTTTTCTTTCTTGGGAAAAGTTCACGTTCCTATTTACAGCCACCAACTTCAGGAATTCACTTAGAAATTCAACAAGTCCATTTCCATTTGTTGTATAGGGTACAAAAACAAAACCAAACAACAACAACAACAACAAAAGCAGTGACTGTTACTCACCTCCAATTATTTGTGGCAATAGCCTACTCCTAGCTGATCTTTCTTTCTCTAGTTTTTTCACCTTATGATCCATCCTGAATAACTGGGCCCAGTCCTTTTTTTTCCCCTGGGAGGGGGAGATGATGCTCTTCACCTGTGATTTCATCAACAAGGAAGCAGTCTGACAACTAGTCTATACTGAAACCTAAGAGAATTGTCCAAAGCACTAGGAGGTTAAGTGCCTTTGCACAGGGAGGCAGCGGTTGAACCCAGGTCCTTCTGAAACCAAAGTCAGCTCTATTCCACATTTCTCTTCACACCTGGATTAATCATCCTAAAACACCGTTTTCAAAGGCACCTCACTTTCTACGGAATAAAGCTCGAACTCAACACTCTGACCCCAAATTATTCTTCCAGTCTTTCAGTATCTCCACCTGCTCCCCTACAAAAATCCACTGATCCCACCAGGTCAGGCCCTGGAGTCCCAGCCACAACTGGGGTAGCTGAAGCCTGAAGTCATCTAGGTAAGGCATAATGCATGGTGGGGGATGAAGCTACCTGAAGCCAGGGAACGAAGCTTAGACTTTTTCACCTTCTTCCTACCTAGTAAGTTCCCAGTCTATTCTTGTACTTTACAAATAAGCTGCCCAACTCATCTTACCTAAAGATGGCCCCCTGCCACTCTCCCCACTGAGCCAACCTTCCTGTCACCACTGGGGCAAGCAAGGAGCCATCTTGGTTACGTTGAGCGTCACTTGCTTTTTTGTCTCTTCTTGGGTTTCAGAAAGAGAGAAGAGGAGGACAAAGGGGATGGTGTGCCCAGACTTAATACTTTAAAATTCCTCTGAGCCTTACAGATATAGACCTGGAAGGGAGGTCAGAGGTCATTTCATTCAACCCTTCCCCTTCCCCGATTTGTGTCCAAAGTCATATCATCAGGAAGTGGCAGAAAGGAGATTCTGAACACTACTTCCAACCCAGACTGCTTCCCCAGCTGGCAACATTAGTGAGATACAGTAGAACCATTTTTCCTACTGGAAATTTGCAGCTGCTTATTATGTGAAGATAAGCCCTAATTACAGTTCAAAATATAGTTCAGTTCAACAGTCATTTAGTGAGCTCCTTCTGTGTGCTGGGCCCTGGGGATTTTTGTTGCTCAGTCCAGTCCAACTCTTGGTGACCCCATTTGGGATTTTCTTGGCAAAGATACTGGGAATGGTTTGCCATTTCCTTCTCCAGCTCATTTTACAGATGAGGAAACTGAGGCAAACAGGATTAAGTGACTTGCCCTGGCCAGGGTCACACAGCTAGTAAGTGTCTGTGGTAGAAATGAACTCAAGTCTTCCTGGCTCCAGGCCCTGAGCTCTACCCACTTTGCCACCTAGCTAGCGGGAAGGGGTGGGGGAGAGGGGGATAGGGATACAAAGACAAAAAAATGCACAGTCTATGCCCTCAAGGAGTTTATGGAGGGGAGAGGGCAGAAAAGGCCTCAGACTGGAGATGGGACCTGACGTGAACCTTGGAGGGAAACAAGGACATTCCAGATGAGGGACTAGAGAAGATAGACTGCATATGGATGACATGGGAGGCATTCCAGCTTTTCAATCAGAGAAGTTGTCTGGTCCAGCATTTGAGTCCTGAGGAGCTGCCAGGGAGATCATTCCTAACCTCCTCATACTGGTACTGCTCATCACATGTTCTGCAAACATCTCTGACCTTAGCTGTTTGCATGTGACCCGGGCCAGCTTACTGCATTGGGTGGGCCCGAGACAATACTGGGACTAGACCCCAAGCTGATCACTGATGCTTGAAATTGGGGGGGGGGAGTTAGAGGAAAGGAAGCTTTCATTCCATAATTTGAGTCTGGTTTAAAATGTAAATACTCCCCTAGGGGAAAGCGACAAGGTGATTGCCTGCCATGGGGGAACAAAGCTCTGACTGGAACAAGCCCTGTTTCCTGTAGGCTCAGAACACATGGAAGCCATTTTGCCTCCTTCCCACCTGAGGTGTGAAAGCCCAGCCCAAGTTGGAATTCGTGTTAGAAACTTCATCTCCCTGCTTTCTGGCGCATGTTTTCCTAACTGTGCTGATTTTGCCATAGAAGCTCAGTATTGTTTTAACCTTACATCCTTTTTTAATGGATTCTTTTAATCTCTTGTTTAGTAAAGTGGTTTTTAATTGTGGCTCTGTGAGAACTTGCAAACATTGAACTTGTTTTAGGCTTGGTTTACAGTAGAAGGTTTTCACTGGAGGGAAAAGGAGAAAATGTGAGAGCTCTGGATGCCTGAAGGTGCTTTACATGATTGCGGCATTGTACAGATAAGGAACTAAGACCCAGAGAGATAAGGTGATTTCCTAAGGAAGTAGCATGGGGTGCCATGGAGAGAACAAAAGGGTCACAAAGATTAAGCGAATTACCTTGGAGGCCGGCCACAGAGTTCAACCTGTACCTTTTCCAGATCCCGCTCAACAACATCCATGAGAAGTACTCATCTAGCCTCCCCTTGAGGCCACCCATGCACGCACAAGAGGCTTCATTAATTCAAGTCCATGGCCATTTATTAAGCATCTTCTGTCTCCCAGTCCTGTGCTAAGTGTGGCAGGAAGGCCTAGGGAGAGGTACTTGACCTGTAATTTCACTGGTAAAAGGATTTCCCAACTGGCTGCCAGTTTGATGTGTCCGTTTTAGAAAGCTGCCCAGAGGTTAAGTGACTTGCCCAGGGTTACAGTTAGCATTTGTCAGAGATGGGAAATGAAGCCAGGACTCCCTGGCTCTCCAGCCCCTTCACCATGCTGTCTCTCCCTCTTCCTTTGGAGGGTAATAATATTCCTGAGTGGGGGGAAGTCTTTTCAGTGAAAATATCCAGCATTCTTCAGAGTTGGAAATCCAACCAATTGTGCCACATTTCAACTTAATTCACTGTGATATCTGGACATGTAAAAGACAGACAAGGGCCCATGAGATCTCTTCTGCCTACACAAAAGGGAAAAACTTGCTCTTTTGGTTTACCATCTGACCTACTGGGTGCTTAAACCACTCAATGACTTCGTGCAAAAATTAAAATGTTTCGTAGACTCACAGGTTAGAGCCAGAAGGGACCTCAAAAGCCTGCCATAGTCCAAGGCTCTCATTTTACAGTTAAGAAAACCAAGATACTGAGAAAGTGACTTGCCCAAGGTTGTGCTGTTAGTAAGTGGTCTTTCTATAGAGCAATATTATTGTGGACTTTTCTCCAGAGAGAAATCAAAAGTATAACAGTTGCATCTGCTTCACCAGCTACTGTGAAAATGACTTGTTTTGGTTCTCCAAGTTGTGTCCATGCACAGCTAGCACCACGGAAGAAAAGGCGCCACACTTACTGAAAAGAGAAGATGGAATGAGGCAATGACCAAAGACCAAAAGCCTGGCCTAGACAAGGGGTGTGACTAGTACTATTTCTTGTTCTCGAAACCAACATCAAGTGATTACTCCTTAATTTCCAAAAGGAATTAGCTCTGGACTGGGAATCGAGGAATCCAGGTTCAAATCTGGCTTCCCCACTTGCCAACAATATGACCTTGGACATCGCACCTTTCCCTGAGCATCAATTTCCTCCTCTGTAAAATAAAAGGTTTGGACTAGGTGACCTCTAAGTTCCCTTCAAGCCATGATTCTAGGATCCTAAGTGTATCAGGCAGAGCTCCACCAATAACAACAACCACAGAAGCTGACTGCACAAAGATTTGCACCCAAGTCGTCGCTGTCGTTGTTAATTTTGATTTGTTTAAAAGCAGGGAGGGCCTCGGGTCCAAATTCTGAAATGCTAGCTCTGCAAAGAGGCAAGGACATTTAATGCACTCAATGCCTTAACAGAAATCCATGCTCTGGAATGAAATATCGCATCTTCACCTTACGAGGTTCAGATCAATCAACAGAACGCATTTACGAAGCCCTTACTACTGTACTGTACGGGCCAGATACTCTGCTAAGGCAATAGGCAAACTGCTCCTGCCACAGCCGAGCTCCTACGCCAAGGTGGGGACACAAGCAGATGGGCTCGTGTGTAATCGAAACCAAAATAAAAGGTGCTTCCATCAGGAAAGGCTTCATGCAAAAGGTGGCCTTGGATCTGGATCTTGAGAGAAAACAGGCATTCCGAGAAAGCAACCCGACAAGATGCTTCAGTTTCTCAGCCTGCCTTCAGAAGAGCCTAGCCAGAGAAAAGGATCCCATAAGCACCCTATGGTCCAGAAAGTTTCCTCCACTCTAGCCCAGATCCTTCTTATTCCTGCCTTCACTCATTTCCTTGGGCTGAGGGACAACAGCTGGAGCCCCTCTCTTAATAGCTTTTCCTCATCTCTCACCTTCAATGGCTCTTCTCTTCCTATGTTTCTCTTCCCTTTCCTTAATTAAGACTGACTCAATTAAACTATCAATGGATGGGTTTTTATGGAGCACCTAGTCTGGTGCAGTGCACCCTAGAGGATATGGAAGGACTCAGTCTCAGTCCTCAGGGAGTTTAAACTCCAGTTAGAGGAGGTAAGGTAGGTGGCCATGAAAAGTTAACATCTCCAAACCGCTCCCTCCCACACACTCACAAACAAGGCCAGGGAGCATCTTTCTGACCTAAAGCAGTCACATCTACAGAGCCCCTCCTTCTTCCAGGACCAACCTGTAGAATGGTAAACCTGCCTTTGGCAACAATCATCAAGGTAAAGCAAGTGACTCTTGGTATGGAGGCACAGCCCCCAATGTTCAGGGTCCTGGAGATGATACCACTAACTCCCAAAGCCTATAATTTATAGAAGTGTCGCTTGGTATCCAGAAGCGGAGAAAGTTCTCACATTGATGAAATCACAATTCCTAATGCTTAGATTCCTTAAGAGTCTGGCCAATATGATGGGATGCTCTAATAAACCTTGTCTTTGGCTGGAAAAAAAGAAATCACAAGTCCTTGGTGTGTGTGTGTGTGTGTGTGTGTGTGTGTGTGTGTGTGTGTGTGTGTGTGTGTGTGTATGTATGTATGTGTATATATATATGTGTATGTATATGTGTGTATATATATATATATCAAGGACTTGATGTGTGTGTGTGTGTATATATACACACACACACACATCAATATATCAAGGATATATTGATGTAAGAAATACTCCTAATGAAAATATGAAAAGGGAAAAAGGGAACAGGCAGACTTTCATGAACATTTTTTTACAGCTGACCACATCCTCAAAGTGACACACTTGAATGAAAGGTAGAGAAAACACAAGAGCAAACTGGGTATCTTTTTGTTGTTGTTGTTGTTGTCGATTATAAAAAAAGCATCTCACTTGGTGGAGCAAATCAGATAGGAGTATCACTGAGAGCTAAAGTTTCTGGTTCTAAGTAAGGCATGAAGTAGGAAGGACACCTTCTGGTGCCATCAGCAGAGAATCCAGTGGATGGCAAGTCCCTCTAGATGTGCCGGTGTCTGAATGACATTGTGCTGACATAAGAGAACGTAATTCGATCCAGACTTGGAATGAAGAGTCTCATGCCACTGGCCCAGAAGGTTCTGCTGGGCCCAGAATTTACTAGGGAGAAGAGACTGAGCTAGAATCTAGTCAGCTTAAGCTTTAATTGGCCAGCTTCAAGGATATGTTTGTTTGCTCATAAATATATAAACTCCTGGGACTGGAAAGGCTTTTTTTCTCCTTCTTTCTACATTCCCTGTCTTTCCTTTTTTCTTTCTTTCATAGATGATCTTCCCCATCTTCCTTTTTCTTCTTTCTTTTCCTGTTGCTATCTGGATCATTCTGCTTTGGCTCATCTGGTTTTTCCCCCAATTCCCTCAGTCTCTAAGACTGCTGTTCCTTCCATCACCACCATCTTTCATTCCTCTTTTGCATGTGCCATCACAATTTTAGCAGCAGCAGCAACAGCAGACACCATTGTGTTTTAGGCTTTCTTCCAAAAGAAGTCTCATTGTCTACTTGTCTCTAGGACTTTCTACATTCTTGACACATTCTCTGTGCCCTTCTGAAACTGTGGAGCCTAAAGCCTACTAATGATCTGGTTTTAGACTTTCACTACCTAAGCTAAAAAGGCTGAAGAGCCACGGCATTTGTTATCTCTTGTATAATAACTTAATTACAAATAGCCCACGTGCACCATGAGGGCATGTATATTCAACCCAAGCAGTAGAATGCTAACTTTGGCAGAAACCACCCCTTTGTTGTAGACACCCACTTTCCATCACATTGACTGAGGGGTCACTCCATACTTGGCAGCATAAAAGATGAGAAGCCAGTGTGGGCTGCATGTTTCACAAAGGGAATAATGTTCCCCATCCCAGAGAATAAAAGGCTCTCCTCCCTGTCATGGAATTGAAATCCACTCCATTTCCTCACAACATGGGCAGGGTCACAAACCCAAGCTTTGTGAAAATTTCCATTCTAATTACATTGGGCTCTTAGCGATTATGATGTCACCAAAATCTATTAACCTGTGTATGGATGGAATCATGTTTGTGCTGAATTTCGTTTACTCGTGTTATGTTGCTTTGCTAGGTTTGGGTACGTTGTCATCGATCTCAAGGTAGCACCGCCTAAGGGAATGCTCTAGATGCTACCACTCCTTTTTATCCCCAAGTCAAATACATGTAGATACATGGCAAGAAATGCTATGTCTTGAAAGCAAAATATGTCCATAGCACCTCATTTTATCACCACATTAACAGAAATACTGAGGACACAAAAGAAATGCCTACCAATGAGGTGACTTTTTGGACATCTGTGCGTTCCTGGGACCCACTGTTCCCACCAACAGCAATAGCATAGAAAAGGGAAAAGCAGCAGAATCCCATGTAGAACAGATGTCATTTCAAAGCAGCCTGATTCGTGCATCCAGGTTTTTCAGAGGGCTCTTTCTGCCAGCACATCTCAGCACTTACATTTATAAATGATTGGTGGCCAGAATGATTTATGATTGAGAAATCCCCTGAAAATGAGCGAGGCAAGGAACAGGGGATCCAGTGACGTCTGTCAGCACTTGAGGATGTCTTGTCCCTTCGTGACTTCAAGCCAGACCCAGTTAATTATTTGAAATCAGTCTCGTGCAAAAAAAAAAAAACCCATATTTTAGTTGTCTTCTCTTTGGTACGTCCTTAGAGGTTGTCCACCTTTTCTTTGCACTAGAACTCCAAGCTCATGTTGGTAGCAAAACACCAAATGCACAAACGTGGTTTGGAAACTGAAATGAAAAAATAAGGTGCCTCTCCTTTTGCCCCCCTTCTTTGCAGGGCATCAGAGAAAGTAACCCGAAAATATTAGGAATGGAGCTTTTTACGAGATCTTATTTTTCTTCTTTAAAAAAAAATCAATCTCTTTGTTCCTCACACACATTTCCTGTCAATAAAATGAAAAATGATATAGATTTAGGAGGATAGTGGTCTCAACGTAGCATCTCTCATATTATTATTCCAGTATCATCTGTTACAAAGTAAGACCAATTCCCACATCTAATTACAAACAGGATTTCAGAGTCGTTAAACAAAATACATTTCCATTAGTGCTTCTGGGCCGGGGGGGGGGGGGGGTGAAGATGAGGCTATGTTGCACCTCTGCCTGGCCAGCTTTGAAGATTTCGACTTCTGTACCCCGAGACCACATGTCTTGTAAAGGATCAGTGCAGCAGCACACTCACGAAAGCACCTGGCTCCAAACGGTTTTCCTTCGGCCATTTTCACATTGTTGCCATCCCCTTCAGGCCTTCCAGTAAATATCACAGAAAACAGAAAAGTGCCCCCTGATTACTTGCGAGGGGCCTGGAGGTATTTTGCTTCCTTTCTACCAAGCCACATTACCCTGATTCTTCAAGCTAATTTTGTTCTGACAAAGCTTACATGTGAAAATAGATTGCTTGCAAGTGTTGTTTCCAGGTAATTGGGAGCCAATGAGACAAAGTTATTTTTCTGCTATTAAAACAAGGCCCTAGTTCTCCAAATGTAAGGCAGGTAACAGACTAGATAAATCAAGCAAAGAAGCTCATTCAATATGTCCACATCATGGAAATACAAACTAAGAGGTACATATTTTCCCTCAATGAATGTGTGCATTTCTCATTAGCCCTAACGCATCAGGGGAAGAAAATGACTCAAGGCCACAAGTTCTTCTACTTTACTGAGTTACAACTCTTCACGTGGCAAGTTGCTCTTGGGTGCAGAGGTACTGGGGGTGCCCTAGAGAACCTATGTAGGACACAACTGGCAGAAGAGCCATCCAATGAGCTTAAGCCCACGGTGCCAAGATGACCAGCTGTCCTAGCAGGGCATTAAGGATGCCAGCCACACCAGGTTTACAATCTCAGTGCTTTTAGGCATATAAGATGCCACGCACAAGCAACAACTCAGTGAGGTAAATGGTACAAGTGTTATCACCATTTGACAGATTAAAAACCCTACGTCTCAGAAACATGAAGCACCCCTGCCCAGGGCCACACAGCTAGGCTAGCCAGCATCAGAAATGGAGCTTCAATTCCAAGATCAACTCAATGCCGACAGAATAATCAGTTTCATCCTTCTACCTCTCGATGGGCTACTCTCTGTCTCTGGTAGGGTTGAGGATTCTTTCTTCTTTCACTCATTACTGCCTTTGGGTAGACCAGAGAAGCAAAAGGCCAGCCAGAACAGGTTGCAGGACACAGTAAGTGAAAACCTGGACACTTGCCGTGAACATCAGCCTTGCCCTGTGAGTGATCTCCCTGTTGGAAAAGTCTACACCCATCGACACAGCAGGTTCTATGTCTCCCCTACCCTTTGTGATGCCCTAATTCCTGAAGGAGAATGGGATGCAGCAAAACCACAGGGCCATTTCCTCTCCTCTAACTCCTTCCCCAAGCCAAGTCCATAAAGGTGTTAGCCCAGCCTCTCTACTGGCCATAGGAGCACAGAATCATAGAAATGTATGGCTTGAAGGGAGCTTGGAGACCATCTGGTCAAATCTCTTCCCCTTCCAGAAGAAAGAACTGTGGTCTAGAAAGGTTGAGTGACTTGAGCCAAGATCATACAGCTAAATAATGGCTAAGTTTGGATTAGAGCCTGGGGGCCTGATTCCCAGTCTGAGCCCTTTCCACTGCACCAAGGGGCTGAACTGGTCCTGAGCTCAATACCAAACGTTCAAACTAATTCTCTCTCATAAGGATTTCCAAGTTTTTTTCCTAACAGTGCTGGTGTACTGCTGGGGGGCAGGGCTTTAGTCATTCCAGATGTAATAATGTTGTCTAATCAATGTCATTATTTCATAAACTAGAATATGAACAAAATGGTTTTTTTTTTCATAAATACACACGATTGATAACGATAGCACTGTCTGGAGGGGAAAACAATTGCTGAGCCTTTGTTGAGGAGATCCATCATTACTCTAGTGACCTAGGGAATGCCCTGGGTGACTGAGAGGCATATCCACATGTATGATGTATATGCACACACCACTATCAGTAATGACCAATTTTACATTTGAATTATGTTGCAATGTTTAAATTATTACAATTTCCAAAGCTCTTTCCCATTCTCTGTCCACAATAACATGATGAGGTAGACAGGGCAGGTAGTACTTCTCGATTAAGAAATGAAGGCTCTTTTTCACCCTGGAGATGCCTCTACTGTGGCCCTCTCTTCTGATTGGCACATCCTGGACACAGACCACTATTTCATGAGACCCTCAGGCATGCTCGCCTCACTCCCCAATTCACTCTGGACTCTTCCCATCCCTGAGGAGCAGCCTTGGTCCCATGCCCGGAGTCCTCCCACCATCACACAGGTAAGCTCCTTGAGAGATATCAACTGGCTTTTTTGCTTAGATTTCTATCCCCAATACTTAGCATAGGAAACATTTAATAAACAATATTCATATTCTCTCTCTCTCTCTCTCTCCCTTCCCTCCTTCCCCCATTCCATTCTCAGATTAGTTATTATTCAGTTCAACAACCATTTCTTGAGCACCTACTATGGGCCAGGCAGTGGAGATACAAACACAAAAACAAAACAATCCTTGACCTCATGTCGCTTACATTCTACAACAACTACATGGTCACAAATAAGTCTAGATATACACAAAATGCAAGTCTACAGCACATAAAAAATAAATACAAGCTCATTTTCATAGCTAAAAAGGCAGCTTGATAGAGAAGCCAGAGAACCTTCCAGTAAGCAAGAATTGGGCTGAACTTGTCAATGCCCCAGACAACTCACCGAAGGTTACAGGAGTCACCAGGGTTTCTGCGTGAGGGACCTCCGCACTGATAAAAAGCACAGGCCATTGTGGAGGGATCTGAAATATTTTTACATGAGATTTCATACCAATAAAATCAGCACTGGGGCTGGGCCCTAAGGCATCCATGGATTAAGGGCATTTTGACATTAAACTATCCTTGCTTATTTATTGTTAGCTCCCTTCAGCTGCTGGGAGAGTTAGATCTCACTGGAGGGGGGGGGGCACATCCACCACACTCTTTAGTGAGCTGGGCTCCTCATATTTTAAAAGAAATATGTAACTGAGCCTGGCTCCCACCCCTGGTCCTACATCCTCATTTCAGAACCTCAATTTTCCAAATACTAGTGTCTTCTATAGATAAGGCAGTGCGATAAACTGAGGCAGGTGATCCCTCCTAGAACTCTTCAGTTACTGTTCATTTGGTTCCATAGCCCAAACATCTGATTGGATCTAATGGTAATCGCCAGGAGCAAAGAAAGGCGTGGTTCTAGCTTGAGATTGGCAGGGTCAGGGTAGGAAGCAATCCCCTCAACACAGTTCAGCTTGAGAGGAAGAAAAACAAAGCTTCTCTTGAAGGAGGTTCAGAGTGTCATCTACCTTGTGGTTGTAACAAGGCCTGGACACAATCTCGGGCCATGGGAGGGGAGGGGTAGGGAGTGACTCTTCTTCCCTCCTCCTAAGCAGAAGGCACTTAACTGGTCCTGTTGGAGCCTGGAGAAGACCATGTGCCTCTAGGGAGTGACTTAGGCATCTACTGGATTAGGCACCTGGTGGATTCTGGGTCTGCCTTTAATGACTAACTAAACCCATTCCTGGATGCAGAAAGGAGAGAGAATGGATGTAACCCAGCACCAGGCCCCTTGTATAACAGTGGTGGCCGTGTGGCACCAAAAACATAACATTGGGTTTGAAGAGGGACTTGGGTTGGAATCCCACTTCTACCACTTACTAGCCCTGAGACCCTGGGGAGGCTGGTCAGCTTCAGTTTCCTTATCTATAAAACAGGTCTAATAATACCAGCAGCAACTACCTCCTAGGGCCATTGTGAAACTTCAACAAGGTAACGCGGATCATTTGTTTTATAAAAGTGGAAGTGCTTCATCAGTTCTCCTCATGGTTTTTCTCTAGCCACATGTGCTCTTCACTTTAAAATAAATCATGGAGTATGTGAAATGCTGCCCATGCCCTAAATAGACCTTTCAGTCTTGGGGTAGTGCAAATACCACTAGACTTGAACTCAAGAGAGATTGTCTGGGTTTCCAACCCCTCCTCTGACATTTAAAATCACTGAGTCTCAATCTCCTCATCCACAAAATGGGGCTAAGAATAACAGTTACTTCCTCGGTATATTGTAAGGCGCCAACAAGATAAAGAAGCATGAGAAGGACTCAGCTCCAAATTATTACCATGAGAAAAATGGAATAAAGACACTGCTCAGCATTCAGTTCTAGGTTTCCATTTTGTACTCGTGACCTTAAAAAATTTAACTCCCTTGGGTCCTGAAGACCTAAGAAAGACACAAGCCTTCCTCTTTGAAATAGAAAGGTGAGCAGTATGAGTGTGGGATGGGGTAAGCACTAGGTCAGTGGGGCTAGATGGTGCTGACTGAGTGTTCTTCTTAACAAGGAAGGGTTCAACAGGTTTTAATGGCTAGGAAGAAACTAAGGGGAACTGTCCCTGGGGTGAAAAGCAAAGAGGAAATTCAACACCTTCAACTCTTACCCTACATCTACGTCTGAATCCTGGCTCTGCCACAAGCCAGCTGGGACCTTAAGTCATCTCCCTTCCCTGGGCCTTGATTGCCTCACCGATAAAATGCAGGTGTTCTATCAGAGAATTTCTCAGGGCTTTTCCAACTCTATGAATTCCCTAAGTCTTTCAGAAAAGGTAGATACTGAGATGCTGCCACGTTCCCCCTAAGCCCAGATTCCTATATGTGAAGTAAACCCCTCAACACCAAGAAGTATGCCAAAAGACCAAGTCAGGCTGCCCTCCAAAAGGCTGTTCAGCCCACATTTACCAACCTACTTTCGGTCAATTACTACTCTTTCTCATCTAAAGAGAAAGTCATGTCTGGTTCTCAAACAAAAGAAACTTACTTTGGAAAATTAAAAATGAGTGCTTCCTTGGAACCTCTCTGAACAACACAACTTTTGCTACTTCCTTTGACAGACTAATCTCTTAAAGAGACATGAAAATTCTCATTTTTCAAATTCCATGTCATTACTATAAGCTTACCTGTCTCTAGACTTTTTCCTTGATCAGGTATAAATTAGATAATGTGGAACTCTGTTGCTTGATTGGGCAATTTTGAGTTTAGAGACAATTACATATGTATATACACTTATATCTGGTCAAGGCCAACGAGAGATCAAAACTATTGTTATCTGCGCATCTTCCAAGCTAGATGACCTAGGAAGGAATCTAATTTTTTTATGCCTTGTTTTCCCCGCTCTGTAAAATAAGAAGAGTGGTAGCTTCCTTGGCTCCCAGAAATGATAAAAGGATATTGGAAAATAAAAAAGGGAACTTGGCATGCTATCTCCAACCTCCATGCCTTTGCACAAGCTGTCCCACATGCCTGGAATTGACTCCTTCTTCACTTGTATCTCCTGAAGTCTCTGGCTTCCTTAAACACTCAGTTTCATGTGCTACCTCCTAATAGAGCCTTTCTGATCCCCCTGGATGGTTAGCACTCTCTTCTTCTTCCTCAAATCATCATGTAAATGTATCTCTGTATAAATGTTGCATCCCAGTGTAGAGTGTAAGCACCTTGAGGACAGGGACTAGTTGATTTTTTTTTTTTGTCTCTCTACCACCAGGGCCTAGCCCAGCATCTGGAACAATGAAGACTTGCTCAAATGGATTGGAATTAGCAGAATTTTGAATCGTGTCCGTAAGTTTACATTATGACATGACTGGTTACTTGTGTTTGCTTTTGAAATGCTCAAGCAGGTGATTTTCCTAAGGAAATATTTTGTGTAGTGGGGGGGGGGATGTGTTCAGAGAATGAGTGCTTTAAGGACGACCCCAAAGAGAGTCCTGTGAGCCCCAGGTGGCATTCACAAAGATGAAAAAACCATCTGTTCTTTGAGCTTGTCATCTTTATTCTTACAATAAAATAACAGCCTAGGCATTCGGCTCTTTGAGAATAAAAGACCTACCTCTTTTGACTTTCGAAGCACTTGAAAATTTAAAAGGGAAAAACTCGAAAATGCTGACCGGGTAATAGCTGGGTGTTC
The DNA here is from genome assembly GCF_900497805.2 of Vombatus ursinus. Lineage (NCBI taxonomy): Eukaryota > Metazoa > Chordata > Mammalia > Diprotodontia > Vombatidae > Vombatus > Vombatus ursinus. Next base: position 7,145,571 of record NW_020944469.1, on the reverse strand, counting down.
ACGGTGGGTGTAGAACAGGAAAGGTTACAATATGGATCTGTGCCTACGCGTTTCTTTTCAACGCAAGCAGCATCCTCCTGCTTCTGCTAACTCGGCAATCATACAGCTGACAGATTCCTGGGTTTTCTAAATAATGCATGGGCTTTTCTTTGAACATGTCAGTGCAAAAGTATCAATTCTGCCCCTGTGTCGTTGGTGACGCTGATTTGCCTTGACAGCATTCCATTAAACCAATGAGTTTTTCCCCTCCTGATGGTTCCTTAAATATTCCTCCGAGTGATGTATTTGTGGTTTTTAAAACAGATTGTGAAGGATGTTTGCATTTATGAGAAAAGGGCCTGGCAGGTATGGGGAGGGGAGAGGGGGTGTGGCACAGGAAGAATGGCACCAGCCACCCCAAAGCCCTGGGCTGGCTGGCAGGGACCATTCTGGTCCAAGGGTGCCCCAGATGTCAAATGATGATCTGGTTCGACCACGATCGACAGCTATTTGTCTGAAAATGGAACAACAGAACCGGTGTGCAATCTGCCATTTGTATATCCTGAGGAAATAGAGCTCAAATAGTCAGTTTCTCTCTGGAGAAAGCAGACACAAATGTATTCAACTGGTTTGGCCACATCAAGGAGTTTCAGGGAACAGGTAGCATCCCCTGGCCTAGTAGAACGCCCTGATGCCACTGTTTTTCTATCATGTCAGTTCAGTTAGCACCCTCCAAGCCCAAAGGATTGAGGGAAATGTCACTGATTCTCGAATTTCACAGTGCATTTTCATGGTTTTTTTTAGCATCTGTTGCCCCCATATAAGGTGGACCTTGAAGACTTGATCCAGGAGGCAAAAGAATTTTTACCTCCCATTTAAAAATTATTCAAATGTGAAACTGACATCAGCCCTCTAGGAGTCACTGCATGTATTTCCCTCCGCCTTCTCAGAGAAATACTAGGCTCTCCTGATGAGCACCCACCATAGTCAAGCTGGCAACAAATCTTTCCAGAGCCAGAGAGCCTTGGAATTCAAACTAATGTAGGAAAACCAATCTGACTCCATGATCAGGCAAGGACCAGGTTTAGACATGGGCTCAATTTGCCATCTAAGGGCCCTCTCTGTGGAAGTGACAACCTATGGAGGCAGGCAGCATCTTTGTTCAAATCTAAGAAAATCACGGGGTTTAGTGCCTCCTCTAATCAAGTCCAGGAAGTAAGTAAAAGGGGTTGGGGATGAAATACCTCCTGCACAAGGGACAACTTCAGGTGAATTCGGAAGGAAGCTAAGAAGCAGAAGTAAGGAGGGAGAGCATTCTAGGCATGAGGGACAGTCAGCGCAAGGGCACAGAGACAGGGGATGGAGTGTTGTGGGCAAGAGGCAGCAGGGCAGCCAGTGGAGCTGGCCCACAGAGAGCAAAGAGGGCAGTTAAGTATAAGGAGATTGGAAAGTTAGGAAGGGGCCAGACTGTGAAAGGCTTTGCTATATGCCAGGGGGCCTGACATTTAATCTTAAAGCTAATGGGGAGCTACTGAAATTTACCGAATACATGTATGGTCGGGGGTGGGGGGGAGTGGAGTGGGAGGGACAGAGACAGAACTGTGCTTTAAGAAAATCACTTTGGCCAGAGTGGGCTTAACATCGATAAAGTGGGTATGAGACACACAATTTCCCAGACTCCAATATATAATGGAGTACAGGCTCTTTAGTTCGTCCATCAACATAAGCCTTTGTCGTGGACAGACGCTGCAGATGGCAATGAGTTGGGCACAGAATTGAATAGGTATGGGAGGTTGGGTTGGATCACAGTGTGGAAACTACATACTGGAAAACTAGCTAACATACAGATCAGTTAGTATTTATGAGCTGCATGAAGATCCAGCAAAGAAGGCCGGGAGGGAGCAGGTCCATGAAAACCCAGAGAAGAGAGAATCCAGGAGAAGAGCGTGACTGACAGTGTTAAAGGCCGCAGAGAGTGACGACTGTAACTTTGGAGAGGGAAATTTCAGTGGAATGATGACGTCCAAAGTGAGAACACAGAGAAGTGGAGGCACCTAGCACAGACAACTTCCTCAACGGCTTCAGCAGAGAAGGGAAAGAGGGATAGAGGATGACAGGTGGTGACAGCTGATGGGGATGGCTTGATCAAGTGAGAGTTCTTTAAGGATGGGGAAGATATGGAAGTAGGAAAGGAGCCCTTAGATAGGGAGAGACTGAAGGTTAGAGAGAGGGCAAGGACAATAGGAAGAGCAATCTTCTGGAGAAGGAAGAGGAGAGGATCTAAAGTACATGGAGAGGGGGTTGCCTTGGCCAGGAGGGTGCTACCACTTCATATGAGACAGAGGAAAAGGAGAAGACATTTGAAGGAGAAGATATTTGAACGATATGAAATGGGGAGGAGGGAAGAAGAGGGAATTCTTGAAAAATGGCCTCAATTTTTCTGTGAAGTATGAAGTAAGGTTCTCAGCTGAGAGGGTTGGGGCAAGGTATGTCATGAGAGGCTTAAGGAGGGATGCAAAAGTTTGGAATAGCTGCCTTGGTAATTGAGTTAGCAAGCTGATTAGAGGAATGTAAAAGGACTGCCTTGCTGCAGTGAGGGCCCACTTGAGATAATATAACAAATTTGCAGTGGAGCCAGTCAACATGATTTCATGATTCTCTTTAGCTCTGTTCAAGAGCATAGGAGTAGTAGCAAAGAAGGCAGAGGGTGAGAATAATCCAGGATGGTGGTTTGGTAAGACAAGATTGGCAAAAGGACCTGCAAAGTATTTAAGTGCAGAGTTTAGCTGACTCACCAAGTTGTTGAAATAGGGAAGGGAGGAGAGTGTAGCCAGTACAGGAGTGATGACCTAAAAAAGAACTGAAGAGTGGAAGGAAAGCTCATGGTAGGAACCAAGAACAGGATTGGCATAATAAGGCAGAGGAGAAAATGGAATGATAAAAGATTATGACTGGATAAAGGAATATGAGTTTAGGAAAATGAAGTGAGACATTTGTAGGTGATGGTAAGATCAAAAGTGTGCCCATCTTTGTGGGTGGCTGAGGCATAATGTCAGAGTATGTCATGGGAATGGTGCAGACTGCAGAAGTGGAAAGTGAGGGTAGTTGAAGGAGCATCAGTATATTTGGCGAACTCCCAAAGTAAAAGGGCAAAAGTTATGATGGAGATCAAAATGGTGAGCTTGGCACTGACTGCATCCAGAGAGGGATAAGGTCCTGGAAGTCAGAGATTAAGTGATCAATTTGGAATTAATAACTCTCAGTGGAGGAGAGGTAGTTGAGTGGTGGTGGTAGAGAAAGTCAGGCAGTAGCAATGGGGAACAATGCCCAGTGGGGTGGGGCACTTGGAGCGGGGAAACAGGAGAGAAAGTGAGACCAGAGTGGGAAGAGATTGCTAGAAATTCAAACAGGTCTCACTGAGTGTCAGAAAGTGGAAAGAGTGAGAAAGTGAAAGGGTCGAAGTTGAAAGGAATTTGATTAATTACGGAGCAGATAGTCTAGAGAGCACAGTGGAAGGGGAGGAAAAGTCTGGAAAGAGACAAGCTCCTCAGCCGAGGATTTCTTATGTCACTCTTCTCAACATATTTTGCATTACAGTAAAACTGGAGTGCTGTATTAGCTGGGCCCCAGGAACTCAAGTCCATGTCACCCTTCTGGGCACAGAGAGCCGCTATCTGCCACGGCTGAAAGGCATTCCTTTTTCCAGCTCTCAGAATCCCTATCTATCTCCTAGGGTCGACTCAGGTACAGCATTGCCTGATACCAGCCATTTAGGAGGCCTCCCCTTCTCAAAATACCTTCTAATTCCTAATCTGTATACATGTGGTATCTTTATTTTTTTTTTGAAGCATACTTTTTTAACTTTATTTTTCTTGAGGGCTTTTTTTTTTTGGTCTATGTTTTCTTTCACAACATGATTAACATGGAAGTATGTTCTATATGACCACACATGTACAACCTATATCGAATTGCTTGCCTTCCCAATGGGGGGGGGGGGGAAAGAGGGAGGAAGGGAGGAAATTCGGAACCCAAAGTTCCAAAAAGGAATGTTAAAAATTGTTTTTACATGCAACTGGGGGAAAAAAATAAAATATTAAATAGATTTTAAAAAAAGAAGTGATGTGCCCAAATTCATATGGGCAATCAAAGACTAGTAGAATCTGAGCTGGAAATTACCTCAGACACCAACTGGTCCACCCACAATATCCCCAAGTGATCACCCAACCTATGCTGGAAGGTGTCCTCTACTATCCCTAATCTCCTCACACTCCTCCTCCCCCTTTGGGACTCTATTCACAAAGTGATACTCTTCATCCTTATCCCGAGAACCAAAGTCTCCATATAAATCAGAGTTAAGATATGAATTTAGATCTTGTGATTCCAAATCCAGCATTCTTGCCACTGTTAACTACTACTACTACTACTACTACTACTACTACTACTACTACTACTACTACTACTACTACTACCACTACTATTAAGAGTTACAACATTTGAAGTTTAGCTGGGCTACTAATTAACATGACATATAATCTTCCTAGGCCTCCTCACTCTTTTAGATAAAATAATTACTGCTTTTCATGATTCTCCCAGCTTCAAAATTCCACGTTTCTATAAGTCACAGAAGATCAACCATAATGCTGACAAAAATTAGAGATAATAACAATAAATCCCTGCTCTCCTGGGGGAGCCTATGCAGATGACTGATAATGTGGGGGTTGAACATGATTATCTCTAGGATCCCTTCCAGTTCCTATAACATATGATCCTGTGAAACTTTTCTAGTTTCCTGGGTCACACGATGCCAGGTAAATATTACAGGAATGGTGATTTGAAGTCTTTTATTCTTAACAAAGCTATCAACCGTACCTGGAAACTTGAATAAGCTTATCAAACAATTACTGACCTGTAAGGTCTGTATCTCTTCTAATGAAATCAGAGGGGGCAAATATGAAAAACAGAAACCAGCAACCAAGTGGGAAAAGTTTAGTAAGAGGTAGGTGGGAGTGAGAAACAAACTAGAATCTCAAAGTTCTACTTAAGGCCCATGATAGACTGTACTGAGGCTAAAACCTATTCTGCAACTTCTTTATTTTTTCTTTTTTTGTGGGGGGGGAAGACAATTGGGGTTAAGTGACTTGCCCAGGGTCACACAGCTAGTTAAGTGTCAAGTGTCTGGGGACACATTTGAACTCAGATCCTCCTGACTGCAGGGTTGGTGATGTATCCACTGCACCACCTACCTGCCCCTTCTGCAACTTCTCTAATGAATAATTATTATTAAAAATTGTTGAGTATTACTCATCATATCTACTCTCTGACAAAGAGTTCCTTGAGGTGGTCCCATCTTGACTCTGGGTACGGACCCTTAATGTGAAGAGGCAGAGTCTTCTCGTGGGAGTGGCTTGAGTTAGTTGCAATGGTGCTTTCCTCATCAAGGACCTTTGGGAAAGGGACTAGAGCTTCCCATGCTCTTTTCAAACAAGTCTTCTGGGGTCCCTCCATCCTAGTTCTTGGCACTTCGCGTCCTCCTCAGCTCGGGGGCTCTACCTCGGGACAGAGGGTCCTTGAGAAGCGCCAGGAAGTTAAGGACAGTGCTGGACTAGGAGTGTTGGGATGGCCAAGGTTCCAAGTCCACCTCATACATTTACTGTGTAGCCTTGGGGCAAGTCACTTAACCCTGACTTCCTTTTCTTCTTCCTTCACCATATTCAATCTCTCACCAAATCCTACCAATTATTTCCCTGTCCTGTTCCCTAGATAGGCCCTTTCCTCTGTGATCCCAGAATCATTCCTGTCATCTAGAATTAAACCACTTCATACCTAGACTCCATGAGCCTCTTTGCTAGGCTGTGCCACAAGGCTCTGCCCCCTTCTGCCTAGCCTACGTACTTAGCCTTGTCTCTCTCCCAAACATTAAACTCTAAGAGAGTCCCTCAAGAGTAATTCTGTGTTGTCGATGTTATTTTTAAAGATGAAAGTCCCGAAATCACACCAATTGCCCCAATATACCAGCAGCCCTCTGACCTTAAGGCTGACAGTGTAACACACTCCAGACTGCTCATGTCCCTTCCCTCCCTGCCAAGTTTCCAGAGGGACCCAGGCCAGAAAGATTCATGGCAGCAACTGTTTCCTCCAAGAAATACTTACGCGTTCCCACTATGGCCAGTATCCTGGGGTTACAAACACCGTGACACTTTGTGGTGAATTGATAATTAGTATAGCATCATTAGTTTTTTATAAGGGCCTTTCATGGAGTAATTTTGTTAACATGGTCTCTTGACACACGGTCCACTTGAGAAATTCCCCGAGGTTGGCTTTGCCCCTCCACACTTCTTAGAAGTGCTAACGCCATCTTGTTGAGGACATGGGAAATCATACCCAATCCATCAGATACAGAGAGTCAAGCAATTCACTACAAAAGAAAATCTATTTTTCCCTTCAATAGGCTGACTTAGCCTTGCCCAGTCTTGGTGTTAATTATTAAAAACACTTCTTCCAAATCTAAAAAAGAAACAGATCGTCAACAATGTACATATCACAAGCCCATGGCTGTTATTTTACTTACTGGTTCAGTTTAAAATCCACAAACACACTCAGAATAACACGTTCTACCTTGTATGTGGGGATCAAATGCTTAATTAGATGAAAAACTATCTACCTCAAAATCTATCTTTCAGAAAGAATCGAGGCTTTAACACGACTCCGATATGGACTGGTGGGACTTTTTTATTATTTTAGAATGCATTTTCCTTTTTTTTCTAAAAAGGATAACTGTAAGAGGTATTTAAAGTCAATATGTTCAATATGTGCCATACATCAGGGTTTGATATCTGGCACAGTAATAAGCTAATTACTATTGGTTTCTGTCAACTTCCAAATGATTCACAAAATGAACTTTTTTTGAAAAATGATAAAAAAATACTGAAAGTCAGCAGTTGCACAATCCCTTGAAAAACAAAATCTTATAATGAAGAAAACAAACATGACAAATTATTTACCCTAATTTTCTCAAAGTTCTAGGAAAAAAAATTAACGTACTTTGTTTTTGTATCATTCACAAAAAGACCCATTGCACTTGCCTTAGGTGGGAGGATATTTGTCCTCTTTTGTTTCCTTTTATGAGGATAACACTCAGAGCCCAGAAAACATTGCAAATCAATCTGCAAACACCTTTAAGAGAAGAGCATGCTGGGTAAGGCCCAGCATGGCTTCCTAAAGACCAAGTCTTGTCAGACTAATCTAATCTTCTGTGACAGAATGACAGTCTGGGAGACAGAGGGGAAGGGATAGATGTAATTTGTTTGGACTTTATCAAGGTTTTAAGGTTTAGCCTGAACAATCAGCTCATCAATAAAACGTGAAAATGGGTATAGGATGTGCACCTGACGAGGGCTCCAAGATGGCATGACAGGGGCACCCAGGGAGTGGTCCTCCACAGACCAAGGGTAGTCTGGTGGGAATTGCAAACAACAGCATCTCTCCTAGGCCACATCCTAGACTTGGGGTTAATATTTGCATTGGTGACAGAGGTGGTGAAATAGAAAACAGGATCGTTAAATACGCAGGTATTACTAAGCTGGGGGGCGGGCTGGCAGTTTGGAGGATGGGTTGAGAATTTAAAATTACTTCATCAAGTTGTAGATAAGAGTTAAAAGTAAGAAGGGATAGAATTTGAGAATCAAAAGCAACGTGAAAGCCCTTTAACCAAATCGTGCAAACACAAAATAGGAAAGGGTAGACTCTCAATCAAGCTAAATATGTCTATTTTATGGAGTTTTAAGGCTTATAAAGCGATTGCCATTCTGTTCAATCATTGGAATCTTTCAGCAACTCTGTGAGGTTACTATTATCTCAAAGGAGATCAAAAACTTTCCCAGGGTCATACAACCAGCAAGCACAGGAGAGATGATTGGAATCTAAGTCGTCCTGACTCAAAGTTGAACACTCCTTCCACTATGCCATGCTTCCTTCGCCATCTCCCAAAAAAGATTAAAAGATATAGGGCGCTAAAGTGGCTTGGAGGCAGACCATGAGTCATCAATGTGAGGACAAAATTAAAATGCTCAACAGGATACAGCATGTAGGACCCAAGAGTGGTTTAGAAAGTCTATGTTAAGCCTTTCGCAGAGCATTGAGAGGGAGGGGAGGGCTCACAGGAAGTATATATGACTGATTAAGCAGCAATGCGTGTGCCAAATGAGCATGAGAAAGGGAAAGATTAAGATTAGAGAAGACAATGTTTGAGCATAAGCTGAACTTGGGGGTACTTGAACCCAGAGAAGAGCGAAAAATTGTTCTCAATGCCACTGAGAACAGACTAAGGGTGCCTTCTGCACTACAGTAGTTGTTTAGGTTAGACATTAGAGAATTTCCAAATAGGCAAAATGGCTGCCTCTTGGGATTGGTTAGGAATCTTTTAAAAGAATAGGTTCCCAGGGTTGATGCATGTTTCTATCTGACAGAGTGGGAGAAGGAACAGCAGCATACAGCCTGAAGGATCTATGGTCCTATGAAATGAAGCCTTAAAAATCATGGGGTTTTCTCAACGCAGGTGCAAAAACAAACAAAGAAACCCAGAACACATCTTCTGGTTCCCTAGACATAAGTCTTATGATCTCTTACAAAGATGATAAAAGACATGGAGACTATTTGGGAGCTTGGATTAGAGCTTCTGAAATTCTTCTAAAATCTGTCTCTGTCTCTGTCTGTCTCTGTCTCTGTCTCTGTCTCTCTCTCTCTCTCTCCTTCTTGTCCCTATCAAACTTGACTTTCAACGTACTCAGATGTCCAATGTCTCCTCCACGTAAGCTACGTTATCATCACACAAGGCTGCACAAGTACAGACCAAGAATGTCAACAATTTATGCAGGTATCACCTCAAACCCACTCGAGTAAGGCACTATGTATAGTTCCTTCGGAACTAAATAATATTGCTTAAAACAAAACAAAACCTCCATCTCTTTGTATAAGGCAAGAGGCAATCCTCCCAGTCTTTGTTACAGTGTTAAAAAAAAATAAAGCCTGCTGCTGTGGAACTATATTTCTGATTTGACAGCTACAATTATAATCATTCAGGCATCTATTTCCCACAAACTCTCCACAGCCATAACCTTTAGTGATTAATTATAAAGCTCCAGGAGCAATAGTACACAGACTAATTTCCTAAAACAATAAAAGACAGAATTTCTCATTTGGAGTTCAATGAAACACGAACAGGTTGTTATTCATGCCGAAATCTCAATGCAGAGTCATGTTGCAGCCATTAGAGACGCTATTAAACACAACCTCCAATCAAAGAAACTAGAGGTCTGTCTCCAGAAGGAGAAAATACTGGCCTACCTCGCCAATCTTCTCTCGTTGCCATCTCGTCTTTTCCCCCCAAATGTTAAGAATTCAATTGCTTTTTCAGGCCCCCCTCATATTCCTACTCCCTCAGAATCATTACAAAATATAAGATTAGAATAAACAGCCAGAGCAAACAGAAGCTTTCCCATAAAGCAAATCACATGCATGTGCACACTGATATGGCGCCCACCTGCCAATGGCCCTTGTATAACCTCTGTGCAGGCATCTCACCATCACGTGGGCTTTCCCCCATGTCATGGCAGCAGCTTTGTTCAGGGCGTGAGTTGGACAATTTCCTTAAGCTATGGCATTGTTATTTGAAAGAAGGGAATCAAGGTACAAAGGCCAATCTGAGAACTATAGAACATTTCAACACTTTGCTATATATTTAGTCAAACACGAATGCCAAAAGGCAATATTCAGGTGTTCCACAGAAAAACAGCCATATTACTGGAAAATGGGGGAGGGGGGCTGGTCGGTGTGGGTGTGTCTGTCTGAGGTAGAGGGAGGGGATGGGACAAGGTAGCTAGCTGGGATAAGAGGTTATTACAAGGACTTGGCAGAGAGATAAAAACAAATCTGGTGTTGTTTTAAGTGACAGAGTATTTACACATTCTGATATTCAGATATTTATAGATCTCTTGCAGATATTTTCCCCTCATGACAGCGTAAGCTCCTAAGGATAGGCACATGGCTCCTATATCTTAGGTTGATACAACACTCTACAATTTATAGTGGTGTTCCTCACAACAACCCTGTGAGGTAGGTAAGTAGGGCAAAAAGGGATGTCCTCATTGGATGGATGAGGAAAGTGGAGGCTCGCGACAGCACCTTATGGCACGTGGATATGTGGCAAGAGCTCAGTGAGCATGTCAAAAGAACGAATGGCTACGCCATGAACAAAAGAACACCCTCACTAGACACTACACAGAAATTAGAGCAGGCCACCTTATTCCAAGAAACCTAATTGACAACTACGAGGTTTTCTGAACCCGAAGACTTTGCTCCCTGGGACAGATTCTAAAATTATCCCTCTCTAAACTGTCATCTCTTCAGTGCTCAGCCATGATGCTTAGCATCAGCCACCAAGGTGACTGACTGCTGTCTTGGGTTGGGGACTGAGTTTTAAGGATCAGCAGTTCAAAAGTCCACTAGAAGTATTCCCTGTGTGCCAGAGGAAAGGAAGTATGGTGATGAAGTCCAAGGGGCTGTTATGCTAGGGTTGATTAAGGAACCCCAGAATACATTATCCCCAGAATGCAAAGGAAGCGCCTATTCAATAATAACCTTTCCTTCATTCTAGACTACTGGATTGTTTTTTAAAGTCAAAATAAGATCATCCAACTTCATAAATTGGCCCCAAACATATTCTCTGTAACTTCAGCATGACAGTCATTCATTCATTCAAGAAACAACCCTTAAGGTTAGTTTTACACAATATTATCTTAAATTATAGTACATGACCTGAAATTGTTGTGAAACCTGTATTGTGGATCATGTCCCAGAAGTCCCTGATGTGGGTGCATGGTGGGGAGAAGGGGGACCAAGGAGCTTGGAAATAGGCCAACAGATAACAAGCACAAGTTCACCAGGGCTAATCTTACTTCTAAGGTATCCCTGGTATTCTGTGGGACCAAGTATGACTGAGGCTCCCGATGAATGCACTGGGATGCATGATTTTGGATGAACAGACTTGGCACCTCATCACTAACACCTGGGAGATCCTTAAAGGCCTATTCTTCCTTTGGATTTTCTGTGGGATTCCTCAGTTCCCTGTAAGTACCTGATGGGCATTCAGGCCTCTATCATGCCCTAAATCTTTTTACTCTGCTCTACCCTCCCAATCTCTACCTACTTTTCCCCCTCTTGGCATTCATTAAGGTATATCAAAGGTGGCAGCCACCGAGACCAAAGGAGGAAAGTTCTGTCTTTGATCTCTGTTAGCAGTGGCCAATGCCAATACTGGAAACGTGCATAGGAAGAAGACAACAGAAATGCCTAAGACTTTCTCTCGGACTTTCCAAATAGTTCTAGCTAGAAAAAATGTTCCTGACCCAAGTACCATAGTGATCTACCTTCAGTGGTGGTACAGTTGGCAACCCAATATTTTTAAATAACAATTATTTTCAGGAAAAAGAGTGCCTCCATTTGAGTAGCCTTTGAAAAGGCTAAAAAAAATTATATTTGTTAAGTCTGCTTTAACTACCTCTCAAGTAAGGATTAATTCAACTGTAAGCACCTCACGCCAAGGACAACTGCAGACTTAACACAAATGGTACAGTACGGAGGTCTGCATCCCACACAAGGAGAAACGATAATAAATACATTTATGGGTAATGATGATGCTTAGCTTTCTCCAATGTGGATCAGCAAAGAAATGATGAGTGACCAGGTTCAAAAATAGCCTCTGAAAAAAAGTGTCTATCTCAAATGATCTGGGTTGTCTTGCTAACATTAAGGCAGACCTCATATTAGTTTTGGGTCATTTTACAGAAAGGGAATTTCTGATACTGAGGCCAAAATGGGAGACTGGATGGCATTGTCTCTAATTTCTTTTGACAATAACAAAAAATGTCCTCTAATATAATGCCAGATTTTAGGATATCTTCGTAGGCAATGGAGATTAGTTCTGCAACATTTGAAGATTTGGAAATCAGTGAGTCAAGAGTCAGGAGGAGCGTGTATTGCCTCTTTCCATGGAGGAATGGCAGCCTTCCTGTTTTCTCTCTCACTTGGCTCAGTTATAAAAGCGTGTAGACAATGTGAGCAGCAGGGATCTGATGAAAGTGAGACTACCTTGGAACACGAGATCCTAAATGGGTTGTGTGATTGTGATGAGGGATCTGAGGGGTTCCAGTTACCCAAAAACGTTTGCAACTAAGGGTGGAATCAAAGGATCTTCATTGGTTTGGCTGCCCTTTGGAGGTGGGAAAACACCCTGGAAAAATAAGCCTAGGCAGCTGTATTCTACAGAGGGAGTAGGGAAGGAATCACCTGGTGAAGTTTCTGGTTTGTGTGTGTAGGTTAGGAAAGCAAAAAAGAGGAGAAGTTTGAGGGCACCCTCCTTCACTACCACCATCAATGGATAACAACTGCCATCTTGGCATTCTTACCAGCATTAGAGTTAAGCTCTTCATTTTCTGATTCGGTTCCATTTTGGCTTCCACCTCCGTGGAGACTATTCATTGCCATGAGCTTCATCTTCTGTAACTTCATGGCCTCGGCCATGGCAGCGGCTGTAATACCTAAAACCAAAATAGCCACAATTCAAATATGGGCTCTCTTTTAACATAACTGAGGATGGTGTATTTGTTGGCCTAACAATCCCGTTAGGAACAGTGGGAAGCCAAATGGAAGCCACAATTGTAATTTTTTTTTTTTTGAAACAAAGCTATTTTCAACTCCTTTGGTCACTTCTCCATTCATCTTCCAAATGACAGTCTAAAAAGAATCCTGCTATACAGATCTGAAACCACAGAGAAGAAAGGTACTAAAAACAAACTTGCCTGCAAAATGCCTACACTGGTAGTTAGCAATGCAGCGTAATCCAAATGCCGAATACGGGGGTTGCCAATGGCGCTCAACAGTTGCTTTACATCACTTTTTATCTACTTTATTGCCTCTGCTATCACCTTGAGTGTGTCCATCAGTACAAACACAACAAATGAACAGACCTAGGAGTGACCTAAAATTTACTAGAAGGAAGAATTCTGGCTAGATCATATTTGGAAAATAGTATAATGTTTTCATTGAAGCCAAGCTACTCACTGCTGCCAAGGCCATCAACATTTCAATACTGATATTCTCCCAGTGATGGCCATGAGTCAGAGAATAATACAGCCTCCAAAGCATCAACCTTCCAGGAGACACAAAAAGGACTACGGAAAGATGCATAGTGAGTGTAAACTAGCTTGTCCTTAAGAGTTCTGCTAAAGACACCACCACAGATACTTAAGACCCAAAAAGGAGGTGGGCCAGTCATGGAGCAAGAGCTACACAGGATGAGAAAGCACAGAGAAGGTATAATCTAAACGATGGAGGGAACAACCCTTTAGATGAGATCATAGAACCACTGAAGTACTGAAGTTATACCATGAAGCCAGAGGCAGTACTCACAAATGCAGGTAGCTACTACTTCTTTTTGTGGATATTTACATCATATTTCAAGTGACGAAGGATGGGTATGACCTCAAGTAGGCTTATTTTTACAGTTTGGGGAATTTATGATAAAAATTAATATCAGTTTACTGACATTTACTATGTCTAGGGCAAGCTCCTGAGGGACACAAAATATAAGACATTCTCGTTGACCTCAAAGAGCTTAAAACAATAACTTCTTCAAATGATAGCTCTGTCCTCACAATAACTCTGTGAGGTAGGTACTTAGGTACATTACTGAGCCCCAAGAGAAGACACAATGCTTCTTTGACCTTCACTGACTTCACCTGTAAAATGGAGAGTTGGATAAGATGAATAAAGGAAGGGGAGAGGAAAACAAAAGACACTGGGACAAAGGCAATCATTCTGTTAAATTGCATCAACTGAAAGAAAATAAAATAGGACATAGTGTTAAACTGTAAACCTAAACTGTAAAATTTATCCTCAGTATTGGGTTTAAAAAAAAGCTTGCGAAAAAGTAAGCTTCTTCTCTAATACGACTGGTTTAAGGAAGGAAGTCATGGTCGTGAGTATCACAGAAAGCAAATCATGGAGAAGCAGAGGACCATCCATACGAGGTGACGGTATACGAATTCATAACATGATGTGCCTGTCTTCGGTATTTCCAGAGAATCTGTCACCAGGGCTTATTTATCTTTAGCTAGTCTTGCAAAGAGGCCTGCTCTCCAAGTGACAGTGAGTTAAACAGAAGAACTCTGCCTCGTACACCCAAAGCTGAGGACCTCACGTCTAAAGAAGGAACCTTTACAGCCGGTCCCTCTTTCTGACAATGACTCAGGAGAGGACACAAACTAGAAAAGGTATTCGTGACCTTTTCTTCAAACTATCTGCTTTTCACGAATCTTTGGTGACTAATTTCTCTAGAACAAAATGAACGGTGCATCCCTGTAGCTGATAGACAAGGGAACACCAGATAAAATGTGCTTTTCATGCAGCTATGGCAAGAGAATGAACAAAATACAGTTCACCACATACTCTGCACTCCAATAGGGAACAGCAATTTGTAAACGTCAGTTTCTTTTTTCACTCAAATGTGTATGATGCAACTGACAAGAAATCCAATAAACTTTAGAAAAAGGACATTGAGAATATTAATATAACCAAGAATCACAGAATCCTGTAACTTGAGAGGACAAAGGAACCATACCATCTGAGACAGCACAGGGTCATGGAAAGTACAGTGAGTTCAAATCCTGATTCTGCTACTTCTTCCCTCTGTGATCTTGGGCAAATAATTTAATCTCTTTTGGCCTGTTTCGCCCTCGATGAAATTAGGATGCAGGGCTGGGTCACCTCTAAAGTCCTTTCCAGTTTTAAGACCTAAGATCTAGTCCAACTCTCTGATTTTACAGATGAGAAAACTGAGGCTCAGTCACTAGCAGAGGAAAGAGAACAGAAGGGGCTCTGACTAAAATTGGATTTAATTTTTAAAGTCCTTAAGCAATTTAAACGATTTCTGAGATTCTGTGAAAGCAGTCTTCATACAGGATGTCTTGAAATACTACATTTGCGTGTATACATTGCTTCTCATTCCTGCTCAAGTCTCTGCTCATTCATCATCCATACCCCACCCCTAAACCATAGATATACCCTAAGACTGTCCTGGGTCCTCCTCTCTCCTCTTCTCTTGTCATCCTCTCATCTTCTATTCTCTACAATTTGGCCCCCATCTACTTCTCCCAATTGGTATTTGTGTTTAAATTGATCCTTCTTTTCAACTCTTCCCTGCAAGACATCTGAACATGTCTTCATATAGAAAGTGGCCAACCAGTAGAGAAACAGAGAAAAGAATCAATACTGTACTGAGAAAAGGACTGATACCGAAACAGTTTACATACATATAAAGGGTGCTGATAGAACTTACTCTCTACCATTAGACTGAAACAACTGAGTTTATTATCTGGCCAGCAAGAATCATTAAATTTTATCACCCAAGGCCAAGCCCCAACTGATCCACCATAGTTGTGGTTCTGTCCAGGATGGCCAATTACCTCATCTCTACATGAGCTCTGTATAGAAGGAAATAGAGCAAAAGACTAGGAAATGTACAAGAAATTGGGGATGGTAGAAATGAGGGAGACAGAGCCACATAACATACCAGATGCATATGGAAGAAGATAGGGGAGGTAAAGGGGAAGAACAGGACTGGACAAGACAGTAGATTTAGTGGGGATTTGGGGAAAGTGCACAGAAACATCTTCTAGTGAGATTCACCACAAGCATGCCAATGAATGGTGTTCTCCAAATCCCACATCCCATTTGTTATGATAACTGGGCTCACCAACATGAAAATTGGTAGGGGTGTGTGTGTGTGTATGTGCATGTGCTTGTGTGCATGTGTTTGTGTATGCTCACGCATGTGCCTATGAGCTTCAAAGTGAGCTACCTTGTGGGAAATAAGGTGATTTTCTAGTTTCCTAACTGATCACTGTGCCCATCCTTTCGTATTACTTTGAAAGCTTTGCTGTCAAAACTGTGAACAAGTAAATTAACTAAAATGCAACTATGAGTAATCAGATCTTGAGGCTTACAATTAACTAAGTGAAATGGAAAGCCAGCACATTGCAATATGGCTTCATATAAAAACAAAACATTTAATTAAATTAACAGTTCCGGCATTGCAATGAATAACATTCAAAGAAAGAAACGAAAAGCCATCTCAATGTGCCACGTTCCCTCAGCCTAACAGGCAAGCACTGTATAGCCACTCATTCACGATCTGCATTCTGGGCTGCTCTGGGTCAAGTCCGCTGTGCTAAAACAGGAATAAAGAAACATCTGGTAGCATGGAATGTCAATGTGATATACCACATTGAATCACATGGCAACAGTTCGGAAATTTCCTATAAATCACTAGTTGGAAGATGTGGGTCTTTTCCTTTCAAACAGAGGTGGCATTCAGGCTTGTATTCAGGTGACATCTGCATTTAGCAGTCCTTTTATTTGGAAAGCACTTGGACTCTAGAAAAGTCTGTGTTGCACCTAAAGGCTAAAACGTGCACTTGGATCTAAAAGGAGAGCGATTGAGATGGTGGGAATCCACATGTGAGTTCAGCAGCATAAACAGGGTTCCCTGTTTCCTATTTACTGCTGGATACCCATAACAGAGAACAACTGGCCCAGTGTTCCTCAGGTAGCCAGGAGCAGCTACCAGATTAAAAACAGCTCTGCCCAGAGTGATGACTATGAGGGAGATGCTGGCCAAACATGGCCGTGGACAGCTCTACTTGGCCAGATCTCAGGAAAGTCATTGGGTGGGGGGGGGGGGGTGTTGTCAACTGAGAGTTGTTGTAGCATAAGTAGCTTGGGAATTTGGAAGAGGGGGTATAAGTTCTACCTTGAATACGTGTTGGTGTGTGACCAAGAGCAAGTCACTTAACCTCTCAGAGTGCCAACCCACTCTCACAGGTAAGTTTCTGATCTGCAGCAAAGGAGGGAATTCCTACCTCTCTGAGTCTCCTAAATCAATGAAATTCAAAACGAACCCAAGAAAAGACCTCCCAAAGTCTACAAAACATATGTAAGCACACACTGGTTCCAGAACAAGGCACAGGTATTCAAGGCAAGAGATCTATACCAGTCAAGGTGTATACCAAGGCCAATCTCTCTTTTGCTCCATGTTGATTCTCCCAGGCGAGTGAGCTCTGTAGTTGTATCCACATCTCTTACTGGATACAGTGCTGCCTTTTGAAGCAAGTTCCTCTCCACCAACCGAGGGAACCTAACCATGGTAGGGTTGCCAAAGCTGCTACTTTATTCCTGCTCATGTGACTTTCTATACAATGCATCCCAGGCATTTAAAAGTCCAAAGCAAATGGACATCTCTTTGGATAGTCCTATTACAACTACTATTATGTGAGTACTTGAGCAATCAGTGATTTTATGAGCAGAATTCCCTAGCATAGGAAGTCTCAATGAAAAATGATCTCTCCTACCTCCTCCCCCATGACTTCAGAGATAAGCCCTAGGGAGCTGCCTGAGGCACAGAAAAGTAAAGGGACTTTGCCAGGGTCCTAGGACTAGTAAGTTGCGGAGGTTTGATTCAAATCCAGGTCATCCTGACTCAAAACCTAGCACTCTCTCACACACCAGGATGCCCCTACACATCCCCTAACCCAGAATTCCTAATATGAGAGGAACACTGCCTGTGAATGTCATTCCTGGACAGCGAATCCTAATAAAAAGGAAACAACTATTCAACTATCTGTCCTGTCTTTTATATTTTATTCTCTCTCTCTCTCTCTCTCTCTCTCTCTCTCTCACACACACACACACACACACACACACTTTTTTTTAATATTGAGCAAATATCAATCATACCTCTTGTATGTGGTATAGGCTTGAATGGGAAATTCACCAACTTTCTTTACATAATAAGTAACAATTATTAATTAGCCTGCTGAAGCCTGTCAATAGGGGAGTTCACTGTTGTCTTAGAAATCCAAGTCACAGGGACACTTCTAATAGCGATGGACAGAAACATTTGAAGAGGTCATCTGTAGGCTGCAGAACTCACCTGGATTACTGAAGAGGGACAATTTAACTTGGGCTATCTGTGTGACTATGGGTAAGTCACTTCACTATGACAGGGTCTTTATATGACAATGGAGAGGGTTTTACTAGTCAATTTTCTAAGATCTCTTCTGGCACCAATAGTCTGTGAGTTGATGATTCTAATATCAACACTGGTATTTCTGGAAAAAAGCCAATGTGAAGCTAGAGGATCATTCAGAAGTGTTTGGGCTTGGGTGTCCAGGTAGCCTCAGTTTTCAGGCATAATTCTCCTTTCAAATTGTGACTTTTTCCATGCCATTTCAAAGCCAGAGACATTTATATAATATAACCTCATTCTGATCTAGGAAGAATGTGTTTTTCTCAGAACATTCCCTATTCTGGCCCAGCTATATTCCAAGCTAAAAACGAGAGGGTCCTTTGAAGTTCTCTCCACTATAGAGGTCACACTTTCCAGTTTGGGCCTACCTATCTCTGTTGGTGTTACAGAGAATGGGCCACGGTACCATGGCGGAGTTAAGACTCCAGCACGGAAGGAGCAATTGTTTCTCATTGCTATCCCCAACCTGTCCCCACAGGTCAGTCCAGAATGCCAGCCAAGGTGGCTCATCAGCAGATTCCCCTGACAGTCCACGCTTTCAAGATATCACTCTTCACTAAGACACTATGGATCACATTTAATGTAATGGCAAAATTACTGTAATTCTTCCTCTCTCCATTATGAAGTAGAGATTGTGGGGTGCTTTTTCAATGTTTTTGGTTAAGCCAATCAATAGTCATTTATTAAACATTTAGTATGTGCCAGGCACTGTGCTAAGTACCAGTGCTCCAAAGAAAGGAAAAAAGTGGTCTCTGCCCTCAAGTAGATCCCATTCTAAATCGGTAAAGCCAACATATAAATCACAACATATACACAAGATACATACAGAGTAAATGGAAAGAAGACAGCATTGGTGGGGAGGACCAGAAAGGCCTCTTACAGAATGTGAGATTTCAGCTGAGTTTTGAAGCAAGCCAAGGAAGCTGAGAGAGAGGGGACAGCCATACAAAGGCAGAAGATGGGATGTCATGGGGAAAGAGCAGGGAGTAAGCAGGTTGGTGGAGCTGGATCACAGAGTACAGGAAGTAGAGCAAAGGGCAAGAAAATGGGAAAAACAGGAAGGGAACGGGTTGAGAAGGGTTTTCAAAGGCAAACAAAGGACCTGAGAGTTAATTCGGAAGATAACAAAAAGCAAGTGGAGTTTACTGGGGGGAGGCAGAGTGACATGGTCAGAACTATGCTCAAAAAATCATTTTTGCAGCTGAATGGAGGACAGATTGGAAAAGAGAGAGCCTTGCAGCCAGTCAATTATCACTTTTCTTTGAAGGATTGATAGCTAGAGCAAATGAAAAAGCAAAGCAGCATTGGCTTTGGGGATAATACCAACACCTTGACTGATGCTTCTTTCTTCCAACTGCTCAAAGAAGGTATTTAAGAAGCCCATTTAAACAGGGCATCCCAAATGAATGTGTGTCAGAAAATAACGGCCTTCTTCCCCCCTTTCATGAGGTGAAGAATGGCTGCATGGGCTCATATACCATACCAGACAGTCACTCTAGCAGTTGGTTCAGTTGAACTGTTTTTCCTTCTAACAAGAGAAGCCTTCCTGGGGATGGGGATGGGGATGGGGATGGGGAGGGAGATCCAGACATAACTGCAATATAAAAACAAAAGGTTTCACTAAAACTTAGAAAAATAACTTTAAAAAAGAAAATAATATATCCATGCACAAAAAGACACCCACAATAATGGGCCTCAAAGATGCCTTTTGTTATATATACGAGAGATTGTCTTTCAACTGGTCAGTGACATTTACAGATTGTAAAATTCCAGGTCGAAAGCTTGCAGGGACCTCCCAGGTCACCTATTCCAAACATCTCATTTTTTGGAGGAGGAGACAAGAGGTGAAATCTGAGAGTGCAAATCATCCAAATATTATGTACCCAAAGAAGGACTTGAACACAGGGCCTCTGACCTCAAAGCCACACTCTTGCATCACACTACGAGAGCCTCCCAAGAGACAGGCTGTATTGCTTTTCCAAAGGTCACACAGGTGGCATAGGCCATCTCTAACCCCACTGGAGATGGACTCCAAGGCTAGTGCTCTGCATACCCACCGTACATGACACATACAAATGTCATCTACCGAACAGCCATATTCTTGAAAGAAAGTGGTGATGAAATATTGAACCATTAAGTCCATTCACTGTGGACCCCCACATCAATAATAACAAAAAGCAATTGAAGGAAAGCCCGCAATTGGATGATCTGGTGCCTCCTCGGCAGGTATCACTAATAGATAAAAATGAGAGAGAACAAAGTAGCAGTTACCGTAGTAACTAGAAAGGAAAGCAGTGGTGGGGGCTAGGTGGGGAGAGACACAACACTGTCCATATATATTAGATTAAGTAACAAAGATAAAATGTGTTTGGGATATAATGATTCTCACTTGAGGAGCCCTTTCATAACTTTGGTGGATCAGTTGTTTCAGTTGTGTCTGACTCTTTGTGGCCCCATTTGGGATTTTCTGGGCAAAGATACTGGAGTGGTTTGCCATTTCCTTCTCCAGCTCATTTCACAGATGAGGAAACTGAGGCAGACAGGGTGAAGTGAATTGCCCAAGGTCACACAGCTAGTAAATGTACGAGGTCAGATTTAAACTCATGAAGACAAGTCTTCCTGATTCCAAACCCAGTGCTCTATCCATTGCACCATCTAGCTGCCCTTTCAGAACAGGAAAGAGTATAATTTCATGTAAAGCTTGCTCGGTGTATATTTTAGGAAAGATTAAAGCAGATGCAATGGCAAGTGAAAAAGTCTCACCAAGAGGCTAAAAGGAAAATCAAGGACCATGATTCCAGAGGAATGTTTTATTCCAGGAGTAGGGCTAAAGAGTCATTTGGTTTAGAGACAAATACTCCCTGGAGAACTCCTTGAATGTCTTCTTTTACTTTACGTTATGACGTTATGTTTTGAAATGCAAACAAAAACCAAGCAGAACATGCAGCCATGTTGGTCTTAACCTTCTCATCTGTCCTTGTATCCCCAGTGCCTCACACGGTATCCTGCACACAAAAAATGCTTAGTATACTTTGTCTCAAGGAAAAGTTCTGGGGTCATCATTTTGTCTCCACCATTAGAGCATATTTAAAGGTATTCAAATATTTTTCTTTTCAATAAATTTATTATTTATTAACATTCTTTTTTTTTATTTTGAGTTCTGAATTCTCACCCTCCCTCTTGCCCCTTCCTTCACCCATTGAGAAGAAAATATGATATCAATTAGACATGTGAAATCATGCAAAACATATCTGCGTAAAAGAAGGAAAGTAAAATATACACACACACACATAGATATATATACATATATCTATGTGTGTGTGTGTATATATATATATATATATACACACACACACTTCAATCTGCACTCAGAGTTCATCAGTTCTGTGGAGGTAGAGAGCATTTTTCATCATCAATCCTTTGGAATCGTCGTGGATCATTATATTGCTGAGAATAGCTAAGTCTTTCCCAGTTGATCATTGTTACAGTATTGCTGTTACTGTGTACAACGTTCTCTCGCTTCTGTTACTGCACTGTGCATCAGTTCATAGAAATCTTCCCAGTTTTTTTCTGAAACCATCTTGCTCATCATTGCTTATAGCACAACAGTATTCCATCATAATCATATACCATAGTTTGTTCAGCCATTCCCCAACTGATGGGCATCCCCCCAATTTCCAATTCTTTCCCATCACAAAAAGAGTATTTTTGTATATATAGGTACTTTTCTATAGGTCTTCAATTTCATTCAGTTTCACTGAATTTCTCTTGAATGCCTACTATGTGAAAGGGCAGGTCCAAACCCAAAACAACAGCAAGAGCAATAACAACAACAGGCAAAACTTTGTCCTCAAGGAGCTTCTAGTCTACCTTAAGGATAGCATCTTCTGCTCTCCTTTTTTAGGACGAAACATGAATTAGGAAGGATCAGACATATTCAAAACCACAACATGAGTATACAGGAGAGGGCAAAGAACTGGACCAGAGAGAATGGAGGAGAATCATAATCCTATGCACAAATGATAACGCCAAAAGGACCTGAGCAAATCACCAGGCTACGGCTGTTTCTGTGCCAATTAATGAGAGGCCATTTCCTTCCTAGGGTGCTACTTTGTGCTATAAGGCTTCCTCTAGCCTATATGATGCCATCTTTCTCACCTCTGTGCGACTTTTTCCATAGAACTGTTCAGTTCTATTCTATTAAAGGTATATTTACAATTGCTCCATAACCACTGGCATTACCAGGGGTGATGGTTGCTATTTTGTCATATTGCTCCTATGAACCTATGCCACCACTCTGGATTGATTCATAACTTGGCCCATGGATTCATGAGGTCTCCTCAATCATATTATAAGATCCTTGATGGCAGAGGCCATGTTTTCTGTTTCTTGTGTATCATCCAATGCATGGAGTAGATGCTCAAAACAGACTCACTGAAGGGAGGCATGAACCTTATAAATGGCTTCCAACATGTGTGTGTGAAACAGCATAGAGGCCAACAGGGCTGGATCACAAGGATGGGGAAAGGAATAAATTTAAGAAGATTAGAAAGATACGAAAGAATCAGGTTGTGAACACCTTTAAATGCCAGACAAAGGACTTTATATTTAATTCTGAAGGCAATACGGAGCCACTGGAGTGAACTGCGAAGTTGGGGGTTAGAGGCATGATTTGAACTCAGATCTTCCTAACTCGAAGCTCAAGTCTCTGCTCATTATGCCAAGACTCTCTTAATGCAGCTTAAGACTGCAATAGTTTTTTTGACTATCATATCCTATTACTCACTTGTACTGAGCTCACAGTCCATGAAAACCCCAAGCTCTTTTATGGAAAAAACTGCTTTCTAGTCATGTCTCACCCATCATATACTTATAAAGTTGATTTTTTTGATTTTGCATTTGTTCCTATTAAGTTAAATCTTATCAGATTAGGTCCAGTGTTCTAACCTGTCAAGATCTTTCGGGGATTTTGATTATAATCCCACGTGTTGGCCAACAGTTTTGTGCCATATGAAAATTTGATGAGCATGCTATCAATCAAAGCTTAAAGATGTTAAATAGCACAGGGCACTCTACCTGTGGACCCCTTCCAAGATAACAACAACCCATTAATAGACTCTTTGAGTCTAGCCATTCAACCCCTTCCAAATCCCCCCAAATAAACTAGCATCGGTCTCACATTTCTCCATCTGTCCCCACAAGACTAATAGAAGAGATTGTGTCAATAATTCATTAAAATCTAGATAACCTAAACATGCAGGACTCTCCCAACCTTCCAGTCTAGTCACTCTATGAACAAAAGAAAATTAAGTTCATCTGCTATGACTTGTTCTCACTCTTTGAGATCGCTGTATCTTTTTTTCTAGATGATTACTAACTGGCCCTCTAATAATATGTTCATGAATATTATGAGGAATCAAGTCAAGCTCAAAGATACTTTGCCAACTCCATTCCCTTTCTTTTTATGAAAATCAGAACATTTCCCATTCTCTAGGAAAAGAGAAGATTGTAAAAGTCTTCCTAACCCAATGGCTTCTCATTGGGCAATATCAAAATGCATCTATGCCAGGGGTTCTTAATCAGAATTCCACAGACCCCAGAGCGGTCCATGGGTAGATTTCAGAGGGTCCATGAACTTGAATGGGAAAATTACACTAAAAAACCATGACTGATTTTATTTGCAATCTTTTATATTTCACTATATACATTTAAAAAGAGTATTCTGAGAAGGAGGTTCATAGGGTCCAACAGATGGCCAAAGGGGTCCATGACACAAAAGAGGTCGAGAATCCTTCATCTAAGGAGTATTTTCACTTAAAATTTTATGTGAAATGTATGTTACTTTGAAATCACAGAATGTTATCATTTTAACTCAGCCCTAATAAAACAGAATTCCCAACCCTATGTATTTAGTTATTACTTGAGGTCTCCAGAGTAGTCAAAAATCACAGATTAGATTTGTAAAGGATGTTAAATTCCATCTCGTCCAACCTTCACATTTTCAACCTGTGGAAAATGAGACCCAGAGTTGATTAGTACAAGGTCATACAGGTAGCAACTGATGCCAGGCCCTATCACTTCAAAGCCAAGGCTCTTTCTACTGGACCACAGTATAGATGGTGATAGTGCTTAACAGGGTAACAGGTAAAGATGAGATAATTAATATAGATCATTGAGGGAAGAGAAGTCACCTCCCTCAAAGTAATTAAAGCCTTAGGGCTGGCGGATGGTTTGCCAAGAGACACGCATCTTCTAGTTTCTAAATTCTCTCAGTCCAGTTAACAATGAGGTTGGGAAAGAGAAACAAAACCTGTTATAAACACACACCCAACAGCCTCAAAGGGCTGAAGGAGCAATCTAATTCAAATGGAAAAAAAAGAAAACAGAGGCTACAAAGAAATTTCTCTCCCTCTGTAGGGAGTTTTTGAATTCCATAGCCCATTGGTTGATAAGGTGGCAGACCTTAAGATGGCTACAAATGAGCAAATAGTTATATGCAAGTGACAGGCAGAATTAGAAATACTGCACAGCTGCAGGAAACGTTCTTACAATGAGATATAAAACTGGGAGTCTTTGGAAGATTTTATGGCCCTAGAAGAAAGGCCCTAGGTTCAAATCCCAACTCTGCCACTTACAAGCTATATGAACTCTCTCTAAGCCTCAGTTTCCCCCTCTGTAAAATGAGGGGATGAATTAGATGA
The DNA here is from genome assembly GCF_900497805.2 of Vombatus ursinus. Taxonomy (NCBI): domain Eukaryota; kingdom Metazoa; phylum Chordata; class Mammalia; order Diprotodontia; family Vombatidae; genus Vombatus; species Vombatus ursinus. The sequence continues at coordinate 7,120,752 of NW_020944469.1, read as the reverse complement.
CCTCGAAGTTCAAAATGTATGAGTCTGCTGATCTATAGGAGAACATATTTTGACCTGCTAAAGGGTAATTTTACCTGCCAACCTCCAGTCTTTTTGGACCCCAGCCCTCTCTTTCATTCCTGTTGCTTATTTTCTTTTGCTCTCTTTGTTATTCCAATTCCATGGTGTAGCTGGGTGGCAGCACTTCCATAAAAACAGGAGTTGTCTATTCACAGAGATATGTGTAATTTGGGAGAGTTCCAGAATAAAAAGTACAATTACCATACACTGTGTACCATTATTATTTACCTCTGGTGACCTGTGTAATTAAGCCCCACTTCCTGGTTAGCTAATTAGAGCTCTTCTCCATCTTTTCCACAAACAAGAGTATCTAGTATGGTTTCTACATGTGTGTATGTGTGTGTGTGTGTGTGTGTGTGTGTGTGTGCGTGCATATGGGGGAAGGTCATGGGGGAGGTCCTTTTTGAGCCTTGTAGACTCTGTATAGTCATATGTTTTTTCTCTTTTTCACAGGCTCATGTTGCCTCTTCCCGTAGGGATCTCTAATGGGATCAACCCATTTTTTATGTACCAAGGCAAGTCATGATTCAATTAGCAACATGTGTTGCTTTGCATGTATAACAAGATTGTCAGGTTATGTTGCTAAGGAAGCCATTTTCTGTTTGCAGTTGAGATGGTCACTTGTAATGATTCCAACATAATACATTTTTCAACCAGCCTCCGGGCCTGGCACACCATAAACAACAAATGTGTGCTTATCAATTGATTCATTTACAATCAAAAACTTGAGAAGAGGTAAGCTACCAGTTTCAATATTTTATTACATGCAGATGCACGGGCATATGTGTCGTATGCATGTCAAATATCATCTTCTTTCCTTTTTAAACTATAGCAAATGTCTTATTTTCCTGGTATCTCATGAGAATAAGCCTTTTTAGACACCCAATGGTTGTTTTGTTGTTTTATTTTTCCACTTAAAGTTTTCATAAGTGAGGATAAAGAACCCTTTCCCCGATTAATCACTGAGTAACTTTGACTGGTGGAGAGAGAAAATCATATTACAAATGAACGACTACCTGTTATCAAATTACAAGGCATTTTAATCAAAGGGCCCCCCCCAAAATGACCAGTTAACGTGTTTCCACTGACCTGGGGGGATTTTTTTCCAGTTAACAGCCTCTGAAGAATGCTACCTTTTGATTCTTGTCTCCGACACAAAAATGATTGTCCCATTTAGCCATGGTTCTATCACATAGATCAGGGAATCCTATTTACTCACATACCCTGGGAACATTAAAACACAATGGCGTGATTGTCTCTGGGAGAAAATTTTAAAGATTGACTTTTCCCCCCCCATAAAGGGGGCTGAGATCAAAAGGTAACTTCAATAGATGTTTGACTAAGGTCAGCCTCCGAGGAAATGGAACCCTGAAGATGAAAGAGAAGAAATGGATTTGGTTTCTGAGCTTGGCCAAATCCATTTGGCATTGTTTAGCTTTTATGTAATACTTCAGTTTGGGGAGAGATATTGTGGCTGAAATGAGTTGGCTCCCGTCTGAAGGTTTTAATGTCTTCGTGACATCTTAACATTTAACAAAGTTGAGCAAACCAAAATCTGGCTTTCTCACCTATACTGGTACTTAGTGAAATTGTCACTAAATGGACAGTAACTGGTGAAAGAGATGAATTGGTTCTAAAGGGATAGGAAAATTAAAATTGGCCCCTGGCTTTTTTCCCAAGAGCAAAATCACCATGGCAGTCACCCTGATCAGTATGATTTTAAGTGGCATTATTTAGAAGATGGTTTTACCATCAGATAGAAGAATTCTAATAACCAATATGTAATAATTCCCTGGATAGAACTAGCTTTGCTTCATTAAGAGGATGCTGGTATAATGAATGTGTTTTAGTTGGTAGCACCATTAATTAAATGGTACTCAAAACTCTGGATGCAATTAAGCTGGACCTGTAGACTAGAATATGGCGTGCTATAGATGTGTGTGTCTGGGTGGGGGGGGTGTGGAAATAACAGTGTGGAAAGAAGGGGAAATTATAGGACATTTCATTTATTTAATATCCGATGGACCTCAAAGTTCATAGACGATCATATGATGATATGAAAAGGGTGCTTATTTTTCGTAAACAGATAAAATAATGCATGAAGAGGTAAATGAAGTTGTTCCTATCTCGCTGCTTGTGGGGACTTTGATCAAGAAGATGCCTTATTTTTTTGTCTTCAGAATTACTGCCAATATGTAATCATTATGGTTAGAGAGGTAGCTTGGTGTGGCTAGAGGGATGAACCTGGAGTCAGAAAGACAAGAGTTCACACCAATCTTAGAAACTTAATAGCTATTTGAACACGGGCAGGTCACTAAATCTCTTTGAGACTCAGTTTCCCTCATCTATAACATGACGGTACCACCTATGTTCCTTACCTCACAGACCTGCTTTAAGGCACAAATGAAAGATTGCACAGTGATTTGCAAATTTCATAGTGCTGTATAAATTTCAGTTATTATTATTGATAGTAATAGTATTAGAAAGAAAATGAAAAGGGTACTATTCTAATAAATTTAATGGAGTGTTTTTTAAATACCCACATAAAAATTTCCTATGACCACATGTAAATATAGTTTCAATAACTATTCAGCTAAATTAAACACAACCCCACCCTACCCCTATAAATTTTACTTTTGCCAAAAATATCACGACTATGGTTGGTGACAGGTTTTAGGGTTTCTTTTTTGAATTTATTCAGAAAACTGCCTCATTGTGTTACTTTTTTCTGCGTGCGTATATTGTCTGCAAGTACTTGTAGCCCATAATGCTTTGGCAAAATTGGGGCAAGAGTTGTGTAACGTCTACCATGTAACAAAAAATTTCAATCCATTTGTACTTATTTGTAAAATAAATGTTTATTCATCTTTTATTTTTACATATTCCTACATTTTCCAATTTATTTTATTCAGACCCTGAATAAAGCATCAAAATGCTTCTGACTTTAGTGGGTTTTTTTGAATCCTACTAGTATCTTTATTAAAGATATTCATTGTGTCAACTGTTTCTTTTCTGATTCTCTAGGATTTTTCATCAGAAAATAGGGAAAAGGAAACACAATCTTTCCTCTTTTTAAGTCTAATTTCTTTCTCCTGTCTTATAGCCATTGTTGGCATTTCTAGAACTATGTCAAATAACAGTAAGGAAAGAAGGCATCCCTGCTTTATCTCTGTATTTACTGGGAAAGTATCTAGTGTTTCCACACTGCATATAATGCTAGCTTTGAGTTTCAGACAGATACTTATATTACAAAAAAAAAAAAAAAAAAACTGGTAGAACAGAATACCAAATATGAAGGTGTCTCAAATCTACTCATCTGAGAGAAGAATGGGTAGGGAGACTACAAACCATCTTCTCTTCCGCTTTATGAAAATCTGGATGAAAGATTATTCATCGGGTTCCTTCTCCTGTCCTGACTCTTTACTTCCTCTCCTTCTTACAAATGTCAGACTTAGAACCAACAGCAGCAACGCTTTTGGCCTATGACAGGAGACGGAGAGAGTAAAAGAGAACTATGCAACTGTTCTCTGGCACAGATCTCCATTGAAATGTTCCATGGATCAAAGGTTCCGATTAAAATACTTGAAAGCTCCAAGGACTTATAATATGTTTGGCATTCTTTTTTCAAGAGGAAAAAGAACCAATGTGCCAGGGAGCATTTGGACTGTTTCCATTCTCTCGGGCAGGAATCTCTCCAAAAGAGGATATGTCCTGGCATCGACGCAGTACCCTTTCCTACCAAGCCTTGCTTGAGAGTGTATCAGAGAAGAGTCAGAGTAAACTGTTAGATTTGTTGGTTTTGAGAATGGTCAGGCTGATTTGTCTGTTCCAGTCCAGAGTAGTACTGTGAACGGGGGTTGGGGGAGTGGAGAGAAGACAAGAGACTTTTTTTTTGCTAGCAATCTCTTCATCATAAGGACCCTGATATATTTTTCCATAACAATGAACCCAGCTGACCAAAAATTGCTGAATCAGAGCACCTGACACAGTTTTCTCAACTATATTTTCTCAATGAAATATACCTGTACTCAACAACCAATATTTCTTAATCACCTATTACGTTTAAGGCATTTTGTTAGGTGCTAGGTTTAAGTCATGGCTTTGCAAGTGAGAGAAGAAGTATAGGCAAGGCCACTGCATACGTCTCTGACTCCAGAGTTAGAGGACTGGGGGGTTCAAATCCCAGCTCTGTACCTTCCTGATTGAAAAAGGTTTGCATGTATCTTCTTGCAAGATATTTAATCTAATGAAATAATGCATGTAATGTGCTTTGTAAAACCTCAAAATTTCATGTCTGTTATTAATATTATTATTGATGATTGGGATAGTTTACCCTTCAGTTGCTAAAACTAACAAACAGAATGATCTCTCCCCTCACACACCTACAGGAAAGAAGAAAGGCAGGAAGGAAGGGAGGGACGGAGGGAGGGAAAACGCTGAGGATACAAATAAAGAAGTGAGCTGGTCCCTGCATTCAAGGAACTTGCATTCTAATTAAGGAATGGTAGTCAGGGATGAGAATTTTTGGACTGGACAGGCACAGCACTAGTAAGGTGAATGGAGCCAAAGGGGGGTCCAGTATCAAGCCCTTTTTAGAAAATGATAGTATTGATCTGATTACTGTTCCCAGAGCAAGGGAGAGGTATGCTTCTGGTAGAAGAGCAGATGGCTAGATACTCGAGAAGGACAGGGAAGCACAATCTATGGGCCACTAGATCTCAAAGGTTCCAGGGTGTGTATTCACTCACTCCCCCTCACCAATCAGGACAGCTCATCTCCAAAGCAAAATTCCAAAACTCTGCAGATTATTTCCCCTAGGGAGAGAGAGGGGACAGGGTCTCGGCTGAGGGAAGGGGACTCCTCAGATAAGAAGTAGGGGGACAGCAGTGCAGCAGAGTCCCTAGCTTCTGTTTCACCACCTAATTCTTGTGCCAAGCTTGGAAGGATCAATGGTGATAGGGGTTTTAGTAAGCATCTGAACTTGAGCTTAGACGGTGAATTTTATGGCAATGTCAATCGGGGCTGCAGCGTGACTAGCTCTCAACAGTTTATTTTTATCCCTACACAGCACACAAAGTAGTTTTCAAAATAGTTTCTTCCTCTGTGGAAAAAAAACCTAATCTGGGCAGCAGCCACTATCACAGTCTAGCTACTGCACCTTAATAGAATCAGAGTTTATTGAACCTCAGAGTGCCCCAATGGCAAGGGGCTCCGATTCACAATGAGTGGACCTGGGTTCAAATCCCAGCTGCACTTAGAACCTCTGAGGCTTGAGACAAACTACTTCTCCCCGGGCCTCAGCTTGCTCCTCTATCAAATGAGAGCTTTGGATCTGAGGACCTCGAAGACTCTTTCAGATTGAAATGGGTGAACTTTTGATCTCTCCAGTTGGCATTCAAAAGAGCTTTCCAGAAAATGTAATGTGAAAAGTATAGCTTATCTCCATTTCTGCAATTATGAAACTAAAGTACAGGCAAGACAAATAATTATATCAGTAGTCACGAACCATCAGGGGGATTCAGGGCACTGAGCAATTCTGAGCCTTTTATTACCCTCAAAAAGTGCACTAGGCAGACTGAAAAAGCCAGGTCTGAAAGCAACCTGATGGGCACTTTTCAAGCCACGAGTGGCAGATCTCCTGCTCAGAAAGTTCCTTCCACTCCAAGTGTACTTATGTATGGAAAGGCCACTAGAAGAAAGTGAGGACCAGGAAATTTTCTTGGCAAATATCTACTATTTAAGGAGTGAAGAATCACTCCCCTTCTATTAGGAGTAGCGTGTTCAAAATTCATGCTTCTCAACCTTTTTGTTCTTAGGACCCTTTGAAGACTCTTAAAAATTATTGAGGATACCCCTCAAGGAACTTCTTTTGTTTGTTGATGGGATGGATAGATATAGATAAAATATGTCTAATATGTAAACATATAAAAATAAATATACATTGTTATTCATCATCTTAAATAAACATCATAACACTGTGAAAGTATTATTGAGTTTGCACCCTCTCTGAAAATATCTAAGGGACTCACAAGGGTGAGATCTAAATCAACACAGGCCACTCTCAAAAGTATGTGCACTAAGGGAGGCCCATTTCTGCCCTTAACACTGAGGCATATGACAGAACACTTGAGGAAAAAGAAGTCCAAAGCTATGGCTTTTCTGCATTGGACTGACAATCAGAGTCACAGAATTACAAAGTCAGAAGGGACCTTGGTGCCCATTTTGATCCAATCAATACTTTAAAAAGCATTCCTACTCTAACATCCCCAGCAAGTGGTCATTTAGCCTGAAGCCCTCCAACGACAGGGAAGTCACCTGAGAAGGCCCTTTCTCCCCTGGGAGTGCTCTAACTGTACTAGCCTCTTGCTCCTTTTCCCTACCACCTTGTATCTTCTTTTCTCCAGGCTACATATCCCCAGTTCCTTCAAATGATACTCATGGGGCATGAAGTCAAGGCCTTTCTGCATCCTGGTCACCCTCCCGTAGATGCACACCAGGTGAGCCATAACCTTCCTAAACCGAGGGGCCCTGATGTGTAAAGTATTACATGAAAACAGAAAAACTCTACGCCCAAAAGGCGTAGAGTCTTTGGGTCATGCCAAAGACGAACACATTAGCTTGTCTTTGCTACATGTATTCGTGTGCAGTAAGGAAGTTGTCAGAAAGCTAAAAATTTAGCCTCCAAGAAGTATCCTCCACCCAAATGAGAGTCAGGTAGAAATTAGTTAAACAATGTTTTATGAATTAGGTCTTTAGTATGAAAATAGAAGGGCCTGCCCCATCTGCTGGAACAGATCATGTGACTGATTTATGCTACCACCAGCCCTGAATTATTGATCTATCTGCTTATATATTATATTTTATAAGAGGTATCAAGGGATCACACCATCTGGCAAGAAGACATCCATTGATGAGAGCACCTTATTCGAAGTAAACAGTAAAATTCCAATGCCTCAGTGATGACATAGGTGTTTAAAAGAAGAGGTTTGGCCAAGGCAAATAAAGCTCTCTAGCTGGTTTTCCGCAGTAAAATCCTACGAAGAAGAGTCTTCCGGCACAGCCATTGCCCAGGAAAGTCAATGAAGGTGATGGTGCTACGGGAAGTCTTCCGGGAGTAATTAACTGAATGTGGGCTCTCCAGAGTACAAATGGGTGATTGGAAAGCCAGTGTTCAATTTGGTAGCCATCTCAAAATGCTCTCGGTATGCAAAAGAACAACTGCTGGGGTTACAAAGGCAAAAATGAGAGTTCTTTCCCTCAAGGAGCTTACAGTCTAACAGAAATTTAAGGGAAGTCCACAGGTCACTGAAGTGACAGATTATGGAAAAGTCTGAAGCCTAGTTTCAATTGTAAATGTATTTTACGGTAGCCTAGAATTTAGAAAAAGAAACTGGTAATGTTTTCAGGACAGCCATCAACATAACTAAGCCATTCATTGAACTAAACCACTTTATTTCTCCTGCAAATGTTTTTGAAGGGTAAAGCTAACTTCAGTGGAATGGTAATCTAGCAGGGGGTGAAGGGGCAGGTTAAAAGTTTATCATTCTAGGTGGGAAATGAACACAACACATCCTTCTTATCAAGTAACAAAAAACAAAATGGCCAAACTTCTATGCAATGAGGTAACTCTGACTACTTAGCACCATGCCTGGTATAGAGTAGGTGCTTAATAAATGTTTGCTGACAGTTAATTTTTTTTAAATCTCCAATTTGTATAGAATCTTAAGGTTTACAAAATTCTTTTATTCAGAACAACCATCTGAGGTTGCTAGCTCAAGTAGTATTTTCCCATTTTATGGATTAGGGCAAGGGTGGGGAATTGAGTGAGACTCAGGGAGCTTAAGTGATTTGCCTATAATTCACTCAGCTAATAAATGGAAGAACCAGGATTCAAACCCAGGCTGCTTCCTACAAATGTAATTCTCTTTCATCCACATGATGCTTTCTCTTTCTCATACTCAAACCTAGAAAATTAGTCTGTAACACTACACTGGAACAATAACAAAAATAACTCCCATTTATAAAGCACTTTAAACTTGGGCAGCTACGGCGCCATAGTGCACAGAGGCAAGAAGACTCATCTTCCTGAGATCAAATCCAGACTCGGACACATACTAGCTCTGAGACCCTGGGCAAGTCACTTCAGTTTCCTCGTCTGTAAAATGACCTGAAAAAGGAAACGGCAAACCACTGCAGTATCTTTGCCAAGAAAACCCCAAATGGAATCACAAAGTGTTGGACACAACTGAACAACAATAAATTAAAAAGGACAATGCACTTTACCAGGGAATGGCCAAACAAATGTAATGGAATATCATTACTACCTAAGAAATGACTAATGTGTGGAATTCAGAGAAACATGGAAAGACTTATGAAATGATGCAGAGTAAAGTAAACAGAAGCAAGGAAACAACAAATACAACAATTCTAACAATGGAAATGGAAAAAATGGTAAGATAAAACTGAAGAGGTTGCGGACCATGAATATGAAATTTTGCATATACTTTTAAAAATAGTTGATGTACGTTGGTCAGTTTTTAGAAATTAATATGACATAAAGACAGATGTATTAAAAATTTTAGAAAGGTTTGTATTTTTAAAAATTATTTAAACTAGTCTTCATATTTAAATACATTCTTTCAATAATTATGACAACAAAGCAGAATGCTTTTCTCCACAACAACCTTGTGAAATAGGTTGACTTTATCAAACCCTAGGGAATTTGGATTAAAAAAAATTTTTCCCTGACACTGAAGGTGCTTAAGTCTTTACAAATTAGAGATTACTGGATGATTTAAAAAATTTAGGGTTTGGGGGTGGGCAGAGGGTTATTGTTGACATATGAGAATAAGGTTCTTTTTGCATCTTTATATCCCTGGCACCTAACACAGAGCCTGGCACATAGGAGGACTTGATGAAGACTAGTGGGATTGGATGAGATGACCTTTAGAACATCTTCCAGTGCTCCTATGGCTATGCTAGTGGAAAAGTTACATGTTTCTTTTCATAGATTTTTATTGATATCTTTTGTTTTTACATTGCTAAGCTTCCTGTATTCCCCACCCCCCTTGCCTCTCTCAGAGAGGCATCTGTATAATCTAGTTTAAAAAAAAAAGAAAAGAAAAAAATTGGTAAAAACCAATCCATTCACTGAAAAAGCACACGTGATCTGCAAAGGAGAAAGGTATCTTCTCAAATCTCTTCTACAGGCTCATGCTTGTTATTTATACTTTCACAATAGTCATCTTCAGTGTTTGTTGGTGGTTGTTTCCATTTGCATTAATATGGTCATTGCATAAATTGTTTTCCGGACTCTGCTTATGAGAATGTATATCTTATGAACAAGTTAGGATCTTCTTGGGATGAACTAACTGGTAAGCCAGTTTGGCATTATCTACTAAGTATATTCTGGATCATTTCTAAGAAATCACAGGATCTCAGTTTACATGGAATCCAGAGATGATCTAATCCAACTCAGCGTGAACAATAATCCCCTTTACAACAAATCCAAAAGGTAGACATAGAGGCTTTGCTTGAGGACCTTGAGTGAGGTGGAATTCTATACCTCCATGAAGACAAATATCACAGCTCCAGCAAATCTCAAAGCTAAATATCCTGAATTTCTTCAGTTGAGCTTCATACATATGGAATGACTTCAAGACCTAAGTACCTTAGCTGCTCTCTTATGGGTGCCTCAAGGATATGACGGACTAGACTTGTTTTGCTTCAATCAGCCAAGTATTTATTGAAAGCCTATTCCATTCCAGGCAATGAGCCCCAAAGGACATGGCTCGAAGCAAGAGAAAGAATTACAAGTTACAAAGTAACTTCAGGACCAATGTCTCCAATCCCATCACACTTCTGCTGTCATGTATTTGTGATGCTCATTTTTGAGCCCAAGGAGAAGACTTGACTTTTCTCTCTATTAAATTTCACCCTACTAGATTCAATGTTTTTAGTCTACAAGATCTTGGATCCTGCCCCTGCCATTCAGGGCTTTTGTGATCCACTCCAGTTTGGTGTCTCCAGATTTGATACACTGTTCACCTTCAGTCAAATCCTAAATAAAAATGTTCCACAACCCAGGGCCAGGCTATGATCATCTCAAGCATTCCGCTGGAAACCTCTTTCCAAATTGACATCCAACTATTAATGACGACTCTTTGAGTCAATGTGCCCTGTGGAAATACACAACTCTCTTCTACCAAATTACAAGCACTACGAGAATTCTGCTCCCTTTGATCTTTGAAAACGTGAGACTACATTATAATTCTTTATTCATGCTTTTGATAAAGTAACATGCTAACACCTATATTCTAGTAATCATACCGATGCAACAATAATTTACATTTAAAGAGCCTTTCATGATTTAAAAAGTGCTTCACTCACACCAACACTAGGAAGGAGGTGGTGAAATTGTCATCAATTTACAGATGAGGAGAGGAGAGGTTGGGGAAGTGAAGAGAGTGGGTCATGGTAAAGTAGAATGGGAAACCAGGTTGTCTTCAGATTCCTAATACAAGGGTTTTTCCTAGGGAAAACCCTCCTAATAACAGAGTTGCAATCATTTTATTTTATTATGATGGAAACCAAATAACTGTTGAATTTCAAACACTAGGCAAATTGAGGACATCTTTATTGCATTTATCTCCACAGGAGAAGCTGTTAGTCATGCATGTTTGTACCATGGACAGTATTACAGACTATCCACATGGATAATGCTGCTCCCCAAAAGCTACTGAACTGAACTGCCATGCGTGGAATTTCAACATTTGAGACCTGTGATTCCACCCTGAAGCATAAGGGGAAATTCCTCTAAGCCACAAAAACTGGATCCTACCTATAGAAGTAGCACAGATTTTAACTCACTGCCACCAAAAGTGTCTAACACCAAGATTTTCTGCCCTAACTCCAGCAATGAGATTTATGAGAAAACAGAAATAATGCCCTTGCTAAGTATTTATTTAATTATATCTAACCTCCTCTCCAACCAACTGATGGAAGGGGAATAACTGTTGGAAGGTGGTATTCAACAGTAGTATTCCCCAATCATTTATTTAAGCTGATCATTCCACGTTCCCCTTAAGAAATACTGTATTCTTCTCACGTCTTTACTGTTGGCTGCTTTGAAATGATCAAGCTGCTGGGTCTTTATGAAAGGAGAAAATATTAAAATATCCAGAAAAACCCTGGTCCCAATACAAATGCTTCATTCACTTTTGCATACCACCAACTCCAATACTCACAGTAAGGATCTGTTCAGGACTACAACTAGTTAGGAAAAGGATGCCTGGGGGAAGGGGGCAGTTTTTTCCAGTTCCAGAGGAAAACTATTTTCACAGTGCCCAATAAACCCTCTCATTAACATAAAAACCCTCAGAAAAGTTTTTATCTGGCCGTCCCCTTGTGATATAGCATAGTACAAGAACTCTTGGGGACCCAATGAGAATGAGAAGCAAAGGATTCCTTTGAGCACATGTCACTTGGAACACATTTTGAATGACATTTTTTTAAAGATGTGTATGCGTTTTCTTCTTTGTAAAAATAAAAATGATCAAAGAGTTAAAAACAAGTTGAGCACTATAACTCATAGGATTTTTCTCCCTTCCCTCAAATCTACAAACGTCTGCTCCAAAACATGCGATGGCTCTCCAGTGTCTCGGGACAGTATCCATAGAGCCCTGCCTGTAACAAATCCAAGGCCTATTTCTTCATGATCTCACACACATACTGCATTTATTCCCACTTCCACATTTACCTGTCTTCTTTGGCTCCATCTATCCAGGTCCTACATACTCTGCAAAGTCCAGCTCAACCCCCACCACCTTATTTATTAATTTCAGCATTTACCTAGTATGTCCTAGATACCAGACTTGGTGCTGGTCCTCCATATCAAGCCTTCTTTGACTATACTAGCCCACAGTGACGCCTCCTTTACTGAACTGCTTTCTGCTATGAATCATAAATGGCCTTATATTGTTGCATGACTGGGAACAGTGTGTCTCTTAATCTCTCCAACTAGACTGCAAGCTCTTTGAGGGCAAGGATTGTGTCTTCAACTTATTTTGTCTTCCACTCAACACAATGTTGAACACATAATATATCTTTTAAAAGACAACCTAAAAATCATAATCAGTTTCACAAAGATTGAACAGTATACCTGGGACCTAATTTATTCCCCATGTGACTAAAGGCACCTTTTGAAGTACTTACTTATGCTATTACTTCACTAATAGAATCTCATGAATGCGAGCACTCACTCCATGGCATGGATGGCTACTCATGCATGCCTTCTCATCAAAAGTGACTATTTGTGTCCAAATTTTCCCATAGATCCTCCATAGATTCTCCTCTTGATTCAAGAATGCATACATAAGCAACCACCTCTCTCTCTAGAGGAGGTGAAAACAAGCTTGGTGTACTTCATTTGCCTGATGTGTACGATTCAATGGTCCCTTGATTTCCAACATAAAAAAGCAAAACTTACTGTAGCTCGACTCTGAAGAGGGGGCATCACGGTTTATTCAGAAGAACTCTGGGCTTGGCCACAACTACGTCACTTTACCTCTCAGAGCCTTAGTTTCCTCATCAGTAAAGTGGGGATTTTAGCCATCTCCATTCTATGTCTTCTGGTCTCTAACCACCATCCTGATCTCCCTTTCACTAGAGATTTAGACTCTGTCCCCGGGACCCCAGCTCTGATGGACGAGTTTCTGTCTCATCTTGCTCTAGAGTGTTTTGCTATTATCTGTAGATCTCTGGACTACAGTTTGTTGTTTAATTGTTTTCCGTCACATCCAATTCTCCATGACCCCATTTGGGATTTTCTTGGCAAAGATACTGGAGTGGTTTGCCTTTTCCTTCTCCAGCTCCTTTTACAGATGCAGAAACTGACGCAAACAAAGTGAAGTGACTTGCCCAGGGTCACATGGCAAGTGTTTGAGGACAGATTTGAACTCAGGTCCTCCTGACTCCAGGCCCATCACGCTATCCACTCTACTGCCTAGCTGCCCTAGACTACAATTTACAATACAGTAATGACAGGTTCCCAGCCAGGGATGGTTTGTACTTTACAAGGGCTAGTGAGACCATACCTGCCTGAAGGCCATGAAAATCAAAGTGAAGGGAGAAAACTACCTATACATATCCACCCAACTCTCTGCTTTAGAGCATAGCTACAAGTATATGAGGGAGTTGGGGAAGACACGGAATAGAGTTATATATTAAGAGCATCCATTCATGGAAGGAAATCCAGAAACCAGATCTGAAAAGAATGGTAGAGAACATTTGTGTAAAGGTCAATGGAGGCAAAAATAGAAGAGATAAACCAATGAGAGGAAATTCTGTTCTGGATCTGTTTCTCACCAATAAGGTAGAACTAGCAGCTGAAGGGTAAATGATGAGAACCTAGATGATATGATTATTTCATTTCAGAGTTTATGAAAGAAAAATGGAGGAAAACTGTGCACAGTTGGAGAAGCACCTTACATTTGGAGAAAGCAGATTTCCAAATGTTCAGAGAAAGGATGGATAGAATTTATAACCTAAAATTCTAAAATCAAAGTCAACCTTAGATGGGAAAAAGGGGAAAACAGTGCTTTAGACACTGCCATTGTTGAATGGACTGGGGGTGGGGGATGGACAATAAAGCCAAGCAAAGGCAGAAAAGGAACCTCACTGAACACTCCATGTCAGGTACACCAAAGCACAGTTCTTCCTCTCCTTTCTGAGACTAGCACTAAGTCTACTCAAGCTAACAATCGTACTTCGTCCAACTGGTCTGTGCTATGTTCAGTGCCTTTTGAAAGGGCCAAGTTATCTCATTCTCTAATTGTGACTGAAAATAAAACACCCATTTCAAGGAACTAAAAGATTTTTCCTTTCCTGAAAGGACTCATACTATGATGGGCGTAACAGCACCAATAATGAGATGAAATGGCATTGGAAACCACAGTAGGAATAACAAATCTATCATGGAGAACTCCCACCAGAAATCTTGGAAACTGGACAACTTACTGTCTCTTCTTATTTTATTTAGTCAAGGCAGAAAAATGAGAGGGGGAAGCTATAGGCCTGGGGTGCTACTGGCTTTGCTCAGAACTTCCAATTGCATTCACTTGCAGATGACTGATTGTTGCCTTCCATTCCTCTCTTTCCTCTTCAGCCAACCTGAGCAGAAGGCAAAGATGTCTGCCTGTCCCCTGACACATTAGTATTCATTACAGTGAAAGGAAATGAGAACTATTTCATCTTCCAAGCACTATCCTAAGACATTAACATCTAATAACAATATTAAAGGCACATTACAGATCTTTAATGTGTAGTCCTAATAATGTTGTCTAGTTGAATAAAAATGGGAATTCAAATAAATATTTTGGCCATCCACTTTGAGGAGTTTGCAAACACTATTAGCAGTAACAGAAGGGGCCATGAGGACAGCTTAAACTTGACAGTTTGTATCGTCTTTCCGGCAAGCATTTGTTGATTTTCCTGAATCCACTAGACAATAACTTGAAGATGGTTATGTTTCTCAACATCACTGAGTCCCCCTGTACAGAGAAAATAATTCAGTAGTAGTATCAGGAGAGAGGCAGAGATTTTCTTCAATGTTGAGGAACAGAGGGAGTTGGAAATTTCTCCATGTTCATTTTCCCATGAAAATACATTCTAGAGAGAAACCCAAATGTCTGTTCTAAGGGAGTTGACAGGACCACAAAAGAAGCCAAGATGCTAAGTGGTCTCAGCAACCTGAAATGAATGGCTATAATATTCACTGCAGTAATCTACAAAAGCAAAAACAAATAAACAGAAAACCTATCAGGATCATTCAGATCACACATTTAAAGCTTGAAAGAATCTCCAAGATCAGTGAATCCAAACTCTGATTGAGAGAGGAAGAAACTAAGAGAGGTCCAAAGAGGTTAAACACCATGCCCAAGGTCACCCAGGTAAGTAAAATGTAAAGCTAGGATTCATACCAATATACTGGTATCAACACTAGGGGCCTAGCCAGTAGGTATTGTGGCTACATCTCAGTCATTTAACGTATTAGAGATTTGGGCATCATCTAGAAATAACAACAAAATAAAAAATATCATCACTACTTGAGAGCCTCTGGGTATCAATGCTATGCCTTCTTCATAAAAAATTATATCCTACTTACTACCTGAGGAAGAAAATTCAAGGGAAACCATGTTCACGCTCTTTGCTTTTCTGAACTTGACAGAAATATTTTTGACCCCTGTGGGCAAAAACAAACTACTTTGGAGCATTATTCCCATGAATTCTCCTTTTATTCTTTACCCCTCCCCCTCCCTGAAAGAGCCAAAATTAGCTGAAACTGTCTGAAACAATCAGTTAGGGGCAAGTGTCAGTAGTCTCACTCTAGGAACATAGGCCCCAAGATGGTAGTCAATATATAAAAGAAGCACCCTATTATCCCTGCAGGGGAATAAAGCATGCCCCCTCCTAAAGTTGACCTCCTTAGGTGAAGACCTGTTCTCCCTATGGCTCTACAGGGAAGGTCAGAGTTAGGAGAGGACAGCAACTATTTGAGTCTTTTTAAAATCCCCTGCCTCAAATTCTGAATCCATACTACTTTTCAATCTTCAGGTTTACTGATGCCAAGCTTGGTTGTATCCAGTAATCTAAGTTTTTCTTTATATCAGTCAAAAATTTTCCTCTTTAAACATCATTTTTCCTAGATCTGATCTCTGACGCCAAGTAGAGCAAGACCAATCCCCGCTTCCACATCACAGTACTTCAATTCTGTCCCTTAAGTCTTCTCTTCTTAGGCAAGCATCTCCAATTTCCTCAATTGATCCTCATATGGGTTGAACTTAAGGTCCTCCATGAGTGTGGATGCCCTCCTTTGTATCCACTGCAGCTTGTGATTGATCTTCCTACAACATGGTACCCAGAGCTAAGCACAACAATTAAAGGCTTTGATAGCCACATGTGACTAGTCCTGGTGACTATACCACTCTTGATACAGCGTAAGATCACATCAGCTATTTGGGCGGCCATATAGTGCTTTGCATTAAACTTCCAATCTTGGAAAATGGTGAGCTCTTTTTTTTTTTTGTTTTTCCAAATAAACTTTGCCAAGCCACACAATCTTTACCATATCCTTATGACACTGACTTCTGAGCCCAAGGATAAGACTAGACATTTATCTCTGTTAAAGTTCACCTTATTAAATTTAATGCAATATTCTCTAACCAGTTAAGGTCTTTGAGGATGCTGAGTCCAGGAAGCATCAAGCGTTTATTAAGCAGCTACTACGTACCCGGTACTGCGCTTGGCACGGGGGCACAAAGGCCAAAAAATGAAATAATCCTTCCTCACAAGGAGATTCCATTCTACTGAGAGCAACCTGCAGCACACTGTAGGCACGGGAGGGAGCAGGACAAAAAAGGCAAGGAGATGGCAACTGAGAGAAGGCTAATTTGGCAGCATTATACAGCGCAAGAAGGGGACAAAAAGACAAATTAGGACCAGGTCACGAAGGACTACACAGAGGACTTCATATTGTATCCTAGCGGCAACAGGGAGCCACTGGAGTTTATTGAGTGAGGGTGTGACATAGCCAGATCTGAGGTTAAGAAA
Organism: Vombatus ursinus; assembly: GCF_900497805.2. Classification (NCBI taxonomy): domain Eukaryota; kingdom Metazoa; phylum Chordata; class Mammalia; order Diprotodontia; family Vombatidae; genus Vombatus; species Vombatus ursinus. Next base: position 7,104,084 of record NW_020944469.1, on the reverse strand, counting down.
AATGAAAATCACCTTGGCAGCTGCAGGGAAGATGCACTAGAGAAGGAAGAAACTTGAGCCAGGGAGCCCAGTGAGGAGGCCCTTGTTCAGGTGAGAGGGAATGAGAACCTAAATGGTGGTTGCCATGCAAATGGAGAGAGGGGGTTACAAGTGGGGCATACTGAAGAGGTAGAAATGGCAAGATTTGGCATTGGTGGGATATTAACTTCACCCCTCCAGCTTCGTGTCATCTGCAAAGATGATGAGTATGTCATTAACATTTAACCAATAGGTGAATTCTTCCCATAATCAATGGCACAGGTTGGCACAAGAGCTAGCTGAGATGACTTTAGAGCCTGTAGCTAAAGAACCCCATATGGGAATAACTTTGTTAGCATGGAGTGACAACCAAATACATTAACTACCTCCTTCCTGTATCAATTTTAGTCAAACGACAATGGAGCCTCATTATAACATAGCAATTCATCAACATATGTTCAACACCATCTTCGGGGACCACTTCAGAGGTGAAACTGCCTTATAATGAGGTTGTCTGCCTACTTTAGCAACTAAACCCCATTCTTGCACTCCACCTTCCCCTCCATATTCTCCCCCTACCCCCATCACATACCTAACTAGTTCCTTTTACTGAATTCTGCTCAACAGCAAATAGTGTTATAGGGATGATCCAGTATACTTTAAAGAAATAGCTAAGACCACAACATGTCATTTGCAAAAGAAATAATGCATATACAACAGGGTTAAATTCATTCATTCAACACCAATTTATCAGCCACTTACCAGAGTGAGAATACAAAACAAACAGGAAGAGGAGAGTGGCCATTACACAAGACCTCGCCTGGCTAGAGTACAGAGAGGTTCCAACCCTTCCCACTAGCTTGGCTGCTTGAGATGAATTCTTTGTCCATACCAACCCATGAAACAAAAAAGATACCAAATGGCCTTCGTTCCTGTCCACCCTCCTCTCTTCCACATCTGTGGTGACAGTAACAGAAAATGGGGGTCTAAGAGACAATCACTCAGCTACTGACCAATCAGAATCATTCATTTAATTGCTTTACTCTAAATGGCCAAGGAGCAGGCTTGTTGCTAAAAGAACTGAACCTTAAACAGGATGGCTCAACTGATTCTCCTTGGCAATACAAACGAAGGAGTTGAAAGAGTTGCCTTCACAATGCACCCAGATCAAAAAGAGGGACCCTTTTTGGGGACTCTAGAGGTCATCATAACTTGCAGGAATCATGGTGAGCAAAAATGCAAAAAGATCACAATTGCACAAATGAACATAGAGATGAATGATGAAGAATATATTAGAAAATATAGTCCAGAATTAAGAAACAAAAGAGGCCAAAGCCTCATGTGGTAAGGTGGTATGGTGTAGTAGTAAATGTGAGCTGAAGATAGAAGGAGAAATCTGGCTCGAATTCCACTTCGATTTCCTAGCTGTATGAGCGTGGGCAGGCCAAGCCACTTGACCTTGCTCATCTCAGATTCTTCTTCTCTGAAATACTGGCAATAATACCTGTTGGTACCTGCCTCAAAGAGTTGTTGCTGATGATCAAATGAGATAAAGAGCTTTATGAACTTAATGTGCTATGTAAATGTTGCTGTCCTCACTGGCTTCTTCAAGAAAAGCGTTAATATCCAAATATACCTAGTTCTGAGGCTGCTGGAACCATGGGGGCCATTTATTAGGGCCCAGCGTGAGAGGAGCGAGGAGGAGAGAATCCAGTACTGAGTGCCTGCAGTGTCTACTACTCTATCTCCAACATACAGAACTTCTAAATAAAATATTTAAAGAAACCAATTTTAGATGAAATTAAAGGGGAAACGTTCTCAAAAAAAAAAGAAAGAAAGAAAAGAGTCAAGAGGGAGCTGACCATAAGGAATACCAAATACCATCTCAACAAAGGAAACTGACTGTATCTTACCAAAAGGGGAAGAGTTGGTCACCAGGGTGAAGGTCCTTTCCTAATGAGTTGTCTGGTGCAGGCAGGCCATTAACTCCTTATAGACAGGAAACAAAAGTAACTCCAAATTAAAATAGAAGCTAGATACATAGTGGCAGAGAGGTTGCAATTTGTATCAGCAGGGATTACCAGTACCAACAAAATAACAAATCGTTCAAAGTACCAATGCAAGAAATAGAGTGAAGTAAAAGAGGATATTATTTTATTACTCATTTTTTTGGATGGAAAATTACTTTCTCAAGGTCATACAATCCAGGGGATGGCTTAAACATTTGGCATAGCTTTTCAGCTTATTGACAGGTTAGATCTTCCTAGTAATAATGGTAAGAGTGGAAAATAAAAAAGTAGCCTGGGAACCAAGAGCCTTGTATTGCAGTCCACACTCTGTCCTTAACCTGCTACATATCTTTGGGTAAACCATGAGATGTCTCACTGGGCCTCAGTTTCCTCATCTGCAAAATGAAGATGATCTTGAAGGTCCCTTCCAGCCCTAACATTCTATGATTCTTTGATTGAATTTAAAATACACCAGCAGATTTGGGTTTTTCTGTGACATAAGGGTATACTAAAATGCAGTGGATTGGAAATACACATTTTAATAAATGATGCAAACCTTTCGTATGGAACACTAAACTCATTTTAATATTTAAAATACTCATTTAGCTTTAAAATGTCCTAGTATGCCTGTGTATCTCCAACTATCCTGGTCTGCAAATGTATAAGGAACGAGGTGGTTTCATCAAACATATAAGAAATGTGCATAGGAGATCTCAATATCTCAAAGTGGCTCTGTTCAGTTACCTTGTCCTATGCCTATGGTTTTGCCAGAATCTATTTGTAACTTTTCCATAAAAGTCCTCTTCTGGCGCCTTATCATGACAGCGTGGAGGGTGCTCAAGGGCTGTGTCAAGGAATCTCAAAATCCAGAAGGTCCTACACCCCGCTGAGGACAACGAGGAGGTGATGGATTATATGCCTGGATGCCGAGGATTAGCCTTTATAATCTAGGAAAAGATACCCATCAGAAGAAGAATGGCCACTAGTTGCTAATTTCTTATTTTGCTTTGCCGCAGTATCTCATGATTGTCATCTTTTAACACATCAAGGGGTTAAGGCCTTTGGTTGACATAAGGCATATCCAGCCACAAAATGAAATTATAACTCCGTGAAGGACAGCTGTAATTCCATGTTACTACCATTTTCTTTTAACAGCACATCATCCATAGTAGAAAGGAGGGATTATTGTATTTTGAGCCAGATTTCCAAGGTCTAAGTCACCTGCGTGAGTAGAGGAATTCACTTAATCTCTACTAGCCTCTGCTTCCCCATCTGAAAAGTACAGATGATAAGCATACTATCTACTTGACCTCCTGGTGATGCTAAATGCCTGAGGAAATGGCCCACCACGAGCTCAGGGCATCCACAACTTCCTGGTAGTACAAAGGACAACTGGTGTTAATTAGGCTGCCATACGTTAACCATGATGCCTTGTGTGTAAGAAAGTGTAAAAGAAACCACATCAAGGATATTTTGAGAGAGAGAAGGAAGTTGTCTCACTATGTAGAAGAAATGAGAGATAACAGATAATAAGGCCAAGTTCTAGGCTGGTCCCCTGAAAATTTTGTTTTAATTTAAAAAAACCCTCTAGGAATGGCTCCAGTATGTTCGGTTGATCTTCTCACCATGGCTCTCTGGAAGGACCTGGGCAAAAACTGCATAGAATAAGAAAAGAGAAGGTGTGGATGGGTCAGGATCTGTACTTGGGGAAGGCGTATTCATACTGACAATACTGCAGACCCACTGAAAGAGCAAAGCAATGCTCTCTCACATAGGAGGGTTCTGAGGAATGTGCTTAGCAAAACTTTAAAAATGTGGGATTGTTAGTATAGTGAAATTCCCACTATCCTGGAATACAAGCCAAACTGATGACACACTTTTTGAAAACTGGCTGATCAAATTTAAGGGAGTTTTCCAAATTGACAGGGTTGCTGTCAGAGATCACAGAACCTTAGAATTGGGAGGAGGTTTCCTGATCATTTAGTTATCCCACTCAAATCTTGACTAAAAGCAAACCTCTCCTCCATGTCACTGACAAGGAAGGAGTCATTTTGTTTCAACTTAAATGCCTCTAGTGACACTGAATAGGGCACTGTATCTGGAGTCAGGAAGGCCTGAGTTCAAATCCAGCCTCAGATATTTAAACTAGATGTGGAACAGTGGGCAAGCCTCAGTTTTCCACATCTGCAAAAAGGGGAAAATCCTAGCACCTACCTCAAATTAGAAAATAATTATAAAGTGCTTATCACAGTTTCTGGCACATAATACATGCTGTAAAATGCTAAATATTATTACTATCATTATTATTATTATTATTATTATTATTATTACATAGCAAACCACCATGCACTTTGTGGCTGTTAAAGGCAACTGTGAGAACTACAAAAGAAGCATAACACTTTAAAAATCTAATGGAATAGGTTGTTGAGTCATTTTTTAATTCATGTCTGACTCTTCATGACCCCTTTGGGATTTTCCTGGGAAAGACACTGGAGGCCACTTCCTTCTGCAGCTCATTTTACAGAAGAGGAAACTGAGGCAAACAGGGTGAACTGACTTGCCCAGGGTCCTTTCACAGTTGATCTTTATGTGCCACAATAATAAAAAATAATAAGAACGTACTTTTAAATGGCTTCTAAGAACTATGATTGAACTGGATCTGCTTATCTTTAAATGACAATTCCCCAGAAACCTAGAGCTGCCACCAAAACTCTTGGAACATACAATCCCTGTTGGCACAGGGAGGTGATTGTCTTGGCCAAAAAGGCAGACTTGAGTTGAGTTCACCATGGAGAGGGAGAGAACAAGCACCTACTATGCACCAGGCACCGTCCTGAGCACTTTACAGATATGATCTCAGTGGATGACATTCATATCACTGTCCAAAAGGAAATAACTTGACCAGAGGTGACCTGGTAAGCTTTGACAAGATCACTGTCTGAACTCCAGAACGCACTCTGTTTCTACCACTGCTGCAGTCGTGTGCCAGAGGGTTGGGACGTAGGAGCCACATCTTTCCGTCGACCTCTCTCTGCTTCCCCCTCACTACCGGCTCCCCCAGGTTGAGTTCAGACAACAAGCTCACTTCTCACCTGCTCTCAGAAACTAGGTGGGGTGGCGATTAAATGCCCTTTATATCTAAATGCCAACCCCTGTTCAGATGGCAATAGATAAGGTTGCTGCTCTTGGAAGATTTCATATTACATCTTTAATTGTGGGCATTTAGCAGCAAGTCTCTTATTATTAAGACACTGCTGACTTTTATTGTCAATGTGGCCACAGGACAAAGCTAATAATTACCAGCACCAGAAGCAGCTTGTGGTTTTATATTACTTTGAGGTAAATTACACTGGAATTAGAGTGGATTACTTTTATCAAATGGGGAATAAGCTGTTAATTAACTCCCCGCTGTACCAATCTTTTTCTGAGCTTGCAACTGTTATTAGGTCTAGATTAAACTGTTGAATTAATTTCCCACTTACTTACTATTTCAAGAGTTTTTAATTTACCTGGCAGCAGTTTTAATGGGAAATTGTATTAGTGAGCATAAATTGTTTTGGGGAAGGGTAAACAGTTTGTGATAATGTTTATTAAGTCGTTTTGTTTGAGCAAAAATATAATTGCAGTTTTAATTAGTGCATGGTTGTTGGCGTATTAGGTTGGAGATTGCATTATGGGTTTCAGAGAAAACAATCAGTCAGGTAATGCTAGCCTTTCTAACTGATAGCAAATGGAAAAGCTATGTCAATACGGCATCAACTTGGTGCCTTTTGTATTCCATTGGGATAATGGAAAAGCGAACAAGCAGTATGTCCATTGTTCAGTCACTGAACTGTTGCTCTTGAATGTCACATAGATAGTGGGTGATTTTTTCATTTGTTTTTGGAGGGAATAGGTACAGGGTATGCAATAAATCTACTGTGTTTCATCATAGGTATACATAGCGGATTGAAATCACCAAGTGTCAAAGATCTGTTGTTGGTTTTGTTGTTATTGTTGTTTGGGGGGGGAGGGGGACAGAGTGTTGTAGTAAGACTATGATTTCACTGGCATAGGGAACTCCCAGTGATCAAACTCCATCTACCAACTTATGTTGATTTAACTTGGAAGTTCTTGATGGAATTCTTCATGGAATTTTCTACCTCCTCATTCTCTATAATCAGGGTTGGTATATAAGCTGTGATTACTCTTAAAGTTGTCTATTCAAATACTTACCATGTAACACTGCAATATGAGATGACCATACGTCCCAGGAAATAATGCTTCTTGAGGTCATCAAAGTGATTGACCTTTAAGACAGTATTTTGTTGGTGGTGGTGTGGTTGTGATTGCTCAGTTGTTTCAGTCGAATCTGACTCTTCATGACTCTGTTTGGGGTTTTCTTGAGAAAGATACCAGAGTGGTTTGTCATTTCCTTCTCCGGTTCATTTTACAGATAAGGAAACTGAGGCAAGCAGGGTTAAGTGGCTTGTGCAGGGTCACACAGCCTCGTAAGTGTCTGAGGCCAGATTTAAACTCAGGTCTTCCTGATTCTATGCTGGCAGTGTATCTACTGTGCCACCTAACATTATGACAAATCAAAGCACTTGAATACCATAATCCAGGAAATAACAAAGGAAAGCATTTAGTACTTCTGAAACAGAGACAACAAAGCAATGACTGAGAGAATCTACAGATCGATACCAGTAAAAATCCCCACACTTTAAACTCCAAAGTATGTAGTGGTTAAATGTGAAAAACAAACAACAAATTTCTCAAGATTTCAGGGGAATGGTCTCCAAATATTAAGGAAAGGCAATTCAAATAACACTGAATTATTGTGCATTTATAAGAAATCACAAGAGAAAATGAAAAATACACAAAAAAGTAGCTGAAATAGCAATTAAAAAATATATCCTGCAAACCTGAGCCTAATCAATTAATTTAAATGATGAGCATTCAACAAAAAAATGGTGTTTGAGCAGAATATTTGACATGCAAAAACCCCCAAATAAAAGAAACACCAGAAAGGTAAATAAATACAATTTTCAAGAAAGATTTAAGTAATAAAATCAATTAGTTCATGTATATGGGTTATTTTTTAAAAAGGAGAAAGATTTATCAATGGCATAAAAGAAAGAACAAAGAGAAACCATCAAGGGATAAAAAGGCTCTAATAGGCTAAAGATATAACTTAAAAGAATTAGAAGAAGTGCAAACAGAAGAAGTGAAGTGAAGTACTTTGGACTAGGTACACTGACCATCTACAGGAGAACGAAGATCTGTCACAGGGGTGTGAAGCTGACTGGGCAGCTGTATCGGTGGGTAGAGAGGAATGGATGATAAATGCCTAACAAGTCTGTGGTCAACAGGGAATGGCCAGTGATTGCTATCGTCCCTTAGCAAAAGCAGAAAGAGGAGAGGGTGCGAGACCAATGGACTAAAACTGGAGGCTAGAAGAGAGAAATCTTCCCCAAGAAGGGGGAAAGGGATGCTGCTGAAGGATATTCATTACTACAGAGGAGATATGTGCCTGCAGTGGGAGATGGTGACCTTGTGGCTAGTTTAGACTAGGGGATTTTGATCGATGGTACCCTGCTTTCTCTGAGAGATTGCCGTGCCTAAATGGGCAGCATTCTACCCCAAGAGAAAGGATGTGTGAGTACTTATGGGCATCTATCGCCTAACATGATGAGAGAGATCTAGGCAGAGATAGGATGGCACAGCCTTTGTGATGGGGATGGATTATGGTAAAGACAGAGACTAACCAGAAGCCACCCTTCAATTTAGGCATGACTCTTAGTAAAAACGTCAAAAATTGATAGCTCCTCCAGAAATATGTATATCCACTGGTCATAGGCCAAGGATCTCACATTTAGAGTACCAAGGCCACAGTTCATTTTAAAGATAGTGTAAAACTGTGTGAGCATCTTTGAACTTAATTAGTTTGGTCCTTGAACAAGAAGTACTGAGCCCTTCCAGAGTCCCACTAGTAGAGACTTTGAGAATTCAGGGTCACCTCTATGCCACAATGGGGCACCAGAAAAGCAGTGTAGTGAAATACTAGGCTATAATTTATAGGCAGAAAAACAAGAGGACAGAGCAAAATAAGGCTCGAAAATTGCCTCAGCTTTATGCAGAAATTCAGTGAACATTCTCTCTTTACTATCCACACTATGTAAGATTTTTCCATGTTTCAGAGGCGAAAACTCGAGACGATGACATAAAATCTAAAACAGGGACATTTCATGGTTAGCATGTCACGTGCATGAGAGCCAAGCAGTATACAGATCTCAACTTGCCCTTTTTTCTTTCTTTGATAAATACAGGCTCAGATTCTTAAAATCTAACCACTGCTCAGATTCTTAGAATCTAGCCAATAGCTCACTAATGTTCAGAGACTCCTTAAGAGTCTGGCCAATATGACGCATGTTCTAATAAACCCTGTCTTTGCCTGAAAAAAAAAATACAGACCCATCCAAAGTCTGATGCAAATAGTGACTGTCAGGTCATATTTAGCTTAGGTAATCTGAACCTCTTGGCTTTACCATTTGTAATAATTATGTGAGGCAATGACAGTCAAAGTTTTGTCACTGACTATTTACTGATATCAGCTATTTTCTAATATGTGTCTGACTTCAGGTTAATTAGGAATATGCACTGATGACGCAAGCTAGGTACCAGTCCATCCACCAAACTAGCAGTCATTAGGAATTAGGATTTACAAGAGGGAGGCCTGTAGAAACAGAACTTGTCTGTCTTATAGACTGAAAGATGACGAAATTTATCATTGAATTTTACACTCAAATCAATTTGGAAATATCTGAGTGAATCACTAGAAGACAGTCAAAGTAATAAGAAATATTCATATATTTTTGTATATTTTACAGGGTAATGGAAAAGGTTTAAATCTCAAAATTTGCTGATTATATATTTAAAAAGTTTTAGAGAACGGAATTTTCATTAGATATGCATTTGTGATATTTTTTCTGGTCATAATGAAAGAAAATGGGTTGTGGGAGAGAGGGGAGTGAATTTTAAAATGTCCACTCAGTACATCAAAGTCACAATGAAAAGTCTCAATAAAGTCAAAAGATATGAAAACATAGTCACCAAATCTGAGAGACAGAAAACAGAAAGTAGTCATCTAGTTTTACTCATACCTCAAATCAGAGGTTCTTAACATATTTTGTGCCCTGGGTCCCTTTGACAGTCTACTGAAGCCCATGGACGACTTCTCGGAATAAAATGTTTAAATGCAAAAAATAAAATCCACAGGATTACAAAGGAAACCAATCATATTGAAATAAAGATGTACTATTTTCCCATCTCAGCTGACAGACCCTATGGAATCTATCCATCAACCCCCTAGGTAGTCTGGGGCCTACAGAATAGGAAGCCCTGCACCCAACAAGTGGTCACCCAGTCTCTGCTTAGAGACTTCCAAAAAGAGAATCCCACTACCTGTCCATTCCATTTTTCAACAGTTCTCATTTGTTAAGAAGATTTTAGTGTTATCTTTGCAATGCACTGTCCTCATTTTTTGTACTCAATTTCATCTGATTAGATTCAACCCCAGTAAGTCTTGTTTTTGGACTAAACATTCTTAGTCTCTTCATCCCACCCTCATACGCCATGATCTCCGTGCTCTGTTTTCCCTTTGCTACCTTGTCTTCTCATCTTCCTAAGTCCCCGATTTCTATGAATAGCACCATCCTTCTCCTCACTCAGGCTGGCAACCTTGAAGCCCGTCATTTCTTGACTCTTTACCCTCCCACCACTCGCTAGCCAATCAGTTGCCAAGTTTTGTCAATCCTATTTCCACAACATCTTTTTTATCCTTCCCTTCACAGAAATCAACCCACAGAAGTCAATGGCTTTTCTGCATATTGCTCATAAAACCAAGGAGGAAGAGAAAGCAAAATTCCATTCAAAGAAACTATGAAACATATCAAATATCTAGCTGAGCTAACCTATGAAGACACACTGAGGACTTCTATAACTGCAACTACAAAACATTCTTTCTGACAAGGCTTAAGCATAGGCGAGGTGCTTGCTGTTCAAGGCTGGGCTATGCCAATATAATCAAAATGAGGACACTACTACCTAGATTAATTTAGAGATTTAGTGCTATACCAAAACACCAAGGGCTTTCTTTATGGAACTGGACAAAATAATAACAATTTTCATTTGGAGCAACAAAAGGTCTAGAATCTCAAGGGAAATAATGAAAAAAAAAAGAGGCAGGAATGAAGGAGGGCCAAGTATTATCAGACCTCAAATTGTATCATAAAGTAGGAATCATCAAAACGAATTGACTTGAGTTAAAAAAAAAATAGAAAAGAAGACCTGAGGAAACAGAATAGACAATCGAGACCTGGAAACAAAAACATACAGTAACCCAGGATAGAATAAATCCCAGAATACAAATTATTTGGGGAAAAATGATCTATTTGACAAGCAGTGCTGGGAAAACAAGAGAGATGTATGGCAGAAACGAGGCTTAGACAAGCATCTTGCACAACAAATCAAAGTCAGTTCAAAGGGATGTGGGAACTAAATATAAAGACAGTATCATTTTTTTTCAAAATATAGCAAAACAAAAGGAGAAGCCATTTTAATCATTCAACCAACAAGTATTTATTGAGCCTCTATAATATACCAGGCACTGTGAAAAGGGTATAAAGGCAAAAGCAAAATAATCTCTACCTTTAAGGAGCACATATTCTAATAGAAGGAATAGCAAAAACCTATCTAAGCACATTAAACATACAAACAAAACAGATCCAAGGTAAACTTGGAGGGCGAGGCACTAAGCAGTGGAGGGACCAAGAAGGGTCTCCGGCCAAAGGGAGCACTTGAGGAAAAGAGGGAGAGTAAGAGGCCATGGTGGTGGTGGTGATAGGGGGATCCAGGACTGGCCTATCTGAGGAGCAGCAAAGAGGCCAGTACAGTTAGACCTCCGAGTGCGTGCTGGGGCATAAGGACGAAGAAGATGGAAAAAGGTGACTAAGACCAGTGAGTAAGACTTTTAAATACCAAAGAGAGGAGTTTATATTTCATTCTAGGAAAGTACTCGACTTAATTGAGAAGAGGAGTGCCTATACCATGCTGCTTCTCACTTGTGTTCTAAGAATTCCCTGAAGGGAGGTAGCATGCTATGATGGGTAGAGGTAAATGGGAAACAAATAGCTATATATAAGTCAATGCATTGAGGGAGGCATGAACCAGAGAGTCCCAGAGAGTATGTCCTCCACGGGGACAGACACAGACCATTGCCCACTTACTTAAGGACAGGCGCTAAACTCTGCTGAGTTGGCCCAACTGCCCAACGGTCCTTATGTGTCTCCTGTTATGTCAAAGACAACCGGCAACTGAGTCAGTTAGAGTCTCCCACTTGGTGGGCTCTGAGAGCGCTTTAAAAGCACCATCCCCCTCTTTTTTAAGCATGTCAGCCAGGACTCAGGCAACCTCTCCCTTGGATTTTCGGCCAAGTGGCAAAAGACTCACCCCTGCTACATTAATTTATTGTAATTACAAATAAAACAGATAAGCAGGTCAATCTTGGTTCTCCAGCCTTGGAATCAGGAAAATCTGGGTTCAAGTCTTAACTCCAACACATACCAGCCACATGGCCTTCAGCCTCTCACTTAATCTCTCAATGTCCCCAGGCTCAGAAGACTAGAAGCCACAGACTCTCTGAGGATCTATACTGTTGGAAGGAACTTCAACACTGGGTTGGATGGATACACATATATATATATATATATATATATATATATATATATATATATATATACATACATACATACACATACACACACACACACACACCACAAAAAGAGAGGAAAGCAAACTAATGCAAACAGAAAATAAGAGAAATAAGAAAACAATATTCATAATGACCATAATAATCTAAATGAAAACAACACTATACAATATCAACATTCAGATTAAACATCATGACAAATTGATTATAACTCCAGAGAGCAAATGATGAAATACACTTTCCTTTCAGTAAAGAGGTGTGTGTCTATCTGTCTGTCTATGTCTGACTTTTTTTTTAACAGAACAAATCCTTTTATTAAGGTGATTTGTTCTGTGGAGTTTGGATTCAGTCAAGAGGCCACATTTGAGGACCTAGAAGGCCACCTGTGGCCTTGAGGCTGCAGGTTCCCCACCCCTGATTAAACCCTCATCCCAGTTTCCTGGGGGCATAAACAAATTCCAGAACTGGCCTAGGGTCAGTAGCTAGTAAGTGTCAGAGGGCGCACTAAAAGCCAGGTCATCTGGCCCTAGCCGCCATACTGCCTCTTACTTGCTTCTATGGCAGTACTACATCATGTTTTAAAATAATAAAATGGTCATGAGACTAAGTATCCTGTTCCTTGGAGTTCCCCTCCCAATCCACTTGAGGAAAGAACCTAGGGAGTAATTTTCCTGTGAGGGAAAACTAGAGAAAGGTTGCCTTTGCAGTCTGCTGAAGAAAAAGAACAAACCATTGCAAATCCTTTGACTTCTAGGATTCCTGGGAAATTCTATGATGAAAGTCGGTGGCAACATTCTAGTCCAGCAGGATGCTCACAAAGACCTCCCCTCTTCTCCCTCATTCTTGAGGGAGTCTTTACAGTATGGCAGAGGAGCTGGCTACTGGATGGATGAGGCAGGGAGAATGCAAAGACCTTTTGTTCTGGTGGTTGGGGAATACCGGCAGGCAAAGCTAATTGGGATCTCGGAGCGCCCTGTGTTAAAGCGTCCATTAGCTTGGCAAACTTGAGAGCCTGGAGAATGGGAAGCAAATGGAGTTTGGTGCCCTGAGCTTCCTACTCTTTCACTGTTTGCTATTTTTCCCTTGCTTTGCATGAATGGGAGGGAGGGATGACTTTGCTCAACGCCATTTCAAGCTCTGCAAAGTTTGCATAGCACTTGGGAAAACTGCAGCCAAAAACATAAAAACATTCAAGTGGAGTTTATTCAATTAATTTTAGTTTCCATTTATAAAGATTTTACTATTCAAGCAAAGGAAAATGAGAATTAAAATGTGGCTGAAGTCACAATGTGCTGACACTCAGCACAATTTTACAGCCTTTTTAATACTCAAGTAATTTTAAAAATAATAGGCTGAAAATAGTAAAAAACCCAAAACTAATAGTTTTGCTAAATTGCACTTTTATTACATGGTTTCAATTAACATTTTTTTACTCTTCTCAAAGAGACAAATTACGCTTCCTTTTTTTCTCTCCAGGAAATTATAGGATGAGAGAAATAAGGCAAAGCCTTGGCCTAAATGTTGGCTGACATTCCAATGGAAAGAAGACCACATTTATGCTAACACTGATGGGTTCCAGAATGACTGGCTCTTGTAAACAAGGAAGATATTAACAACTCTTGCCAGTGGAAGGGAGCTTCAAAACGTGGGCTTCCCACATATGGTGATTCAGATCATTCAATGAAATGCATTAGTTATTACATTTAATATATACGACCTGAAGAATTACAAATAATAAAATGCTTTCAATCTGAAGGTGGTTTGTGGTTGCTTTGAAGTCCTCCAAAAGGTGCAATGGTATTCGCTGAGGTATTTTGCTGTTGCATAAGGAACCCGTTATACTACAGGTGAGGAGAAGATTTATCCCACATGGTAGGAGGCTTCATCTGGGTTATGAACACTGGACTGATACTGAGCTCCTCTGAAGTAAAGAAAGCTATCACAGGGGTAAGAGGGAAAATGTTTAATTCTCAAGTTAGGCTGAAATGGCCACAAAGTTCAAATCTTTTCCTTCATTTACCGAGGAAACCTGTGGACTGATGGCTCCTTGGGAACCGTCATCATAACAATAATAGGCATTTATATAGGCCTTTAAGGATTGCAAAGTTCTTTACCTCCCTATTTCCTTTCATCCTTACAACAACACTGAGATATCAGTGCTAATATTATCTTTGGTTTACAAAGGAGGAAACTGAGATTGAGAAAGATGAAAGGTCTCTCCCAGAGCCCCACAGCTAGCAAGTAACAGGAGGTAGGATCCAAACTCGGGGCCAGTACGCCACGGACCATGTCACCTAACTTGATCACGTTTGATACTCAGAATAAAAACTGCCAAAAAAATCAAGTCGATGAGCAATAAAGAATAGCAATAACAACAGTAATTCCCTATTTCCACAATAAGAGGCCATGTGGCATACTGGAGTCAGGAAGATGTGCCATCCCATCTCTAACATATGCTGGCTACGTGACCAAGGGCGGGTCAGATCAACTCTCTGCCCCTCTGGAAACTAGTTCTCTAGAAGAGCTTGGTATTGGCTCTATTTGCTTAATATGGTCTCATCATACTGGCTGAGGTCCTAATTTCGCGCAAGGATCAGTCTTTCTGAAGCACTAAGGGTAACTTTCCAAGTGACACATGAGTAGCCAGTTTGAGGCAATTGAGGGAACTTCCACCTGGGACTTTCTCCATCCCAATGAAACCAGAGGCCTGGAATCCTTTCTTCTCCCTGTTGACATCCTCCCCCACAAAAAAATAAATAAAATAGCAACTCTTGGCTTTCAAAAGCTTTCCATACATGTTATCACACTGGACACTCAAAACAATGGTATGACTTAGACAGGCAAGACTTCATGGGAAAAAAAAGACCTCAGATTAAGGGAAATGACTTGACCAAGACCACACAGCTGACAGGTCTCTCCTTTGGATTCATTCCAGTGCTTAGCCTCATACACCATACAAAATCAGGGGAAGTGAAATAAAATGAAATTGAGCCCAGCTCAAATTATGCTAAGACCAAGTGGGCCACCATTTCCTCATCCTGGCCACTCCCAAGTAAAAGGTACAGCATATATTAACATTTTCATAATACACTGTTACCTGAGATGGACAATTTGTCAATTTAAAAAAAAATTGTTTTAAATTGCTCTATTTCCATTTGAACTGTATACTTGGCAAATAACGGCCTTTAAATTGAAAGGATTGCCCATCAGTGAAGCAGGAAAATGTATTTTATAACTAACTGTGGCTTCTCCTTTTATATTAACAATATGGCTAAATTTTGGTAAAAACCATTAGCCACCCAAAATAGAAGGCTTCAAATAATCAAGTTTCTAACAACCGTCTTCACCCTAGACACTGAAAGATCAATCCTCAAATATTTCCATAAGGGGTTTTATTTTTATTCCCCTCTTCCCCCCACTCCCCAAAAAAAGAGCAGTGTTCTCTCATGGACACTCAAACTTGGAAAAGAAGCTTGCTTAAGGCTTAAGCAAACATAATTTGTACCCAGGGTCCCCGCCTGTTAAACTGGCTCTCAAGTGGACATGACTCAAATGCCTGCCTATCGCCATCCCCACAACTGGCCCAAGCATCCCCTGTGCCCACAGCACGGCAGGAGAGGCTGTGACCTCTGAGCTTAAACTGCTTGTTTCCTTCCTGCACTCAACTCTTTATCATAGGAACTTTCCAAATACAGCTTTTGGATCTTTCTGAGCTCAGGCCTGAGAAAGACTATTGGCCACCAGGGAGTGCTAGGCCAACTCCAAACAGGAATTTGTGGTTCATTCCATTTGGCCTTGGCAGTCAATCTTGGGAAGAAGTGTGCTGGCTGTGGAAAGTTAATCATCTCCTCTGTGGATCCGACGTGAAGAAACTTACGTACCACGGCTGCTCACAGTTCAGTGGAAGGCAGCTGGCCTCAGAAACAAACTGTGTATTTCCTGAAATGTGCCTGCTTCCCCCTTCCCAATTATGCTGCTCCATATTATAACAGCTGATGTAAATTTAGTCTTTAAAACATACCCTAGAGACAAGAACGAGGCGGACCTTTCAAAACCGGCCCACGGACCCTCTATACTGAATACGGGAGCTCCGAAAGTCTATTATCAAAAATTTTACAGCCACTGGATTAGATTAGATTCAGGTTAGCGGTACTTTGTGTCTGTAACAAATCTTGCTATAAATTTAATGAAGTCATTTCTCTATCAAATTATAGTACATATGCAAAAGTCAAGCATACCATACATTTTCATAGCGTGAATTGCATTGTTACTTGTAAATGTTCAAGATATTCAGTATTTGTGATTAAAGCAATTGAAAAGTGTTCCCATTACAGTCTCTCTCAAGCAAGGGGCCTATCTCTCGGTCCCTCATTAGCTCTGCTGCCTGGGGTGCTTTGTGATAATACCCATTTATCAACAGTAGGAATAGCATCGTATTTTAAAATATGTCTTAATGTGATGATAGAGAGGGAAAATGATGGTGCATTAAGAGCCGACACACGGCAGCTGAAGCCCCGGAAAGAATCAGTAATGTCAGAGAGCTTGAAGGGATGTTGGAGACCATCGGACTGGTCCAACCCCAGCATTGGTCTTTTATCACTAAGAAAGGCAGCCTACCAGAGTGGAGGGCCCAGGGATTACCTGTGTCACGTCATCACTGTCAATATTGGCATCATCATGAGTAGGCACTGACTGAGCACCTCTGTGTACCAGGCACTGTGCTACACACAAAGAAAGGCAAAAACATGGTCCCTGCCCTCAGGGGGCTTCCATTCTAACGGAGGAGCTGACAACACGTCATTTAACCTCCCAATACCCCAGATAACTCTCTAAAACCAAAACCAAGTTACTACTGTACCCTGGCAGATGGGAGGTTAGACCTGCAGTTCCCACAATGATGAAATTAGAGGTTTAGACCAAAAAAATAAGTTTCCATTTACACAGCACTTTAAAATTTGAAAAGTACTTTACAGATATTATTTGAGCCTCATGACAATCCTGTGAGGTGGGTACTGGCATAATACTCATTTTACAGATGGAAAAGAAAACAAACCAACTGCGGCTCAGAGGCTAAGGTACTTGCCTACTATCACACAGCTATTCAAGTTTTAGAAGCAGGATTCAAACCAAGGTTGAAGTTCAACACTAACCATTACTCCACACTTTTTCCCCCAACAGATAAGGAAACTGAGGCTCAGACATGACTTGTCTAAAATCTTGCCATGAATTGCTGATAAAGCATGGACTAAGAAGGGTAAGGATAACTGAGGTGTAATAATGCTTGAAGCTTGCAGCACCTGGTTAGGATCACACCTGCTTCTTTCCCCCACCTCCTTTTCCTTCCTTAAAAAGAGAAAGTATTGAAATGATCGTTGCTGCCTATTGGTGGGGCCTGCATGGGGGAGGAGGATGGATGAAACGAGGCAAGGATTCATCATGGTTGCCTTCCACTGCCAAAGGACCCTCACGTCCTGTAATATGCACCTTGTACATTTCTGACACCACCTGTATCTGCTTGTTTTCAGTCAAGTGGTGTGCTACACACACACACCTGGAGTGTCCGAGGGAGGGAGCAAGCTCCTCCAAGCTGGCAAAAAAGTCAAGTGAGCTTTGCAGAGCCACTGGACCAATAATTCATCTCTCTGTAAGAGTAATTTTAACAATATGAATTGCAGCGCTCACTCCAGCAGCACTAAAATTGGAACAATACAGAGAAGATTAGCATCACCCCTGCACAAGGATGATGCACAAATTCGTGAAGGGTTCCATATTTTTACATTTTAAAAAAGAATGTTAAAAACGGTATTTAAATGTCATTGGGAAAAATTATTATTTAAAAATTGACATAAATTGTACTTACATTTGTCGGAGGGGGGGTTGGAAAGCAGGAGGAAGACCATGATTTCATCAGTATGCAGAACTTCCAGTGTGAAAATTCCCTCCAATCATGCATATTAGCTGCAGATCAGCAGCTCCATCTATAATAACTAGTTTTAAGAACTTGTTTAGGCACTGAAAGGTTAATACCCAGTGAATTACTCATGGTCCCAGAACCACTATGTGTCAGAGGCAGGACTTGAATCCAGATCTATACACCAAGGCTGGACTTCTCTCCACTTTCCCACGCTGGCAATGTGTAAATAAGAAATGATTTCTATTTGTGTACACGAGAGAGAGGGCAGCATATAACATCACCCCCCTGGTAATGGAACAAATGAGGGACTCTCCCACCACATTCATGAGTCAATAAGGGGGGGCCACCTGGAGACTCTGAGTTTCCCAGGACACCCAGGAGAGAAGGTCATCCCTCTGAGTACAGCGCTGCAGAGGGGAGCCTAGGAATGGGAGGACTTTCTAAAATGATGCTTTATAATGTTACTAACAGCTCACATTTCCATAACATCTTAGGATTTAGAAAGTATTTAACACAAAGATGGGGGTCCTGTGATGTGGGTGATATTATCATCCCCATTTTATTAATAAGGAAACTGAGGCTCATAGAGATTAAGGGACTTCCTGAAGCTAAAAAGCTTGTGAGGCAGGATTTGAACCCAAGCCCTTCTTTAACATGCTCCCAGCCTATCTTTCCGGATGTTACTCTTTTCCACTGACTTTCTATTCCAATGAGACTGACTGACTTGCTGCTCTTCTCAAGACATGAAACTCCATCTCCAGGCTCCATGTCTTTGCACAAGTTATTTCCCATCCCTAGAACTTCCACCCTCCTCATCTTTGCTTCAGGGAATCCCTAAGTACCCTCCAAAATTGGACTCAAACCCCACCTCCTACAGGAAGCCTAACCTGATCTCTCCCTGGAAATTACTAGGCAGATGTTTTATATTTAATTCCTTCTGGATGTGTTGTTTCTTGTCATTAGAATGTAACCATCTTGAGGGCAAGGCCAATACCTACCACAGTGGCTGGCATACAGTGGGGGCTTTATTCCTTCTTGAAGAAATAAGCCCTATCAAGCCAGGAATACACATCTTACTCCTCTCTTTTTACAGATGGGAAAACAGGCACCATGTGAGAGGTCACATAGGGATCCCAGTGAAATCACCCAGACCTATGATGAAGACTGAATGAAGGCAAACCCCCCCTGAGTGACTACATGGAGGTGCTATACTTCCAACTACATCTTTACCCTAAAAAAGCATCAGTCCCCCTCACGGGCCAAGCAGCCCCAAAGCCACCGGCACAAGCAGAGACCAGACGGTTTGGTCCTCCTCCCGAGTCAGGTACGCTGCAACATTTCCACGAGGCCTTTCAATTCCAAGGGTTGCAAGCTGCTGCCAACTCTTGCGACAATCAAAAATCCTCCGTCATGGGACTGGGGGCTCTGAACATCATGTCATAGCCACTCTGCTGGTAGATTTATTGGAGGGTAAAGCATGTCATTTATGCATCAACTCACAGGAGAGAAAAGCAATCCCTATGAAGTTAATCTAATAATAGACTGGGAAGCAATGATTACTGTTCCGTGTGCACCAGCTATTTGTAGCAGTGGTTGGCCTAATTCTGCAGGCCTCACTTGTCAGAGCTTTGGGATTAACAAGTGTTTAGCTGGGGAAACATCAAGAAATGGCTTAATAAGGAACAAGCCCTTCATTCCCTTCCACTGGAAAGATGCTGAAATCATATCTTCTCCCGCCCTCCCCCTCTTCACCTCCCACTGCCCACGTTTGAAAGCTCCTTGCACTATATTTATTTCTCACATAAAACAAATTCTGGGGAGCAATGTTCAAGTGAATATAGACAAACTAGACCCTTTTCCCGTATAGCACTAGAACACCATTCAGTTTTGACAGTGGAAACTACTGAGTATAGTAGGATTCCAAATTTTCAAATTCACTGCTGGAGCCTGCATTGACAGTTAGCTTTGTGTTCCCCCCAAAATCTAAAATATTGCAGGAAAGAATTCACATTGATCACTTTATGGGTTATTTTCTTTTCATTGTAATTCTATTTGAGTGAAAGAAGACAGCCAGCGTCTCGGCCAGAGATGTAACTAGGGTGGGGCAATCAGGGCCCGGATTTAGAGGACACTGACAGCAAAACACCAAGTTTAGCGCCTAGTTTGTAAGAATCAAACTTTCCTCTCTTATCCCAAATGGTGGCTTCACACTGGCATCCTGGGGCCTCTGTCTCTAATCTGCACTCCCTACAAACACACACACACAGAGGGCTCCTCAAGCCATCTTCTCCAAGGGTGGTTTGCAGAGCTTGTCCCGAGTGAATTAAAATTCCTAGTTGTGGCTTGGCTCAGTCCATGTTTCTATCTAAAACACTCAGAGTCCAGAACCACAAATACATAACACTCTGGAAGGTTCACAACGTTCAGGCTGTAAACAAAACGCTGGGACATTTTGGCCAAAGAAAGGAGAGACGACCATGAATCTCCAAAAGTAATCATCGTTATAACAACCAGATTTTTCTGCTCTGGTGTGCCAGATGGGGTCTTGATTTGTACAGCATTGCATGAAACACTTGGAGGCCGGACAGTATAGCAAAAAGAGAGTGGCCAATGAATCGTGCGACCAGGCCCTGTTTTGTGGCTACCGATGGGAAAGCCTACAGATAGCCCTCTCTAGGCTCCGATTTGCTCATGTGTAAAATGAAAGGTCTGGACCTCAAAGGTTTTCTCTAGCTCTAATATTCTGGGATGCCACACACAGTTTGGGGGGCTCGACTGCAGAACCTGTTTCTGGATTGTTCAGTTGCCCACCCATTTCTTCTACGTTGACAGGAATGGGAAAACCCAAAATGATTCATTACAATAAAGATTCTCCCACAGATTTAATAATATTTTTTGCCTGTTATTGCCCACCTTCTTGAAACTTCAAACCATTTCTTAAAAAAATTCCTCTCTCCACTGATTTGTCATCTCTAAATTAGAAAGTAGAGTCTGTGGTTTCTCCTTGAAATTCACAATTATAAAAGGAAATCTCTGATGTGAATTTAGTATCGCTTCTGCATGCCAACAAGAAATCTTCCAGCATTCCAAATTGCTCATACTCATGTCAGCAGTTTGGCATTCCCTGATTCTGATTTCAGAATTTAATTCAATTCAAACAAAACACTATTAGGTATCTCTGTGTATATAAGGCCCTGTGCTAGGCACTGGGGGGAGTCAGAAAAGGGAAATCAGACTCAGGCTCAGTAGTTAAAACCATGGAGTAGGGAGAGATGTGATAAATATACAAAGGAGTCAACAGCAAAGACAACATCCCACCCCTGGCCTCGCTCCTTCTAAACCTCTTCTTTATCCAGGGTGCTTCTGCAGGCCATCACCCCCATTCTGCCTTCACTTTGCTTTTTTCCCAACTTAGCCCTCTAGCTACCTGGTTCTTCCACTTACCACAATGGACTCTTCATGCCTCGCCCCTTTGTCCTACACTCAGATCTTGCCAAAAGTCCAAACATGGGCCACACCCACCATCCACCATCTCCTCCTACTCCAGGCACTGAATTCACAAAAATGCTCCTGTCTGGTCAGTTCTCCGTATGCAGAGAGATGACTTTCAGATCTCTGTCTAGCTCCAGTCGCATCCACTGCCGAGTCTTGGCAATTCTAGCCCCACAATGTATCTTGCATCTCTCCACTTGCTACACACAGGACCACCTCCCCTGGTTCAGGCCCTCATCACCTCTCACCTGAGCTGTTGTAATAGCTTTCTAATTGGTCTCTCCCTGCCTCAAGGCTCTCCCTTTTTCAATCCTCCACCTCCACGGCTGCCAAAGTGATAAAGCACAGGGCTAACTATGGTGCTCCTTTTGATCAGAGAGCCCCAGTGGCTCCCTAGTGCCCCTAGGATCAGCTACAACCTCCCGTTTGGCATTTAAGCCCTGCACAATCTGGCTTCAGATTAATAACCTCTGAAAGCTTACTCTACATCACTCCCCCTTTCACACACACTATGATCTAACCCCACTGCCCTATTTACCATTCCTCAGAGACCATATTTCATCTTCTGTCGCTGGGCCTTCGCAGAGGCTGTCCTTCTGACTCCCACCTCCATGCCAGGAATGTACTCTTCCCTCATCTTTTACTGGAGAACCCCAGCTCCCATCCAAGAGGAGTTCAAGGGCCACTGGCTACACGAGGCTTTTCCTGACCCACTCCCCACCTCCCCCACCTCAGCTGCTAGTACCTGCCCTAAAATGCTTCAGATTTACTTTGGCCATTTTTGTAAGTACTTATCATACTTCTAGCTCCTTTCCATTGCTACACTGTAAGCTCCTTCAGGGAAGGGGCTGTTTCATGTTTGTCTCTGCCCAGTTTATAGTAGGAGTTTAATAAATTCTTGATCAATTGATGAGAAACTATCCTCTGAGGAAAAGCAGTGTACCCTGGAGGCTTACCACTTTCTCTGTTTTCATTCCCTTCTCACCCATTACTTTCAGACTTCCAACATGTTCACTCACCTGAAACGGCTGTAAGGTGATCAACAATCTCTTAATTACTGAAGCAAATGGCCTTTTCTCAGTCTTCAACCTTCTTGACCCATGCTGGATGCTCCACTGTCGTCACATTCCCTCAGCTTTTTTGGCTGTGGTCTCACCTAGTTCTCCTCGCACCTATCATCATCTCCTACTGATGAACATAAGATTGTATCCCTCCTAAGCCTGGCTCTGCTCTGGACTCTTTCTGTCTGTGTCTGTGTCTGTGTCTGTCTGTCTCTCTCTCTCTCTCTCTCTCTCTCTGTGTGTGTGTAATCTCATCAGCAGCCATGAGTTCAGGTAAATAAGCCCAAGAAACCTAAGGACACCAACACTAAACCAACTAACTGCCATAACAAGATTTCGACCATAACAGAGTTTTCCAAAACGTCCTAAGGTATACTTGGAAACTAACCAGATAGTCAAATTCAAGTTTAATTAAATTTAACAAACAAATGCATTTTACTTTTGATTCTCGTGCAAAAAGTATCTGTTTAACGAAATATAAAATGCATTGTGGGTCTGACTGGTTATCACCTAGACAAACCCCTCCTCTGACAGAAGAGGAAACTGAGGCCCAGAGGGAGTCAGTCACTAGCCAAAAGTTATATTGGTAATTAGTAACAAAACCAAGACAAGATTCCAGATTCCCTGAATTTCGGCTCAATGCTCTTTCTACTACCTTGCCAAACTACAACTGGGTGTTTTGTTCATAGTCTCAAGATGCCTATGAAGCAAATGAGCATCTTATGTCCAAACACAAAAAAGAGAAAGTCCTTCTTCATCACCATCTCTTTTATAGAGAGCTGTATTGGTCCCATGCATAATATTCTCATTGAAGTCAATGCAGGTTCCACATAAATGTAAAATCAGGACATAGTTTAAGGAGCATTTATAATGTTATATAGTAAGAATCCAAGTTTCTCCTGCAATGCTGTCTGCATTCTATGAAAGCATTCATCAAAGCTCTTTGTGCAAATATGCCTAAGGCCTTCTTTGTAAATATCTGCCTTATAGGATCATAGAATCTGGAGCAACAGTAGGTGACACAGTGGGGCACACTGGAAAGACCACTGGCTCTGATGTCAGATGACTTGTATTCAAATTCTGAAAACTACTGCCCAGGTAACCTTGGGCAAGTCACTTGACTTCTTTGGATCTCCATTTCCTCATCTTTAAAATGAGAGGCCTGCACTCGATGGCTTCTGAGGTCCCTTCTATGAGCCCATGCATTCACCAAATTATGAACAGTTCTAGCAGGAACAAAACATACATGGGGGAAGGGGTCTCAGTTCCAGTATCTCAAGAAAAAAAAATCAATAACCATGTCATTCTTACACCAAAGAGAGCAACATTTCCAGGAAAGGATCCACCCTTCCTAGACAAAAGGATTTCGCCATTACATCTTCAAACCTCAAAAGCTTTGAACGCTTCCAAGATGCCAAATAAAATCTGTGGAGCATGGTTTGTTGTTAGTTTTCAGGAAGTCGTGTGTGTGATGCGATATGTGAATGACGCTACTCACCCAGTTCAGCAGGTACCACCACATCACGGTGGAGGAAAATGTGCAAAGAGAAAAGCAGAACTAACTCAGTAGCCATTTTCCAACACAAATTGAAGTGAAAATCTTCACTTAAATTATCTGACTTTCAAAAACATTTTGAAGACATGGCTATAAACACAGTCATACAAAGGAGGGCTGGCTGTTCACATTCTGGTATCAAGTGACGGCTCTTCCTAGCTTTGAAAAGGTGCCATTTCCTAAGGATCTATGAGTAGTGAACAAAAATGAATTAAAGCTCCTCCTAGTCTTTGGAGAAACTCAGGTTCAACAATCTGTTAATTCTAAGTGAAACCAAGAGAAAATGAATACTGAGATTCAAACTTTAAATGAGAATGGTTTAATTTAATATCTTCATACAATCATACAATGTTAGAGATGGAAGAAATCTTGTCGTTTATCTGGTCAAGCCCTCTTATTTGGTAGCTGGGAAACTGAGGTGAAGTAAATCCAGACTCAAGGTTTCAATGATCACTTCCATGAAATGGGTCCCCAAATTTGCATCTCTCTTTGGACATTTCTACCTGGATCCCCACTAGCTCCTTATACAAAACCCAAACCAAACAAAGTATCATTCTGCCCAAAACAGCCTCTTTCTCTTGAGTCCCCAATTTCTGCTAATGACATCACGATTTTCTCAGTCATTACGTTTGAAATTTGAGGATTATCTTTGTCTCCTCCTTCAGCCCAATATCCTACCAGTTACCATGTGCTAGGGCTTTCCTCTCCAAGCCTCTCAGATCCTGTCCTTCCTTCCCATTCCCACCACAAAAAACTAGAGTTCAGGTCTTTATTGCCCCCCTTCTCTGGAACTATTACAAAAGCCTCCAAACTTGCTCTGGAGTTAGAGGTCCTGGGTTCAAATCTCATCTTTGACACTAATTACCTGTGTGACCTTAGGCAAGTTCCTGTCCTTCTCTGGGCCTCTGTAAAATGAGGGGGGTAGATTATATGGCCTCGGAGCTCTCTTCCAGTTTCAGAGCTATAGAACTGTGGAGCAATCAGTCTATCGAAAAGGCATTTATTAATCACTTAACTAGTAAGGTTACCTGCCTACTTGCCAGCAGGCAAGGGGAATATGAGTTCAAAGAATGCAACAATCCCTACTCACAAGTGCTATGATCTCCAGGCCTCTAATTTCTCCTTCCTTCTAATCCCTTCTTCATACACCTATAAAATTCACCTTACTAATGAATATCTCTTATCTTATTGCTCCATTTTTTAAAAAAAAATTATCGATGGTTCCCTACTGAGTGAAGTCCAAACTCCCTGGCCTGGCACACAAAGCCTTCCTGATCTGATCCACTACTCTTCTTCACGATCCAAGTTCTAGCTAACTTGAACCACTAAGCATTCTGGGTACACGGACTCTGTGTCCTCCTGCCTTTGTACAGGTGGCGCCACTGCCTGCCCCCAACATCTACTTTCTCTTCTTCAAAATCCAACCTATTATATAAGGTTTGATGAAACTCTGCTCCCCCTCCCCAGCTTGAATCAATCTGCCCCTCCTCTAATTACACTTTGGCCTCTTCTATTCAATTCCATTCTACAAATATTTATTTAATGCCTCCTCTATGTGAGGATAGAAAGAGAGTACAAACATGAAAAAAAATGTCTGAATCTTTGCATCAAGGAGCTTAGATAAAGATATATCTAAGATATAATGGGAAGTGAGATACACACAGTCTCGATTTTTTAGGAGAGCTGTGTATATACATACATATATGTGTGTGTATATATATGCATATACACACATATGTATGTATACGTATTTCTATTGTTTTACGTAGAGTTGCATGTGAATGAATCTCCCTCCCACACTGGAGGAGGGCAAGGCTGCTGCTTTAGTCATCTGGGCAGCTGTCACTATGCCTAACACAGTTCAGGCACTTCAGACACCACTGTGTTGCAGCCTAGGTTTAGGCTAGGAGGCTCTGTGATGCTTTCTGCTCCAACAAGAATCCAATACAACAGGTATCTATTTAGTGTCTTTTCCGTGAAAGGTGTGCATACAAAGGTCAATAAAAACCGGTCTGCAGTCAAGGGGTTTACATGCTCTCAAACAGAGGCAACAAGGAAACAGATATTGTGTGTGGGTGTGTGGGTGTGGGTGTGTGGGTGTGTGTGTGTGAGTGTGTGTGTGGGTGTGTGTATGTACACCCACACACGAAAACATGAGAAATGACAAATGATGAGGGAGAAAAAGAATTCGGGTTGGCTCACTTCTCCAGGGCAAACCTCAGGAAGCATCAGCTTCCAATAGAGCTCAGGTTCTAGCTTATCTTCCCTTTAAAATCACCGCTGCTGCTGCTGCTGGCACCTGCCAGCTCTAGGGCCCATCATCCAGCCAGAGGCCCTTGAAATGGCCTGCTGCCCCGAGATATTTCAGCTCTGCTGCCTGGCGAGGGTGCACACCAAAAATCGTTGGAGCATACTGGCTGCTTCACATGCCCTAAATGGATTCGCTGAAATAAGCATAATAAATGAAAGAGAATAAAATAAAAAAACAATTTCACACTAAGTGAAGGCTTGACTTATAGGAAGTGGCAGCTCTGATGGCCCAAGGCGTGGAATTAGTTTTGCCACTCGATAATTTGACTGATTCACTCGAGTGGCCAGAAGAGGACATTTTCTGCCTGATTTCAGGGTAATCAAGTCACCTGCTCAGCGATGGCTGGGGCCAAGTCAATCGCACTCTGCTGAGCACTGAGTGTGTGCAGTGAGTAGCAAGAGGAGAGGCTTTCTGCAAGTATGTGCAAAACTACTGAGCTGTTAAGGAGAGTGGGAATGAGCTTGCTGTAATGCTGCACTGTAGCAGCTTTTATATGGGATATGGAATGGGGAAGGAACTGCACTCCCACGTTCCAACAAGTAACTGACCGACCTGGAGGGCCAGAGGGAAGAGTATTCAATTACATTTCCAATAGGAAAACTGACAAGTCTTCAATGGTTCTGTATTCTCACAGATAGAGGATGGAGGTTCCTTCCATTTATACAGAGGGCAGTTCAGCCCTACCTTCTCATCCTATACACCTCTTGTCCGCCCTTTAAATAGTAACTGGAGAAGAGACTGTTTCCATTAAACAAATGAGACAAATATACATGGCATCTATGATTTCTTAGGGGCTTGGTCAATAAGTCTCAGGGAGCTGCTTGAAGGACAGAGGGTAACTGACTTGGGGTTCTGAACCTCTTCTATGTCATGGCACCATTTGAGATTCTAGTGAAGTCTATGGAGCTTTTTCTCTGAATAATGTTTTAAATGCAGAAAACAATGCAGAATATATGTTAATATATTAAAAATATACAACATAAATATAAGAACATAGGATTACAAAGTTAGTGAAAATAAAGATGGGATTTTGTTCCCATCCAAGTGCACAGATGCCCTGAGATCTCTGTAGACCACAAGTTAAAAGGCCGTGCTCTTGAGGGTCATGTACTGAGAGCAGAAAAGGCTTTTGAAAGTCATCTAATCCAACACGTGCATTTTAAAGCGGAGGAAATTGAGGCCCAGAGAAGCTGCCATGAATTGGCAGCATGTGATACAGAAAGGAAGTTGGAACCTGGGTCTTCAAATGAAGTGGGATCACACTCAAAGAGAAACGGATCCCAGCCAGCTGTGCACACATTGACTCAGAAAATCACAAACTAATTATTACCTATGTTGTACTGAATTTTTTTTAATTTGTTAAACATTTCCCAATGACATTCTAAACTGGTTTCCGGGAGTTTAACTCCTCTGCCAACTCCCAACCTAGCACTCTTTCCACGGTACAGGTTGGCATGAGAACCCTCGTTTCAGGTAAGCCCAGTACTCTATGCCATACTACCACTTAAAAAACTGAATAATAGTTTCAATGTTTCATATAGTTTTAAATTATGCATTTCATTCCTCCCCCGATACTGAATAGTGTTGAACTGAGTTTCGTTCAGGGAGTTGTACTGTCTGTGTGCAGTGAAAGCACAACCTACTTAAGCTTTCTTTCAGTCAATAGTTTCAAAAAAAAAAATAGGGCATTATCCAACACAAGCTAAGGAAGAACAAGAAGGCAGAAATCATCTCAGCCAAAAAAGAATACAGCAATAACATCTAAATTCATAAACTTGAATTTGGGCTCATAAATAGAATCCTGGCCCAGAAGGGTGGCATGCAAAGTAGGGGGAGGAACTGTCAAGAGTCAAGCACATAGTAGGTACTCATGAATACCTCATGACAGCACCACAATCTAAGTCATTTATGTGGCTTCTCTAAGTTAAGTTCACTCTATTCTGAAATGGGACCTCTTTTTTTGAAGGTAGAAAAAGCAACAGATAACATACATAACCTGAGCAGGATTGCTTGGCCAGGAGGAAATTGATTCCCCTCCTATATACGGGCCACACTCACCCAAACAATGCCGACTGAACGACCGGGGGCGGAAGGACATTTGTCATCAGTGACATTTGGAAGACAGTTCATTTGAAAAGCATAGCTAATCAATCTTCAAATGAATTATTCCTGAAGAAGTTCAGCTGGTTTTTGCAATTCCCACTGAGAAAAAAAGAAACATGCCAAACACCCTTAAATGGATTCTACATTACCACCTTTTTCAACCCATTTTCCAAAGCAAGTCAACTTCATGATTCAAATCTAGTCCTGTCCAGGTCGATAAGAACACTATGATCATCCCACACTTCTAAGAAACAGGTTCACAACCTCTCAAACCATATATGTTAGCGAAATGATAAGGTGACCTTGCCTAATCTAATACTCCTGTGTAGAAACACTCTTTGAACATGTGAAAGCCTATGGAGGACTAGCATACCTTTCATTTCAGATATTCATCATAACTGAGAGCACGCTGTTCTTCCACAGTTTGTTTTATAATCTACCTGGATTTCTCAATTACATAAAATATCAACTTTTCTTAATAAAGGCTCATTTCTAATTGGAATTCTCTAAGTATGCCTCAGTACCGTGATTCTTGGCATAAAGGGTTTTTCTCATGATATTCTTAACTCTTCAAGACTAACCTACTAGCCTTCCATTTTGATAAAGAACATAAAAATGGTGAGTTTAAAACAAGTTAAAATCTTTGTCCCTCATTAGATTTGAAGACAGGAGCAATTAAACCAAACGCTTGATCATCTGTGCTTGTTAGAGGGCAGAAGGAGGGGAAGATAATGAAGTTAAGCATCATGTTAAGAGACCAAAAAATCCATTCTTGGTTTTGACACCAATATTCTCTCAAGCTGTTGCTCCCTCACACAAGAAATACAACTAGCACGTATGTAGCACTTGAACGTTTTCAAAGCACTTGACATATACTTACACCCACCTTTTCGACGCCGTTCCATCTTCGAGCTGCAAATCACTGGCCTTCCACCATCTCAGAAGAATCAGACTACAGGCGAATCAAAGGAAAATGGAAAGAGGCAACATGGAGGATTTAAGCAGACCACAGGATCAGAAGATCAGAACTCTAGAGCTTGAAAAGCCCCCAGAGGCTACCCGGTTCAACTTCCTCGTTTTACTGATGAGGATACTGAGAACCAAGGAAGTTCAGCGACTTGTCCAAAGTCACACATACGTTAACTGTCAAAGGAAGGATTTGAACCAAGGGCCTCTGACTCCAACATAAGTATCCTCTCCAGTGCACCATTTTATGGTGAAGGAAAAGAAAATAAGCCAGTCATGAGGCAAGAGCAAAGAGTAACAGATAAACATCTGATTAACATCCACAAAATATCCAGAACCTATAGCGAGGCCTCCAGTATAATGGGTAGAATCTCTATGGAAGGTTTACATCAGGATATGGAAAATAACGAGACAGGATGAGAAAACATGGAGGGGTTGTAATCTGCACTGTTGGAGGGAATATCCTCACAGGATCATTAACCCATTAAAATATTTCTATCTATTTCACACACACACACACACACACACACACAGAGGCACGACCAAATTATGAATCTCCAGTCACATTTTCTTTTCTGTCTTGCTATGATAATATGTACAGCTTTTTGTAAATTACAAAACACTACATAATATTATTTCTTATTGGGGGTAACAGAATGAGGAATGATGTCTTTAGTGTAACATGGGATTTCCAATACTCCCAAGCACCTGCAATTCTGTCAATGTGGACACCGCCTCCAATGCAAATGACTGCCCATCCTATGGGATTGGCTATATCTTCCCATAATTCCACCACAGGGCATCTTCCCAGTGTACTCAAACCCTTCCTTGAGGCCTCCTGGCAGTCTGAGGATACCAGCAGAACACATAAGCTGTCCATCAAATATCTGGCCCTCTCATCATGCAACAAACCCCTCTTCTTTTTCAATGATACATTTCTCTGATGTCGTCCCTTAGGCTGCTACCCCTGCATAATCCATTGCCCTCTGCATGAGCCATAACTTCAGTTCTTTGGAGACTCCAGTGTCCAGTGGCTCCCAGATAAACATCACCACCAGAAGAAAAATGGCATTAAAAAGATGGGCCAGTGTTTTAGGGAGACATCTGAGGTCACTAAAAGAACTGGACAATTTCCTGAAAGTAATCCAGTCTGCTTTCCTCTATTCAAAGCCATGAGCAAATGGAAAACACATCTGATACACAAGTTGCACCAAATACAGCTACCATTGCATTAGTATCTCCTTTTGGGAGGCAGAGGGGAGACATACAACATGTCATTGGTAATATTTGGTCTGGATTATTGCACTACCTGGACTGGCAAGTTTTAAAAAATAAGAACTACTATTTGGTTTTGGATATAAACTTTGTTCACCTTAACATTCCTAGATGTCAGCCAAGCATCCCAGCAACAGTTATCAACATATCAACTCTTACTTCCCTAGCTGGTAGCTTCTGTTAACTTACTCTATTTTTGTGGAGTGAAGACCCACATCTTTTTCACAGCATCCCAGGACAGCATCAAATTAGAACAATCATAACCCTAAGAATTATCACGCAGAGCAAATATTGATCCCATTTGGCTTTGGTAATTTGGGGAGCAAGTGACTGAACTGGACTCCACACAAAGAAAAGAACTGTGGCCACGCTCCTGAAGTCCTACTATTGCTCTAGCAATTTATCTTCCAGAACAGCAACTGTGATCTTACTATTCACCAGAAGATGTAATTCTATTGAATGTCAGCTGAACAGCTCAAGACACATGCTGTCATTCTTCATCTCTGACAATGATGCTGCTGACTGGATGCCTTCCCATGCACATAAATGCGGCTGATTGTATGACTTCCATGTATATAAATGCGGTTTGAAAGCTGTGGTGGAAAATGGTAATGTCTCGAAAGAGGGTCAGCAAGCATGCCTTCCCTTTGAATGCCAGCTGTGGCCTCTGCCAATGAGCTCTCTCCCTTGGCCCTCCATGGCTCACAATCTAGCACCCTTCAATTCTCATGCCTCCCATATGATCTCCTATTAGATAAATAACCCAGGGAGATGGTATTGAAGAAAAACTGGCAGCAGGTTCACACACTGAGACACTAATACATCTATAAGGTGAGACTGCCATAAAAAGGGGAAGAGGGAATGTAGGAGTAATGTGACAACAATGGGACATGGAAGAAGAAGCTTGGCCTTCACCTGATAATTCACAGCAAGGAGAAATCTTAAAAGGTTGGCTTGGGCCTGCTAAAAGGAGCCATGCCAGAGCCAGAGATCCTTCCTGAGAGGATCTCCACCCCAAAGAAGCGACCAGCTCTGGCAGGGATAAGGGAGACAGAGGCTTGGAAGAGAATTGCTTCAGACTCTGTGAACAAGAGAAGCCACAACTTTTCAAGGATAAGCAGACAAATATTCTTTTCATCACCGAATTATGGAGTTGGAAGGGCCCTCGGCAGTCATCCAACATGACCTCATGATAACATACATGGCTGGTCATCCCAGCTTCTGCTTGAACACCTCCAAGGAGGGGGAAACCAATTCTGTCTGAATCAAAATGGAATTCAGGGAAATGGAACAGCAGAGATGAAGTTAATATAACCAAGTCGACCTTTCCTAACATCCATAGGGTGTATTTATGTAGACATGCCCAAGCCTCTCTCCTGGCCTTCTTGCTCCCTTGGGAAATCTCATCCTCTCCCATGGTTTTGCTCATTTCCACAAAGGTGATGGCCAAAATGATGTATCCAGTCTTGGGGTCACTTCTTAACTTCAGTCCCACATCATCAAACGCCTGCTGGCTATCTCCTAGCTTCCCCAGGCACATCTCAAACTCATTACCGTCCCAAAACAGAAGACCTTACTTTGTCCCACAGGACCCAGGCCTTCCTCAAATTTCCATATCTCTGTTGTCATCATCCTCCCAGTCACACAGGTTTGGAACCTCAACAACCACCTTTGATTAGTCCTTCTCCTTCACCCTTTGCATAGTACCCAACCATTGCCAAAACTGGGCCAATCTCTCTCCCCAGCTCCTGCATCTGTAGACACCCTTCTTTTCCCTCACTCAAATCCACCTTAGTTCAGGCCCTCATCATCTCATGCCTGAACTATTCTACTAACTTCCTGATTGTTCTTCCTTATCCTAATATCATCACTCTCCAATACATAATCCATAAAGCTGCCACAATAACCTTCCTAAGGGACAAGTCTGACCTTGTCTTCTTTCGGCTCCAAAGTCCCTAATGGCTCTCCATTGCCAATCAGACAAACAGAAGCTTTTTGGCTTGGCATTTAAGACCCTCTGCAATCTGGTTCTCACTGACTTTTCCCAGTTTTTTTGCAACACTCCCCTTTTAAAAGCTCCAGCCACATTGGACTGAGTTTCTCAAAATTTAATATACCATCTCCTGCCTCCATGCTTGGTCAAACCTACCTCTGGAATGTAATCCCTCCTCATCCCTCCTGTCAGGAAGATGTCTTCCAGCATTTTTGCAACTCTACAGGAAATCAATTTTGCTATTTAAATAGATTACCTATCTTGCCCAGTTCTATGTCATTTATGATTTTGATAACCATGGCACACATGCCTCGTATGTCCTTATCATAACTCAAAGTTATTTGTGTACATGCCTCATCTCAGTCATGCCCCACCACCAGACTGTAAGTTCATTGAGGGTAGGGACTATAATCGCCAGTGTTAGCACTGGCCCATACAAAGAATAAGCATGGAAGTCACACGGATAACTGCTTTTAGGGAGTAGATACCATGAAGATTAGAAACACACACACGTGTAGAAAAGAGATTTGTTGGTTGGTTTTTATAAAGACTGAAAGATTTTTGCTGTAACTTTATGAGCACAGTCCTTTAGACCTTTTCCAGAAACAATATTAACATTAGTGTATATAAAGCAGAGTATCACATAGCTGATCCCCACCCCTCCCACGTCCTTGCATTCCTCTCCTCATCTCTACCTCACAAAATCCCTCCCTTACTTCATACTCGTACTTGTGTGCCACCTTATACACAAGGCCTTTACCGATTCCCCCACTTTCCCACCCATTAAGTAGTAAATGCTCTCTCACTTGAAGTTATTTCATCTTATTTGGTACATTATTTCTATCTCCTTATCCATGTCCATGTTTGATTCCTACAAGTAAAAGAGAAGCTCCTTAAGGGAAGAAACTGTGTCATTTTCTTTTATCCTCAACACCTTAAAAGTAGTAACATAAACACAATAAATGCTTATTGAACCAAACTGTTAAACAATCAATTGCCTTGGAAAGTGCTTGTTTTTGAAATGCAGAAAGGAGGACCAGAATCTCTCTCTGAATTTGAGGGTGGAAACTGTTCACTTGAAAAGCCTATCAACAAGCAAACAGGTGTTTGCACATAAGCTATAGCATAAAGATTCTCTCACCAGCACACAATAAAAACAACAGATTTGTAAACACCAGAGAGAGGAAAGGCACATGGAGGATGATGTCAAGGTGGTCTTCTGACTTTTCTAATGGGATCTAAATCTAAATCTAAATCGACCAAGTCTCCTGTGGAATCACCAGGACCCAAAAGAACTACTCAACTCTAAGTCCAGGCAACATTTCTTAGAAAGGCAAGAACTGAGCCTGACCAATGAACTATTTTTGAATGCTTGGCTATTCTCCGACATCACAGCAACTGCAGAGTAGACTTCCTACTAGCCCACAAGGTCTTTACAGCCAACAGCTCACTTTGGAGGCTACTATTTGGATGGCTCTTTATGTCCCCCCGCATTTCTATGATGAGAATTGACCATTTTCACCATGCTCAAAGGTTTATACAAAGTGCTTTGTATACAGGCTCTCATTTGAGCTTCAGAATAATAAGCTTTTCACAGATAGCTATGATTATCATTCCTGTTTCATAAATGTGGAAAGTGAGATCCCCTAGCACAGGGGCAGGGAACCTGCAGCCTCGAGGCCACAGGTAAACCCGCTAGGTCCTCAAGTGTGGCCTTCTGACTGAGTCCAAATTTTACAGAACAAATCGTTTTATCAAGTGGATAAACTATTCAATCCCACAAACAATGATTAATGTGGGCTATGTGAAGAAGTAGTGTGGCATACAGTGGAAAGAGCCTGAGCCTCTGACTCATGAAGATCCGGGTTCATAACTTTCATCTGAAAGATACTGGATATGTGACTGGGTGAGTCATTTAACTTGACGGTGACTCCAGATAACTGTCTGAAGTTCAAAGGTGCTGACCTGCATTGGGAGAGCGAGTTCTTCACTAGGAGTTCCCTACAATGATAATAACACAAGTCTGGCAGAAATAAAAAACGTGCAAAACAACAAATGTGGATTTGTTGTGGAATACAAAGCTGGGACCAGGTGGACGGGATGGGATGGGGTGGGGGGACAGAGACAGACAACTCTTGTCTTCAAGGAGTCTGCAGTCTATGTTAAAAATTATGAATCTGATTTGGCTCCAACACATCGGTGTTCTCTAGGATTGGAGCTTAAGCCACTCCATCTCGACTCTCAAAAGGGCAATCAACTCTCTCTGGAATGGCATCTCATTTGGCTCCTCAACAGACACTACCACCAAATGTTCACCCTCAATCGTAAGGAAACTCAGTTTGAGAACACTTGGAAGCCTTATCTGTCTGTCTTCTGAAAGGAATGTCATGAAGACCACGACACTACAGGAACAGTGGGGATGGAAAGGGTACTCCAGTCAGAAAGGTTCTGAATTTCGTTCTGAGGTAAAGTCCCATCTCCCTCCTAGCTCTAAAGCTAGTATTATACCATCCTAAGGTCACTGTCTCAAATGTGCCCATCTCAGATATATTTTAAAGCCACCTAACAAGATGCCTGTTAGCACTTTATTGCTTGCTCCCCTCCAATGCACACACAGGTCGTGTAAGACACATTTGCCCCCATAATCATTACCCAATCCCTTCCTGGAAATACTTGGGAACTGATATTGGTAGGGCCAGTATCTTGATGTAGAACCTCTCCGTGGGCCCTGCAGAAGTCTACAGGTCTTTGGAAGGAGGGGGGTGGGGAAAGAGAGGAACAGATGCTTGACGCTGTTTTTTCCTGTTCTCCCAATGTTCCAAGGTACCATTGGAAGCCTGCGATTGTTAATATCCTTTACACCTTTAATAGAAAATAGTAAGAAAAGCACTTTGCTCTGCAGGGTTCCCTTGACAATTCCTACTTCCAGTGCATTTTGTTTAATAAGTATATAGAATTTTTTTTGGATTAGCCTAACTACATGCTTTAGCTTAATGGGTTATTTCAGTAACAGCAATCTACTGTATCACAATAAAATAAAATGGTGACAGGCCAGCTTATCCTCCATCAGGCACACGGTACACAGGAAAGCTTGGTGGTGCTATTTAAATATGCTTCTCCTCCCCAGGGAAGGTACGTAGCCATACAGGGCATTTGTTAAAGAGGTAAACCAGAAGTTTCGGCAGAACTGTGGGATTTCATTTACTGATTGGTACAAGGGAAAGGAGGGTAGAGCAGAACGGATGGGGGATGGAGGTGGGAAAAGTGGAAATCTGTCTTCCAATAACCAAATAGATTTGGCTTCTGCGTATGTGATTTGTATAAAAGAGCTCTTATTCTGGGCTGGTTTGGGGCCCGACCAGATGGAATGTAGGGCATCATGGGATATGTCATTTATCACTGTGACAGTGCGTAGGCAGCGGTGATCCTCTCACAACGGGGGTGGGGGTGAGGGGAGCTAGTGCTGCAAATGTGGAGTGGCATTACAGCCGGACTAGTGGAGTTTGGCAACAATTGGACAGATTCTCATTAACTTAATCATATTAATTTATTAGCCATATATATCAAAGTAATTCACTCAAGAATTGTCACAAGGAACAATTTATAACTGTTAACAATCCCCACAGGAGAGAAGGATGGCAGCTATCCTGAAGAATGGCT
Organism: Vombatus ursinus; assembly: GCF_900497805.2. NCBI lineage: Eukaryota > Metazoa > Chordata > Mammalia > Diprotodontia > Vombatidae > Vombatus > Vombatus ursinus. Next base: position 7,067,979 of record NW_020944469.1, on the reverse strand, counting down.
TTATCCTTGCTGGAAAGAAAAACCATAATCAGATCTTGGAATGTCAATGGTCATCAGCTGGTTCTTCTCCCACCATCCTTCCCTGCAACTCAATCACAGAGGATAAAACTTACCGTGAGAGCAATAATAATAGCAGTTAGAGCTCATACTCATTTGGCACTTTAAGGCTTGCAAAGCATTTTATGATGGCTGATAATCTGGAAATACATTTGTCCTTCAAAATCTATTAGATTATTGCAAGGAAATCTTGTCTTCTACACACTAAAGTCTGATGTCTCTGTTTTAAGGTCCAGTCTAACCATGGTGAGTTCATACGTGATCCTGCAGGCTGACAGCATCCAAAAAGCATGATTCTTGTGAGATTTTGAAACCAATCAAATGTATTTCTTTTCTGAGGTCACAGTTCCTCCAGTCTCCACCTTGGTTGATCCAGAAAACAAAATGGACAATAAGCCATGTAAAAGGCAAGCCATGTTATGATGGAACTCATTGAGCAGAAATCTGCTGACAGCAAAGGAGGAGGAGTGGGGAATTTAGGTGAAACTATAATTTACATGGGAAGAGGCACTGATGGGATGGGCCCCTTGAACAAGATCGGCAGCACATGACTTGAAATGCCTCAGATACAACTACTACAATCAAAGGAGTTCCTGTTATCACAATGATCTCTTTAGACTTTTTCCTTGGTAAGACAAAGTTGAAATTCCAGTTTAAAAATTATTCCCACAGCAAACTGAAAACCAGTAGTAATGTGGGCAGAGCCTGGACCATGCTCAACCAATTGACTCTTACTGGGCATTCAAGAAGTGATAGGGAGTTAAGGAAGATGTGCAGAGGTATCCAATGACCCACTGCTGATGAATATCAAATGAGGAACTTAACTACTCACTGCTACCTGGACACTGTCCACAAAAACAACTGGTTAAAGTCAACCCTCACCTTGGTCTGGTTTTTTGGTTTTGGTTTTTCCCCCTCAAATGGTACCATCTTTTACTTCTGTATATTCATGAAGTAGTGGCCTATGACCTCTACTGCCCTCTCATGAACAAAGAGATGAACTGGACAGTTACACAAAATGCACAATGGACTGATGGTGATTCCAATGAAGGTACTAGACTGACTAACCTCCCAGACACACAGTTAGTGGATTAGATAGACATATGTTGGCTCCATTACAGTGTCGTAGAAGGTAGCTGACCGTCTTGACCGTTTTACCATAATACTTAGAGAAAATTCCAGCATTTAAAAAAACCCTGCTACTTTTCGAGGGAAATTGCATGGAGTAAACACTAAAGGAACTTAAATCTCAAGTACGTATTACCTCCCTTTACGGCTTCAGCTGAAATTTCTCTCTGGTCAAATTATACATGTCTCTGTGACGTACCTTTCTGATATGAATTAATGAAAAATCAGAATATATATGTACATGTAAATGATGTTTTGTTCCTTTCTACGAATAGGACAAAAAGCTAGAGATGTTTCACAATAGGGTTCCTATGGGGCCTGCTTTAATGAATAAATGTTCATTATTTATAATTTGTATTTTGCTTGTATGCAGACGGGGCTGCTCAGGTGACGTTTTAAATACCTAATTTTTTCCCATAAGTACTTTAAAAATTCCTGGAATTCTTATTTATACTTTTAATTTTATGGCACCTGCCCTTTCATAGGTAGTACATTAGATTTCCATTAAAATCCCAAGCCTGACATGAAGGTGACACTGGGTTTTTGTACTGACTCTGGCAAAGCCAAGCAAGCTCAGAAGCCTTTGCCTCTAGGCCTGGTAATAGAGGGACTGGACATCTGTTGGCTGAGTATGGGCAGAGCTCAGCCCAGGAAGGATGGTCACCACAGCAGCTCTCAAGCACCATCTACTAAGGCAGAATGTCATCGGGCTGGACATTGGGAAAGGGAGAGTGCACACCAACAATTATTACAGATACATGAAGTACTGAACAAGTAATGGCTGCAAAATCCAGTTAGCTCTTGTGTGATGAACACAAATTCTGAATTAGTCGAGTACGAATTACATGAGACTTCACTGGATAAAGACAATTACTGGGGAGGTTGGATGGCCCTTTGGTGGAGTTGTCACATAACGCCATTCTTGTTAGAATGGGCTCTGTTAGGTGGCCTTGGAGGTCCCTTTCTCTACGAGTTATTTTGTTATCAAGGTAGTATAGCAAAATGCTGAGTTATTTTGTCACGAAGGCAGGATGACAGCTATTATCTACCGGGGTGGCCCTCCCCTATTGATGCTACCGTCCCTTTTCTTGACAGTATAAGAACCACAATGCATCATTACGTATTATGACCACATGCATTTTTTTCCTTACCTTTCCTCATCACGAGCACTCTTCTGGCTAGGATGGATATGATTAGGCATTCCAAACATACACCTCATTGCTTTCATGACCCACATATATATATTCCTTCACCCCATAGAAACAAAGAGACAGTTACTTGATCACACAGCTGAAATGTGAAGCTGCATACTACAGGAGATTTTAAGACAATGATCCATATAGCCAGTGTTTCTCCCCTCTCAGTCCCCTTCACCACCACCCCCTTCCCCAACTCAGCTCCCACCAAAGTATTTAATGGGATTTCCTATAAGGAAATGACAATTAATAAAGAACTGAATTGCCAATACATTAGATTTTAGTCACTGCAGCAACACAACAGTTTTCATGAATACTCAAAAAAATTCAATAATGTAACCTCTACTAAAGCTTGGAAAGCCCTGAAGGACAAAGCATTTAGATCAATATTAGTTTATTTCAACTGCAGTTCAGGAGAAGAATCACGGCTGATCATCTGATGGATTTTCTTACCTGTTGGTGAGATAAGTCCTGGCGATATCAGGCCTGGGACGCCATGAGGCAGAAGGCGTGCATTTTCTTGGATGGCCACTCCCAGGGAACGTTTGGGGGGTCTTCCAGGCCTCGAACTGTGAAAACACAATAAAGAAGGCAGTTCAGAACACATTCTCTCTTTCAGTAACACCTTTACCCACTCTGATAGCCTTTGAAATCATGCTTAATTGCTGAGTCTGATAGGATTTTCTATTTAAAAAAAGGAAAACATTTTCAGCCATTACAAAAGAAACCCTTTTCAGAAGAAAGATGTTCCTCATTATGGCAAACACTGATGCCATCAGAGCACAATTTCCAGGTCAGCTTATGGGAACAGATAAGCATCGTGCAACATGGATAACTAGGGGAGATAACTCTAGCTATAAACCCAAAGTTAACCACCCCTAGAAGACTACCTGGTGACTTTTGAATGAATGCTAATCAGGAAGACGAGAGAGATTTCAGAAGACAGGATCTACATGACACTTTAGGTCTTTCCTCATCGTCCCAAAGATCAATGGTAGGAAATTGCATCTGTCCAGCAGACAGATGCTGGGCAGAATTTGCCACAATACTGAGAGCCAATGATGAACAACAGACTGCCTCCGAATTTTTTTTTTAAATTTCTACTAGCACCTCAGCAATCAGACTGAAGAGCAGTACCCTTGGTTGGAGTAGCAGCTGCAATATAAGTCATGAGCTTTTCAAATCTTGGTTCCCTTTGCTCACAGCATGATTGGTGTTCTTGACTGCTGTCTAAGGGTTACCTGAACCCATCAAATTGAGACACCCTTCATCCTAGTCTAAACAGCTTATGAAGTGCAGGCACAAATTGTAATCCCTAATGTAGCTAAGTAAAAGGTTTTGTATCTGCTGCATCCATCCACTGTTCTAACGCAGCTGGCGTACCTGACACGTCATTTGGGAGTTGTCACCACAATGAGGAGATTTATAAGTCATATAACATTAGAATCAAGTTGTTTTGATGCCACCAAACAGACAGAAAATATGACTTTCTAATGTTTGCAAAGATATTGCTGTTGCTTTTTGGTAGGAAGGCATTTTGCAAAGCTGAATAATAGGGCCTGTGACAAAACACTGTGCAATAGCATATTAAATAACCCGCTGCAAGAAATGTATGGGGTTCAGATGGAGAACATTTCCAAAAATGACTTAAGTTAAAGCTCACTCGATCAACTTTGCAGCCACAAAGCTCTCCATCAATGTGAGACAAACTCTGCTTTTCAATGAAGACAACTTCCAGCAACCTTCCACAGAGGTACCATTACCCAGTTCATTTTTCATATGCTATGCTAGTGTTATTTTCTTTCATTGTACATCAATATTGTGCATCAATCCAACACAAAAGATTCAGGTGTGGATGGGTTTTTTCTATTTATGTCTACAATTCTATCCACCAGTTCCCCTCCCTTCCTTGTATATTTGACTTTGGGATTGTGAGAAAGCCAAACCTCCCTTTGGAAATTACCTTAAATCAACTTTGGATATATTTTATACTTAATTTTCTATATCTATATTGCTTCCCTCCCCCCCCCAAGAAAATATAAGCTCCTTCAGGGAAAAGGGTGTTTTATTTTTGCCTTTGTATCCTTACCACTTAGCACAGTGCTTGGCACATAGTAGGGAAAGAGGAATAAACATGTATATAGCGCCTACTATATGCCAGGCACTGCGCTAAGTGCTTTACAAATATCTCATCTGAGCCTCATAACAACCCTGAGAGTCGCAGGTACTTTTATTATCCTCATTTTACAGTTGAGGAAACTGAGGCACACAGTAAAACGTCTTGCTCAGGGTCACAGGGTCACACACCAAATGGATGTCTATGGTTAGATTTGAACTCAAGGCTTCCTAACTCCAGGCCCAATGCTCTCCCTACTGCACCACCTAGATGCCTCTAAAGTAGGCATTTACTAACTAGTTAGTGAATGAATGGATGGTAATTTATCTTCCCGGTTTCTGGGCTTGGCAGGATGCTGAGTTCTTGACTCTTTCTGAAGCGCACTTTCCAAGACCTATCCCAGCGTGGCCATTATCCTAACATAAAATGTTCTAAGGAGTTTTGGGGTCAACCTTCTTTCTGGCCACACTGTCTCTATGACAGAAACTCTTTGGCGCTATGTCCTCACCAGTGCAAAGGCTCTCCCGTAGTCCTGCTTCCATGAACTAAGCCGCTACATGTTCCCTTTACTTCCACATGAAGTGGGAGTTCAACATGCTCGGTACCAAAATTTTGGGCGTATCCCAAAGTTGGGAAGCACTGCTATCCTAATAGGCCCCAGAGCCTAGGAAGCGTCAAGCAGACCACAGAAGCTTTCACCTAGGGACTACACCTTCTGTTCTCAAAGGTTATTGATGGTTTCTACTACCATATCTGGATTACAGAATGAGTAATTGCTAAACAGTAATTCACTAATAGACCTTCCTCTTCACCTCCTCCTCCCAATAATTAATCAATTGACTTGAAGTTTGAAATGTGTAAACCTGGGATCTCTTTATAAGGTGCGAATCTCTTTGAATCTTGGCTTGGGCGTGTGCCTAAAATAACACTCAGTTCATTAATGAGCTCATACCAGGGGCATTCAGCCCCTGGAGAGAGAAGCAAGTTTCTCCCTCTCTCCCCTTCCCTGAATCAGCTGCAGGGAGTATGAACACTTATGGGCTGGCAGAGAACATGCTCTATGGACTCTTTAAAGGCATGGATACTCACAGCCCAGCAGAGAACTACATAACTACAGAAAACTTTGTGGAACCTCCTAAAAGAGAGAAATGGACCGGTGCTGGGCCATAGGAGGGACCCTACGGCCACCCATGTTCCCTACACATGTGCTGCTGTACCTTTGGACTTTAAGTAGGAGCCTAATCTCCCCAGGACTTTTTGTTCAGGTGGAGAGTACGCCCCAGGCTCGAAGGAAATGCTTTGGGTCAACTGTTTTCATGATACCACCTAAGCAAATGCCTTCTTCTAAAAACCACTTACTGACAATCCACAGGAAGCCCTCCAGTGGTGGCTCATTAGAAAGCCCAGCCCCTGGGAGTTATCCCTAAGACCCTGGGGAAGAATTATTCAGCAATCAACCTGGAACCCAGCCAGTCAAAGCAAGAAGGAAGTAGAGAAATGGCTGCAGAGGGAATGCTACCTGTCTATTACATATCTGCATATAATATGGCACGTTCAAATTAATTTTACTGTTATGAAAACTTTAAGTTAGTCCTTAAGAGGATATTATTCTCTTAGAGGAAAAGGACTGAGTTCTTGATCCCTCTCCTTAACCAGAAGAAAGTCTTGGAATCTTTAAAAGGTCAGAAGACTGGGACTCCCTGTCAGTGACCATGACCATAACGGTGGCCTGAGGACAAGCCAGAGCAGCAAGCAAAGTCAGTTTTAGGACTCTGTAAGAGTACCAATCCTTGGAACCTAGCAGAGACTGATACCTAAGCGGAACTTCAGGAGGAAAAGACTCTGATGCTCCCCCCACCAACGCAGATCACAACCTACGACTTCCATTGATGGTCTTCAAGGGTTTGTCTCCGAGTCTGGCTGACATACTGATACCCAGTACATTAGTGGACACATACTCAACGCCCTTCCACCTTGGTGGGGCCTTCTAGGTCCTACGTTGCTGTGGCACACCCTTCAGGAGCCTAGGATCACACTCGGTCACTAAAGCACCAATACCAATGTTCCTCCTCCTGAGGAAACTCTCAAACAGTGTGCTGCTTCCAAACTCCCTAAACCCCAGGTCAGTTGCTATACTTCTTCCTGCAGAGCACATACACTCAATGCTCAAGGAAGAATCTGGAGAAAGTTGAGAAAGTGGTAAATGATCCTGTCCCAGCATCTGTATCGGAAAGAAGTTTACTAGAAACAGATCAAAATTTACATATTAATCAAGACAAATAAACATGTGGTGATTTAACGAGTAAACTGTTATTTGGATGACAATTTAATCAGCACAGGTTGAAAGGGCCATCACTGCAGCATCCTGTTTCTGCTAAAATATTGACTGAATTACTGATTTCAGTAATGCTTTATTTTACAGGGCACAAATAACCATGTAATTACTCTTTAATTGAATGGTAATTGCTTGTTGGCAATTATTTGTTAAGTTTTCAGTTTAATTACAAGGTCATTTGTGCTCTGTAAAATGAAGAGATGTCTTTTTTTTTTCTTTTTAAAGTTATCTGCCCAAATGGCTGCATGAGCATGGAAAAAGAAAGTTATACAAGGCGCAAGGTAAAGAGCCCCATAATAATACTGAGCCTGGCACAAAACAGTTCAGACCAATTCGACTGCTTCAGCTTTTGCAGAGTTACCATTAGATAGCACATTCTGAAGACAAATGGAGAGATGCTATACCACAGGAGCTTGATTTCCTCTGGGGTCCAGACCACCATTTAATACAATCTACCTGGATGGTTTACTTTCATTCAATGTGCTTTAGAGGTACTGAAATAGTAACACAACCTCCTGGGACTAAAAAATAAACCAACTCAAAATATATTTCAGTAGTCTCTTCATATTTCTGCAACAGAAGTGGATTACCACCACTGCATTATCTCAGTAGCCCATAAACTCCGTTGAGTTGACAGTCATTAAATAACAGAGGGAAGTATGTCTTCTAATGTCAATGAGCAATGACACAGTCTGTGATATACCTATTCCACTTGGTGACAGATGAGGGATACCACACTTTGATGGTTAAGATTTGGAAATTTCATGTCCACACTTTTTATTGTGTCCTTGACCATTTATGAATCAGGGAGGTGAAGAGTTTGTTGTTTCAAAAAAAAAAAAAAGAGAGATAGCCACTAAATAAATCAATGATCGATTTCCCAAGCCTTCCAGCCATTTAATCTAAAACATAACGGTCAACATTTGATTTAGGAAGGAATCACACATAATGCCATTTTCTTCAAAGGCACTGGGTCTTATTACACTTAACAGGAAAATTTCCTCTGACTTTGGGAAGGAGGGAGTACATTGCTGGCAATGTGGGTGTCGCAGAAAGGATGTTAGCAGCTATTTGGCCAACCCAGAACAGCTGGATCCCTGGACCAACAAACACTGGCTTTTCTTGTCCATCAATGGTATTTGAAATCCCTTAGGTCAACCCCTGACATGGTACCTCTTAGTTTTCATTATGGAGATTGTGAAAGTGAGACCTTGGAAAGTCTGATTTATCTACTTGTAAAACTGCTACTGAGTGGCAGTGTACTGGAGGGCTGGCCTTGAATGCAGGAAACCATGTGCTCAATTCCCACCGACATATCAGCTGTGTGATCATAGGCAAATCCGTCAGCCTCTCAGGGCCACAGACAGATGAGGTACATATCTCCATCAGTGGACTGAGTTACTACCTACCAAGTAACAAGCATTTATTAGATGTCTACTATGTTCCAGGCACTGTGGAAAGCACTGGGAATAGAAGTATAAAGAATGAAACTGTACTCATAAGGAGAGAGATAACAAGTACATATATAAATATAGAGAACATATGGGAAAAAAAGAATAAATATAAATAAATACAAAATAGTTTCTCACAACCTCCAGACATGCACTGTTTGACTCTAGGCAAATCACTTCACATCTCTTAGCCTCAGTTTCTTCATCTGTAAAATAGGGAGAATAATAGCACCCACCTCCCAGGGTTGTTGGGAGGATCAAAGATGGCAAAAATGTAAATCGCTCTGTAAATCTTTAAAGGCTATATAAGTAATAGCTATTATTATGATTATTATTCTCACTTTTATTATAACTATTAGGGAACTTAGATTGGGAGGTTAAATACTAGGCAGGAGAGGAGATTTCGGGCAAAAGATGGTAGCTGAGCCCCATGATAAAAGAGGGACTCTGTGAGATGGAAATAAGGAGGAAGTGCATTCCAGGAAAATGGGAGAGAGGGTGTCACATGTAAGGAACAGAAAGGCCAATTAGGCTTGATCACAAAGTGTGGGAAGAGGAGGAAAGTCCAATAATCTGGGAAAAGCGTCTGGGACAAGATTATATATGTCTTCAAAAGCTAAATAGAAGACTTCCTATTTTATCTGAAAGTTGATAAGGGAGTGGCTGAAGTTGGTTTGAGTTGGGGGAGGGTGTCACATGATTAGATCTGTGCATAAGGAGAATCATTTTGGCAGCATTGTGTGGGATGGGCTAGTTGGGGAGAGACAGGGAGACCAAAGCAGAGGCTGTTGCAATAATCCAGACAAGAGGTAATGCAGATGAGAATTATGGTAGTGACTCTGTGATTGGAGAGAAAGGGTCAGATCGGACAGATGAAGGTCAAAATGGCAAGATTTGGCAAGTGGTTGGATGCGTGAGGGGAGCGTGAGGAGTCCAGGATAATGGTGAGGCTACAGACCTGGAAGCCTGGGGAAATGGTGATGCCTTCAATAGAAACAGGCAAGTTTGGAAGAGAAAGGAATTTGGGGGAAGGAGAGATAATGAGCTTAGTTTTAGACATATTGAGTTGAAGATGTCTTGGGAACATCCAATTTGCAATATCCAACAGATGACTGGTAACGTAGGACTGACACTCAGGTGGAGAGATTTGAACTGGACAGACCACACACACACACACACACACCAACTGGAAATCATCAGCATACAGATGATAGTTAAAACCATAGGAGTTAATGAGGTTACTGAGGGTAGATGAAGAAGAGAAAAAGGCCCGAGAAAGACCAGCCACAGCTGGAGGGCAGGATGTGGATGATGAGCCAGTAAAGGAGACTGAGAAGGAGCAGCTACACTGGTAGCAAGAGAACGAAAAGAAAGCATCTTCTGTCATGAAAAGCCAGAGAGCAGAGAGTACCCAAAAGGCCCATCAGTCAGTCAATTAGCATGAATATCCAAGAGGAAATAGGAGCAATAGGGTCAAACACAGCATGCAGGTCACAGAGGATGAGGACTGACAAGAGACTATCAGATACGGCCAGAAGTACCCTACAATGATGAGATGACAGGTCCAGATGAAAAAGCAAACCAAAAAAGCCACCCACACACCCAAAATCTCGTACTGCGGCTTCTACCAACATTGTTCACTTCCATAAGACTTCTTTCTTTCCAGTACAGCAAAACTTTTAATAGCATCATGGATTAATAATAACAACTTCTTAGGTCTGGCATTTATTATACCAATTCAAGGATGCCAATGGTTGTTAAACTCTACTTGACCCTCTGAGACTAAGGAGAAAAACAAGCTCGGACCTCTCACAGCAACTTATTTCCATCTTCCCTCTGTGCTGGCCATCTCCGAGATCCCATCCAATTCTCCCCAGTCTAGGGTACCAGGATGCTATCACACATGATTGTATTATTAATCAGATCAGAGGGAGGAAGAACAGTTAATTCAGCAACAGGGGAAAAGTCATCCATGCAAAATGGGCAATTAACATTAATCACATAGGAAGTTGTTTAAACTGGTAAGTGGGGCCTAGTCACTATGGTAACTTTAAAAAATGGGGCTTATGTTCAGCTGTGACTCTCTATATCGGTTCTTAATACGATGGGAATTCAAAGGTTGGCTCAGAAGGTCTCTAAGAAGTATCAGTGCCAAGCCCTCACCTAGCCCCTCAAGCCATAACTAATCCTCAAGATGCAGAAGTAATTATCCTCGAGCTAGCTGACCAATAACCAACTCCTTTTACTAGATCTTAAAGGCACAGCCATACACTGTAAAACCATCCACACTAGTGCCCTTTTTAAAGGATGAAAGTTATACAGGGCACCCCAAAAGTCTTTGTGCAGTTTAAAGCTATTTAAAGGTTAAAACTGTACTAAGAGTTTTTTGGGACAGGCTACACACTGGGCAAGTTAAGAAAATGAGCTTTAACACTGCAACATAGATTTGGTCAGAGCTATGTATGCTTCTAAACTGTGCAGAACTGCCTGAGGTTTATGTGTAAAGTTCATATTTCTATGTCAACTCACAAAAGAGCTGTGAGTTCACTCATGTGGAAAAGTTTCAACCTAGGAAGTTCCCCTCCCACCCTGTCTATGTCTCAGCAGCTAAGATCGCCTGGTAAAAGGACTTGCCCAGGGTCACGGAACTAACAGGGTCGCCTAAGTACCCACAGCCTCCAGCAATCTAGGCACTACATGACACTACCTCTCTAATCTATGCAGGATTGTTAATAAATTGAATTGTTTATACCTTAATAAAGCTAACTCTGCAATTTTCCTTTAATAAAGAGAGAAATCGGATTGAAGAAATCATTTCAAGGTTGACAGAAAGCATGACTCCGTTTCTGTGACCCACCAGACTATTCATGTCAGTGCGTTCCAGGCCCGGTCCTAGCGAAGGCCTCAGCGTAAGTGCCTGGTCAGCCAGCCGAGAGCTCTGCATCAGCCGCTCTCGTTCTCCACCACAGCCCCTTCTTCATCGGGGTGGGCAACGTCTATGAGCAGCAGAGCAATCAGTGTGCCACAGTTAACCAAACAATCCCCGATACCATCAAACTAAATATCTCTCTTCATCCCTATAGATGTATCACATAGCTGTTGGACGCTCTGTGTTAAAATCAAGGATGTGCTTGAATTCACAGGGAGTGAAGCCACGGAATCACTGATCACAGAATGTCAGAGTTGGAAGGCAGCTGAGAGGTCAGGTTGCTAACAGATCCCTTAGAAGCCACTTAGGCCCAAATCCCCTCATTCTGCAGAAACCGTGAGGTGAGGGTGAGGAGAAGGGGAGGGACACAGAGCAAGCACACAAGGGGGACGGGGGATGGGACTGACATACTCCCCAAGCAACAAACAGTGGAGCCAGGATTCCAACCCAGGCCTCAGACTCCACATCACACGCTCTCTCTGCTGTACAATGCTACCCCCCTCTTTTCCTCCTCGATCTCCTCTTCTCTCACTCCTTCAATCTTCCTGCATTTCTAGAAATTTAGCTATCTCCAGAAGATACCACATCCATAACCATCTTCTCCAACAAAGAAGGGCTCCCTCCTTCTCTCACGTCCCAGCGTCTTTGGGTTAGGAGAAGGAATCACCGAATGTCACAGTTGGAAGGGACCTCCTTGTGATCTAATTCAACCCAAATTTAAAAAGGGATCTGATTCGCACTATAATACCCCTGACAACCACTCATTGAGACTCTGCAGGAAGCCCTCCTTTGAGGGAAACCTATAACCTCCTGAGGCCACCCAGGCCACTTTCAGAGGGCTCTGTTAGCAGGAATGTAGGCCAAGTGCCGAGATTCCCATCATCACCCCAGAAATCTACATTTTAATAAACTAGATCTTCTTACCTCCAAAGGCAGCTTCCTCTCCCGCCTCACCATTTTCTGTCAATAGTTTTGTCATTCACCTGGTCCCTCTGGGTTCCAAAATTCAGCTAACTTTGCTAGTCCCACCAACCTCATAGCTAATCAGTCACCAATGCCTATCATGTGACCCTCGACTACCCTTCCCACTTCCACCATAGAAGTTCAGGCCTTTATTGCTTTATCCGGTATTATCAAAACTGTGTCCTAACTGAATTCCTGCTGATATGGAAGCTTCTTCCAGCTCTGCCCCTAACTAGTTAAGTAGCCTTGGGCAAATCATACAATCAGAGACCTTGCCTCAGTTACCTTTCAAACACTTTCACGTTTCATGACCTCTTCATTCTGAATGACTTTAAAACTCTATTCTAGAGTAAACACACTACAACAGTAACTTTCTTAAGGGTGACCTTCGTGATCTTAAAAATGAACATCTCTTGGGGCAGCTAGGTGGCGAAGTGGATAGTACACTGGCCCTGTAATCAGGAGGACCTGAGTTCAAATCTGGCCTCAGACACATAACACTCACTAGCTGTGACTCTGTGACTCTGGGCAAGTCACTTAACCCCAATTGCCTGAGGGAAAAAAAAACCCACCTCTCCTTGTGCCTCCCCCTTCCAAGGCATGTAACCTAGAACCAACAGGCAGTAATCAATAGCTGTAAGAGAAAGCCCAAGACTTGGGAAAGTCCCAAACTTGACGTTTTCATGGATAAGGTCACGTGAACTGTAGGATTCACTCTCTAGGAGATGGTCCTTCAGTCAGTCAGATTATTCTGGTTTTTTTCCAATCCCCAAAACCTGATAGAATGATTTTCCTTTGGTCCAGGTCTCATGATCCCTCCCAAGTATGCCAAAAATGCATGTCCCGCCCCCACCTCCACCCAAAAAGTATTATACTTCTTAAATATACTTCTTAAAACTCCTACTTTGGAAAACTACTCTTTACTCATATATTTTTCTTAACATATCCTTTCCTTTTCAGGTTTTAAAGGAAATATCAACAAAAAATGTTTTCGGCCCCAAATCCTCACCTCCCACGTTCTCTGAGCCACCCTACAACACACCCACACCTGTTGCCCATTCTCTGAAACAGTAGGTACACAGCTGTGAGCTGAGGAATGACAAATACTTTGACTAAGACAAAGATGATAGCTATATTAAAAAGATCTGAATTGCAATCAATTTGGCTGCTAATCTCTGTGTTTGAGTCACCACTCCTTCATAAATGTGAATGGGGATTTCATAGACTGCATGAAGGCTGCCAAGGCACATGCCTCCTGGCAGCCAGATGCTCTCATCAACCTCTTTCCAACCTTGCCCTTCCACTTTCAAGGACAAGTAGGAAAAGGGAGAGAAATCTTATAAATAAATGGATGGCACCCTGTGAGATCACAAGTCAATCTAGAGACAAGAGACAGGGCAGCACAAATAATTGAATCCCAATTCACAAACCTGAGTCCTTTGTCTTCTAACGCCAGGCTTTCCAAGAGGCAGCAGAGCTTGATGGTTTAGCTATGAGCCACGTACTCAAAGACTGTGCCTTGAATTCTGCCCCAGGTGAGGACTCAAAGAAACTCACCTGACCTCTCCATGCTTTCACCCATTGCTAAATGGGAATCCAGATGACTGACTCCTCCTGAGCTGTCCAGGCTTATGCAACCACCAATGTCTCTGCAGATGCATCTTCATCAGGGAGGCAACCCCACTCCCATTTCTCCCCTCAAACAACATGTTTGCAGATTGGCTGTTTGGAAAGCACTAGACTGGAGATGTTCCTGGTGCTCTTTTTCCTTTCACTTTCTGTCATCTCTAAGATATCTCTTTCAACCATTACTCAACTTTCCAAAGTCAACTCAGGGGAGACAGCCTTGGGAAAAGGAAACAGGCTAAGAGCTGAAAACAGCCATCTCCTTCCAATTCAGGGACCCAACAGCTTGGGGCCTCTGGAATGGAGGGTTTTCTCCTTTCAGTTCCATCTCCCACATGACTATCAACTGAAAGAAAAGGTCCCTGGGCTTAATTTATCAGCTCAGGATACAAATCTCTCTTTTAAAAAACCAACTGGCACCACCTGACTTTTAGAAGCAATTTATCCTGGTGATAATCAGTTTCAAGTCAGAGTCACAGTATTCTAGGGCTGAACTTGGAGATGAAACACCTGGGTTTAAAAATCTTGGCTCTGTCACTTAACAAATGTGACTATGTATAAACCATTTCACTTACCGGAGTCTCAGTTTGTTCATCTGTAAAATGGGGATAGTACTGCCTTCTTCACAGAATTGTTGTGAAGAAAAAACTTTGCAAAGCCCAAAAGAAGTTAAGCTCCGGGGAGACAGAGACTTTTTTCCCTTTATATCCCTGACACTTAGAAGGCACCTAATAAATACCTGGTGAAGTAAATCCTATAGTACTAATATCGGTCCCTGCCCTGATTTCCTTCTCACAGCTTTGCACATAAGTATATTTAACTCAGGAGAGTTTGTTGGCGAGTCGTTTCAGTGGAGTCTGACTCTTCATGACCCCTTTTGGGGTTTTCTTGGCTAGGATGCTGGAGTGGTTGGGCATCTCCTTCTCCAGCTCATTTTACAGATGAGGAAACTGAGGCAAACAGGGTGAAGTGACTTGCCCAGGGTCACACGGCTAGTACGTGTCTGAGGTCATATTTGAACTCATGAGGGAGAACCTTCCTGATTCCAAGCTCAGTACTCTATTCACTGCAGCGCCACCTAACTGGTCCATGAGAACTTAGTTTGCTTTTTTTTTTAAGGTATTCAAGGATACCGAAATATTTATAACAGCAATCATGTGGTAGCCAAGAAGTGGAAACAAAGTAGACACTTATCAATTGGGGAATAGCTAAACAGACTATGGTATGTGAATGTAAATTGCTGTGCTGTAATGACTAATACAGAGAAGCACAGAAGGCTTATATCAACTGATTCTGAGTGAAGTAAGCAGAGCCAGAAAAACAATATACACAACGACGAAACAAATTTCAATGGAACGAACAACTAGCACAAAATAATCTAAACTGAATATTACAAAATGATAAAGATCCAGAAGAGATATGAGAAACCACCTCCTCCCTCTGCTTGGAAGAAGGTGAGAGCTGCAGGAGTGGAAGATGGCACATACAACATCAGATTTCTTGATACGTTCGTTGGATTTGCCCAATTTGTCCCACTTCTTCCTCTTTTGAAATAAGACATTATTACAGAGAGTAGTTGTCTAGGAGGGGCAAGAGGAAGGGCTCTAGGGGAAAATTCAGACAATACAAAAACAAAAGCTATCAATAAAATCTACTTTACAAAAAAGATTGGAAACATGATTTGAACAATCTAACAGTTGCCAGGTCTCAGTGTCTCCCTCTATATGTGCCCTCCCAACAACATCCCCAGCCACTCCTAAGCCAGCACAGGAGAGCAGCTCATTGCAACTGCATGAGATCCTCTTTGACAACCATTACGCACATTGCATCACGCCATTGCTATGTTCGGCATGATGAAGCAACTGAGACCAACTTAAAATTATAGCATATCCAATAAGGAAAACCATGAGCCAAATTCGGGTCATTTATCTGCGTGTTCCTTTGCAATTCCAGTTCTAAGGGAGCTGTACACACACACACACCCACACACACACACACACACCCCGCTAGATAGGTCCACCTCTAGACTTTAGACAAGGTACCAACTTGGCTCAAAGTTACAAGACTACTCTGCCACAATTCAAAATGGACAGTAACAGTTTACCTAAGGATAACTCCAATATCTCTTTTCTGTCAGGCTAGCTCTGTGAATTCCGAAAGCACAAATATTTACTAGCAATGCAGATGAAAAAAGACAAAGTCTTGCTGAAAACAGTCATCTCTCCCCTTTAAAACTTGTGGGAGGAAACATAGGAACCAGCACATATAAATAGGAAGTGGGAGTATCAACTTTGTATATTTTTCATCTCTATCTAGTCCATCTGTCTTCTATTATTCTTGTACTAGAAAATAATATCTCTGTTGCTTACATTGTATGCATTCATTTCCTTTAGACTTTCTGCCAATAATTTATTTTCTGTTCTTGGACAGCCACTGGTTATCATGGGCTCATGCACTGAGAGCTGGAAGGGACTCCAGATGCTATGGAGGACCAGAAAAGGAAGGGGCTTCCCCAAGGTCAAACAGACAGAGCCAAAATTTGAACCCAGGCCCACTGGCTTCCAATCCAGTACTTGCAATTGCACTAATTTAGGTGAATGTTAACATAAGAGCCCCTGCTACAAATACAGTGTGTCTCAAACATCTTAGTGTCCTTTTAAGCCACTTAAGCTTGAAATGGCACTAAGACTTTTGGAGTATCATATACATATACATTTGGAGGAATGCTTCCCTAAACCCCAAAATTCATTTTCTTTTTCCCATAGAAATCTTACCTCAATTGGCACATTTTCTTTGTGCACCTGAGGTACAGGACTTGGAGTTCACATACTAAATCTGTAGCTCTCCCCTTCTTGAGGAGATATCTTATTTCTCAAGCTGAAAACTGTAGGCCACTGAAAGCATTGACACAATTCTAGAATATGAGCTTTTTGACAACTCAGCTTCCAAAAGTTGAATATGACTGGGCTGAAAGACCTCTCACACTCAATCCTGGGAGGCAGTGTGGCCAATGGAAAAAATGCTGACAGTACAGTCAGAGGACCTAGGTTCAAATCTCACCCCTTATGTAACTGGCTGAACTTGGGTTAATCAACTGAAGCTTCTAAGGGCCTCTAAAATAAAGAGGCTGCCTAGTTGTTCTGAGAGATCCCTTTCAATCCCAGATCTATGGGCCTAGGACCCTTCTCCCAGCCAGTGAGGTCTTTATGCTTGCTCATCCTTTTCTAGGTACTTATCGAACGCAAATGGAGTGGAACCCTGAGAAGGTGAGCAATTTTGAGCAGCAAGCCCACTTTGCAGAGACTAAGGTGAGATGGGCTGGCTTAGGACAAGTCTTACTACCTTCTTTCTATGACTGCTGGTTGCTTCTTTGGGAAGCAAATCTCTGGGAAGGTTGAAACCACAACTGTACCCTTCCCCTTTCTCTTAGAAACCCACCCCTCATGGTAAAATGTCAGACCTAACAGCAGGTGGCAGTGATCCCAAGTAGTACCTGGGAATGAAAGAAACCCACTGTAGAAACATGAATGAAGTCTGCACTGAGAAGGGACTTAGTCTTTAAAAGTTAGCAGCAAGATAATGAACACACACACATATGCACACACGCGCACACACGCACACATGCCCACACACACCTTCCTGTTTAAATAAAAGGATTGATGTGCCTTCAAGTACACTTGGTTAGAAAAGTCCCACACAAGTTCATGCTGAAAACTGGGGGGCCCAAAGTAGATCAAGTTTGCTCTTGATTTACAGTGCAAATTACCTATTCCACCTAGGCTGCAAATACTACTTGGACAGTGGAGCCTTTGCCAGTGTTCCCCCAAATTCCATGGACTCCCTCTTGGCCTGTCTTCCAGGAATTTGGGATCACTGTGGCGCTTCAGCTGCTGCTTGTGTCTTTAGCCAGCAGATATTCTGAGCTGCCTTTCAGTGAATGGGGGCCCCACAACACTGCAACCCTTTGGCCAGCTTCCTATAGATGCTGGCACCTGCCTGGGCATGGTACAGACCCTCTCTGTGCACCAGCACACGCTTTCATTTACACATTCAATACTGCAGTTTTTCACCTTTAGGCCTGTTGCCAAGAATAATCATTTTTAAAATCTTTTTATCCTTTCCTAAAAGGATAATTATAAATGTGCAACTGGCAAAAAAGGAGAAGTGTGTTAGAAAAGCACTGAGAATAATCTGTTCTACTTGAATATGAGAAAGTGGCTGGATGAAGAGAGGAATTAGAAGAATCAGAGAGGAGAAAGTAGGCCATTTTTATTTCCTTTGGTCTCACTTTACTGGGGGTGGCGGGAAACAATGTGTTGAGTGTCCATCTGGCCACCTAAGAGCAGAGGGGTCCCAGATACCCCTAAGCAGGCCAAGGCAAGGCAGGAGCCCCTCTTTGGAAAGCTGAAAGGACGAGAAGCAGCCAAGAGCAGTTGCTACCACTGATCAGCAGATATCCAGGTAGGATGCATGTAAAACAGCCATTTGCTGCATTTTTTCCCCATGAGTTACACTTATCTCTTGACTACATTTTCCCCATGGATGAAAAATATGCTCGTTTTTGCCTTTTGCTACAAATTAATCTGGATTGGCTAAACTTCGAGTCTCTTCCTCTGTGAATACAGGTGTTTCTCTTTTGCCAATTACCCATAAGCACAAAGGAAACTGCTAATGATGTGATTACCTCAGACTGAGGTCCACAGAATCTCTAAGCTGGGTGAAATCCTGATAAAGTGCAACACGCACACACAGACAGACAGACAGACACACATACACACCCTACATCCCTAGATAATTTTAAAATATGATACATCCTAAGTGTTCTACTTTGAACAGAATGGCATTTGACTCTTTTATTCCTGACAGGAATGAGTAGGAGTGTGGAATTTGGAATCAGGGTGTTTCTTTGAGCATAATGTCAGAGTCTGAGTCCCACATCAAGAATCAAAGACAGAGATTTTTACACAAACGATGCCATGGCCTTGGATTCTGGCAAGCTTGCTTTCAACTCTCTTGATCTTTCCTGTAAGAGGATGGGGACTTAACTTGTAATTTTATTGGTTTAAAGGGAACTCCCAGGTGAGGAAAGTCCCTTTCCCAAGGGAGCCTGGCGCCGCCTCTGTAATTTCCAGTCTTAAGAGAATCACCTAGAACAATGAGAGGTTAAGTGACTTGTCCAGGTCAGGGGACTCCAAGTCAGATCCTGACTCTGAAACTGGTTGTTTTTCTACTTTGCTTCTGATCTTTCTCTTAAAATTACAAGAAGCAGGTAAGGATTAGATCCTCCTATTACAGGCCTGATGCAAAACACAGAGGAGTACCTTTGTTATCTGGAGAAAAAACTTGGATATTAAAGAGATTGGAAAATCTATTTGTGGCATAATGGAAAAAGCTGGATTTGATGCTGGAAGGGAACATCTCGCACATCATGGGGTCATCATTTTACAGCTGAGGCCTACTGAAGTGACTTACCCCAAGATCACAAAGATCCAAGACTTGAACTCACGTCCTTAGACACCAAATACAGCACCCTTCTTTTCCACTGAAGACTAGATAAGAGAGGTAGACACATACAAGCATCCCTAGCTTCATTTTAGAGATGAGGAAACTGTGGCCCAGAAGGGTGAAGTGTCAAAGACAAGATTTGCCTCTTCCTATGGCTGGCTCCAAGGCCAGCCTTCTACCCACTATGACACACTGCCTCTCCATTCCTCAGGCTGGCTCATGGAGACTGAATGAAGACAACCCAGGGCCTCTTACCTCCATATATATCCAGGTAGCCTGAAATCTGCTGGAGGCTGCTCTACTCCCTGTCCCAAGCTCTCAAACGAGTGCCAAGAGGATGACTTGTTATTAGAGCATGTGATATGCACTGACTCCTTAAGAGGCAAAGTGTATCTTTAACCTTAGCTGAATTTCTTTCTTCTGTACATTGGGCATTCACAAGGGGCAATTGAACAGCCGGCTAAAATGAGCACATTCCTCTGCTCACTCCCAGTTACTGTTTGTTATTCCAAACCCAAGGTTAACTTCTGTAATCGGAGTCGGACAGTCCGGTCCAAAGGAAATCAACTGCCCACACACATACTGGTAATTACCATACAGGATTCCTTGACAAACATTCTTGCAGTAATGAGAACATTTGCAAATGCTGCTAATTTCCAACACTCCCCGAGGATACATTACAGCCAAGCAATGTAGAATGCCTGAATTAGCAGCACTTACAAAGCAGAAACAAAAAGCCTGTAAGAGTTAGAAGTATGAGCACAACCAGCATGCACTCAGATACCACAAATCAACCTCACAGAAAACCTGGCAATTGTCTTTAGTTATATATATGAAGACATACATTTTTATGTCCTCAATAAAAACAAATGATGAACAATAATAAAAATAAAAACCAATCATGAAAAAACAATACAATGTATGTCACACTTAGTCACTTGGCAAAATGCATATTTGCCAAGGGAATTCCTTCAGGAGCAGAGCCGTTTGTTGGGGAAAAGAAGTCCAGAATTCTGTGATTCAAAAGAGACCCAAGTATACATTCCTCCTGCTTGGGCCCATCCTGCCATGGATCACTCAGCTGCTTGAGGACTCGATTTACTCAACTACGACACATCCTTTCAGCCAGTCTTCACGTTCCTGCAAATATCCAGCTTTAATGAAAGACTATAGGAAAGGGAAACACAGAATCCCAGAATTGGACATGACCTCAGTGGCCCATCTACAACAGGGCCAACAAGGAGTCATCTAGGCTCTCTGCTTGGACTCCTCCAGCTGGAGGAAACTCAAAATCTCCAATCTGGGACACAGTTAAGCACGAGAAGTTGGTTTTGTTTTGGGTTTTGACCTAAAGTCTAAATTGGCCCCTTTGCTAATTCTGTTCACTGCCCCTTGTTCTGCCCTCTGGGGGGCTGCCAGAGAACAAGTTTAGTTCCTCTTATATGTAACACCCTTTCTAATACTCTAAGACTGCCACCAGATCTCTCCCCTCCACTTGAGTCTTATCTTTACAAGCTGAAACATCCCTACCTCTTTGAATGGACCCTCCTTTATCCCTGGTTACATTCTTCTACATGTTCATCAATGTCCTGCCCAACTGTGGTCCCCAAACCACACAAGACTCCCAATCTGGCCTGACTAGGACAAAACAGAGCACTTAGTACTCATCTGAATGCAGCCCGAGGCTGGATTCCATGTTTTGGCTGTCACGTCACACTGCTGGCTCAGAAACCCTGGGGCTTTTTATCAGAAAAATTGCTGTCGAACCTTGCCTCACCTATCATATACTTGAGTTCAAAAACTGACTTAAGTATGAAATTTTACATTTCGGCTCAAAACTGATTAGCCCTCCCTGCTTTGGGCCATCTGCATATTTGATAGGCCTACCATCTATACCTTTATCCAAGTTACTGATAACATTTTAAAATACTGAAGGGCCAAGCACAGATCCCTGGGGTACCATATTAGAGACCTGCTTTTACATTTACATAAATTACTGTTTTTTGAGGACAGGCATTCAACAAGTTCTGAATTCATGTTACAATTACAGTAGCATCATCTGGGCCCCAGCGGTCCATCTTTTTGATGAAAGACCCAAGACAATGCTGTGCTCACATCTAAGCAAACTCTAGCTACAGCACTTTCCTGATCTACCAGGAAAGTAGCCCTTTCTTACAGAT
Source organism: Vombatus ursinus (assembly GCF_900497805.2). Lineage (NCBI taxonomy): Eukaryota > Metazoa > Chordata > Mammalia > Diprotodontia > Vombatidae > Vombatus > Vombatus ursinus. Next base: position 7,046,493 of record NW_020944469.1, on the reverse strand, counting down.
AGGAGGTTTGTTGCCGAGAAAAGGTGAAGAAAGGAAACGATGTATGAGGAACTGAGAAGATGTTTGCTGTTCACACAAATATGTACCCAAGCTGAAAGGAACTCTTAAGATGATCTAGTCCAACCTACTCGACTGATAAAGAAACTGATGCCAAGACAGATTTCCATGAGGTACAAGAGCTAGTGGGACTCACTTGAGGAATACAACTCACATCTCTTGACTCCCAACTCTATGAAAGTTTCTGACTTGGTGGTTTAAGCACCTTTGATTCCAAGGGAAGAAGGGCCAGGGAACTGTTGCCGCTTTGGTTCATATTGCTGGTGACTATCGATTGAAAGGAATAGAAGCACACTGGAGAACCTGACAGGCCAGGGGAAGTGGGAAGGGCAACTAACTGAACAAGGCAAGAAGGACAATACTGCCCAGTTGGCCCTCCCTCCAAACCTAGCCAGGAGCCAATAACCTCATTTCATTTAACCATCTGCATGCCTCGGCAAGTACAACAAGTCAAGGACCACTTGAATTCACCTCTGCCGGAAGGTGCTATTTCAACAATTGTATAAAATGAAAATGAAAGGCGCCAGAGGCAAAAACAGAACATCATGCAAGAGAAACTATTATTTTCTTCTAAGATGTATTTGGGCAAGAAATATAAAAGAGGAATAAGCAGATGATGTGCATAAGAATGCAAGACAAATGAGGCACCAGAATCAAGGCAGTGATCCTAGTTTCCAGACCCAACTTAGATACTAATTGCCCAGGGGATTCATAGTAGGGAATTGCAACATTTTAAAGGTCAATTTCCTCAGCGGTAAAGAAGGTGAGAAAAACTAATGCATGGCCTGCGTAGGAAGATAACGTGTGTGTCCAAGCTCCTCCCAAGGTCCTTTTTCTTTAATTACTGTGTGCTCAGCACAGTGTGCTGCGTGATGGTCTGAGAGATATAAAGGACAGAGACACAAGAGGGATGGCCTGCCCTCAAGAAGCTTGCAGTTTCACCAAGAGATGAGAGTCACATACAGTGGTAAAGAACAAACGATCCAAGACGCCCCTGCGGTTGACTGATAAACTCGGGCACGTGGATGTTCTCTTCATCTCTGCAATGCTCATTCATACAGCACTATGAAGTCTGCCAAGTGCTTTACAGATACCTCATTTTATCCTTTCAGAACTCCTGAGTGTTACAGGGTGCTGCAACAGATCACTGGAGAGGTCATTCAGTAAGGCCTGGAGGGATCAAAGAAGTTTTCACGAGGCAGAGGCAGAGATCTGAGCTAAGTCTTGGAGAGGAAGCAGGAGTTAGAGAAGTAGAAAGGTAAAGAAAGGAATTACAAGGAATTGCATGGAGCCCTCTGGTACACGGCTCAGGAAACTGAGGAATTTCTTCAGTTGGATTGCTCTGAATGTCCAAAAGATGAGAGAACCATGGAAAGATCAAATATATTTGAACTGGGAATGACAGAGACAAGGCTCATATGGGCTCCCTCTTTCAAGATCTCAGATCTCACCCCACCCCACCTCTTTTCTGGTAGTAAGAGACTATAGTCAGTTGACTACTAAGAGTTTGAAGGAATTTTTTAACTATTAAAATCAGGGAAGGCAAATTTTGACTAAACAATTTGTATGACAACTGTTAATTTCTGAGGCCATTTCAGAACCCCTGGGGTTTAACGATTTCTCCAGTACTTAAATGGCACCAAAATCTCACCTCCATGAGTTCCAAGAGTCCAGATCCCAAGGAGGCCACAGGCAATATTCAGTGTGATTCTTGTCCAAGTTCTCCCCTAAATAATCCTCAGGGGGTCCAGCAAAGCTGCCTTCCCCCATATCTCCTATCCTTCCCATTAATCAGCACACGGACCATCTCTAGCCCAGGGCCATTTTCTCTACTCACACATCTCTGATGATACCCTTTCTTCACCCTGCTCTTCCCCCACACTTTGTAGTTGGTAATATTCTTCAGCCTATTTATGGCCGTCCTGCTTTACTCTACTGTCCCTGGAGAAGCCACAATTTCTATTCCCCCAAAATCTTTTAGGCTGGGTTATTTGATTGATCTAAATCTAGAGTGCCGCGAGAAGAACAATGAAGCTAAAAAGAAAAAAGCAACCCAGCCCTCTCCCTGACTGCAGCTTCAGTTTGGGTCCCAGATCATTAGCAGTGGCCATCCAGGATACGTGCCCTGATGGACCAGCTCTACAGGTCATCCATCCAACACTTGTCCACACTATGTGATAATAAGCATTTGTCAGCCTCCTGGTTTCTCTTCTAGAGATAGTTAAGGTTTAACTCTTGACAAAGAAACTACACAGAAAAGACTTCTGCTTCACTATAATTTTTGCTCCTGCCTTTCTAAGTCAGGGTGATGCCATATGACAGTTTCTCTCAAATAGAAAGTTTAATGGTGTCAGAGAAACCAGGGAAGGAAGGAAGGAAGGAAGGAGAGGGAGAGGGAGAGAGGGAGGGAGGGAGGGAGAGAGGGGGGGAGGGAGAGAGAGAGGGGGAGGGAGGGGGAGGGAGGAGGGGGGAGAGGGGGAGAGAGGGGGGGGGAGGAGAAGGGGGGAGGAGGGGCGGAGGGGG
>NW_020944469.1:6938621-7043813 GCF_900497805.2 Vombatus ursinus | reverse complement strand
GGGAGAGAGAGAGAGAGAGAGAGAGAGAGAGATGAGAAGGGAAAGAAGAAAGAACAAGAGTGTACACTAGAAAAAAAAATGAAACCACTTGGCTAGCTCTGTGGCTCTGGATGCCCAGTCTGTCTACATCACTGACCTCTGTGTTAGGAAGGCCTGTGTCGGTGGTGTATTTGATACTGGGCTGGTAATCACAGAATCTCCAAGCAAGGAGGAACCTCAGTGGCTACTTATTCCAGGTCATACCAGGAGAAAACACCCTTCAACAACACACCCAGCCAGTGGTCATCCAAGCTTTGCCAGAAGGCCCCTACCAAGAGGGAAACCAGCACGTCCCCAAAGTAACCAATTCCATCTTCGGATTTCCATAGCTCTTATTCATGGTTAACAAGTACTTCATCCCTGTGACTTGTACTCAGTGTGATGTCCATATGGACCTTAGAAAGTAAGGGGTCATTTTAAAGTCCCTCTATGCACTGGAATTCACATCGAGTCACCTTGATTCAGAATGATCACTTGTTCAAGCAATCAGGACTATTCCCAGCCATGTCTCAATCTAACATCCAGCGGAAAAGGTCCATCATCAAAGATCTCCAAGACTAGACAAAGGGGTCAATCTATCACCTTACCTTTTCACCTATTTCCCCCTTCGCATCCCATTCCATAAGACTGAAACAATACTGTGAATCTTCCACACTGACCTTAGACAATAATGACATGGAGGAACTTGTAGTGTTTTCAGCAATTGGGCTTACATGTCAATAGTGCACATGAGCCAGGCCAACCAATCACTCTGGACAAATGAGTCAGTCAAGGACAATCTTTGTCGACTCAGGTTAGGGAGCCTTCATTAGAAACAAATCATATAACACACACCCCAATCTCCAATGTATCCTCCATATTATCTAAAGAATATTCCACTTTGTGCCATCGTCTCCTCTTAGAGAATAACATCCAGACTCCTTGCTCTGGCATCCAAGGCCCTCCACAAACTGATTCCAATTTACCTCCCTTGCCCTTTCTCCCACTTCTGACTTCACAAAGCTTCTACTCCAGCCAGACTGGCCTTCTCAGGACACCCCACCAAGCTTTACACATCCCTGTGAACAGTGTTCACATTATTTACACTACCTGAAATTCTCTCTCCCCTCCTCTCCACTTACCTAAGTCCAATCTACAATTCAAGGTCCATCTGAAGCCTCAAATCCACCATGAAGCTATCCTTAGGCATATTGGCCCATACTGCTCTCCCATGCTTGTGTAGCACCAGGTGTCACAGTCATTCAGTGCCTAACCTAACACAAGAACCTGCACGTAGTTGGTGAATTGGAAAATGACAGAGAGTGAAAAAGGAGGCATTGAAGGCCAGGATAATATTATTTTGACTATATCTTAGTATTTGTTAGATATTACATAAATGATTTCAGCATAATGTATTTTTTCTATTTACTTTAAAATCCTCCTCCACTCTGCCCCTCTACAGAATTGTTTCTCAGATTTTTCTGCATTAATATTTGTTGTATCTATTTTGCCTCCCATGATACATAGTCAAGGCTGCTGATAGCCCAGTGTGGTTTTCAAAAAGGATGTCTATTACATGTGTGCTACTGCACTGTAAGGATATTTGTGGGGAAGGTACCAACACTCTAATCTAAATCTCTTATTTTTCAGATGAGAAGACTAAAGCCAAGAGGAGGGCAAGGACTTGCCCAAGCTAGTCAGTGGCCGCGTCAGGACTAAAATGAAGACCTCCTAATCCAGGGGACTTTCTAGCACTTTATATTACCTTCAGTGTTGCTTTTTTTCATTTGAGTACAGCTTTTCAAGAAAACATTTTCAAAATGTTTTCACTGTTTTTATGATCAAAATATGCTTTGTAAACATTTCCTTTGAGGAATGTGTAGGGAGAAAGGAAGGGAGGAAGGGAGAGGGGGAGGAGGGGGGGGGGGGGGGGGAGGGGGGGAGAGAGAGAGAGAGAGAGAGAGAGAGAGAGAGAGAGAGAAAGAGAGAGAGGTCTCCCTGTTTTAAAGGGCAGAAACATTATGAAAATGTTCTGAAAACATTTGGCTGCCTCAACAGCCCAAAAGAAAACATTTGTTTTGGACACATGAACTAAAACATTTGCTTACTTTGGAAATGCTGCCAAAAACAAGGTAGTTTTTTGAAAAATAGAGGTATACATTTTGGTGAATAGGACTGTTTTAGAAATTTTCTAAATTGAAATTTAAAGTTGATCATGGCTACTTTTATTGACATCGATGTATACAGATTTAGACTGGAGGGTCTCTTAAAAAAAGAAAAGAAATAACTATCTTGTATGCTGCCACATGGTAAAAACACAACTCACAGAGCACTCAAGCAATAAGGAAACTAAGAGACCATCTAGTCCAAGCACCATGTTTTCCAGAGGAAGAAACTGAGGCTCAGAGGGAGAAAGTGACTTGCTCCCTGTTACCCAAGTAATACATACTCAATAAATCTTGGTGAAATTAACAAACATCATATCTACCAATGCTAGAAACACGAACACTAAGGTGACATCTATCTACCTGATGCCACTCAGGAGAAACAGAAACATAAGGAAGCTTAGCCATAATCCAAATGGTCGGTCTCAAAAAGGACAGTGTCTGTATGCTATTATACATGTGAAACACATAGCGTTGTTTGCACCAAAAATCTAAGTGATTGCCTGAATTTCTGACATCATGTGGCAACCATTTTGCAGTCTACAGAATTAATCTAGGACTGACTTCCCACTCAGGGCTTTGTCTATATGATATTCACAAAACTCATTATGCTTCCACTTAGAGAGTCTGTAATTCTTCTGCTTGGCTCTGTGTTGATATATTTGGTGCTTTAATTAATTATGGTTCATTGCCAGGTTTTAAGAGTTTCTATAATGAATACTTCCTAATATTACCTATAAGACCACTTAATCACTGAATAAGTTACCTGACGGTCCTCCATTCTTATTCTCAAATTCCACACAAGACAGGAGTGAAAATGATGCCCATGAAAGGAACTTCTGGAATCAGTCAATGAATGACAGATGTCTCCCCAAGAGTACCAGCAAGCAACTAGAGATCTCTCCCTGGAAAACTTTCTACATATGAGTATTTTTGTGCATATAGCATGTAACAGGATGCTGCCCACTTCAGATATTGCCCCTCACTAAAAAAGAATCTTGTAGTGAAATAAATTGGGCATGGAATATGAAGAAATAGAAACCAGCCAAATCAGAGCCTGATCAAGTTCCCACCAAACCACTGTCTCAGCCCATAGCTCTTCTCGGGGAAAACATTGTTTTCTAACAACAAGACTCCCACCTCAAAGCCAGAAAACCTTGATTCAAGGTTCACCTCTAACATACTGGCCATATGATTCTGGGGAAATCACAAAACCTTTCAGAGTTCTGGGCAACTCTCTAGGACATGAGAGGCAAAGTTATAGAGAAGGTGCCAGCCTGCATTGATAAAAGGAATTTCTGTGCCCAAGTGTTCTCTTTACCGGGGAAGTCACTGGTCCAGTTCCTATCCCTAATCTTGTTAGTATTTTAACTCTCCATGACCCCATTTGGGGCTTTCTTGGAAAGATGCTGAAGTGGTTTGCCATCCGTTCTCTAACTCATTTTACAGATAAGAAAACTGAGGCAAAATGATTAAGTGACTTACCAGGATCACGCAGCTAGGAAGTGTCTGAGGCTGAGCTCAGGTCTTCCTTACACCAGGCCCAGCACTCTATCCCCTATAGTGCCACCTAGTGGCCCAATTGTTAGTATAATTACATTACAATTCTCAATAGTAAGAGCTGACTTTAGTGGATTATTATCTGCAAAATACTTTACACATACTGCATTAACTCACTTGATGCTCACAGCAACCATTTCAGATAGATGCTATTATCACTCACTTGACATAGGAGTACACCAAAACTCAGAAAGAACTTATCCAGAGTAATAAAGCTAGTAATTATTCAAGGTAGGATTTAAACCCAAGTCTTCCTGACTCCAGTATTAAGAACTCCATCCATTATAGCTTGTACACTGCTTTATCATTTCCAAAGAGTTTTCCCATCCACTAACTCATCTGATTATGAAAACGACCCCAAGAGAAAGTTAGAAAAGCTTAGATCTAGGATTCTATTCTCATTTTGAAGATAAGAAAAGAAAATCTCAGAGAACTCTAGGGCTAGGTCTGGGTCACAAAATACCAGAAGCTCAGAGCAGACAGCATTCTCAGAGGCCACCCCATCACTAAAGGAATATCCATTGCTACGTGACCACATCCATCCAGCACGTAGCCGTCTAGCCTTGGGTTGAAGACCTCCCATGTGATCCTAATACATACAACTAAAAAGCGTGCCAAAGGGCATAAGAGAGACACAGGCCTTAGCTTTGCAATTACATTCAAATGAAGGACTGCTTGAATAGTTTTAGATTTTTTTTCCTTGCTAATGCATATTTTGACTTCCTGGCTTTGATTACAAAGTTTTGTTTTTTGTTTTTTGTTTTTATTAAGCAAACATTAAAGATACAGTAAATTTTCTTTTTAATCTATCCAAAGAGGCTATTTTCTAGTGGATTTGACCTAACGCCACATGCAGGCCATTGGACAGGGTATTTTAAGGAAGTTTAAAGTCTAGATTTTGGTACCAGCAAGGCAATTTCCTCTATTTCCTCTATTTTCTTCCAATTTATATTCAACAATGAGGATTTTGCTTAAGGGTTTCTATTTGAAGGTAAGCTATTTAAACAAAATAAGGGAGTAAAAGCTGATGGTGAAAGCAGTTCTTCAGTGAGATGACCTGTAATCTTGATATTCACTGGTGGAGAAGCTTTCCTTGCCATTAGTCTCTTTGGTGGCCAACGATGAAGTTCTGTAAATACAACTGGGTCTAAAGGTCATTCTACCAACAACAGCTACTTCAGAATTTTTTTTTTTTTAACATGCATCCAAGTAAATGCTTGGAAGGGGTGTTGTGAGAGGACTTCAAACTAAATCATCAATTAAATCAAGAAACAGTGATTGAGCCCTGGTACATTACTTTAATTCAATGAGCACTTATTAACAATCTATGTGTCAGGCACTGGGCTAGGCAATGGGCATGCAGAGACACAAATGAAATTGGCCCTGCCCTCAAGGAGCTTAGAGTCTACTTCTCCTCTCTCAGTCTTCTCATGGGAAAAATAAGGAGATTGAACTGAATGACCCGTAAGGGCCTTTGATCCCCCTCTGATCCCTTCAGTTCTGTGTTCTAAGGTCTATTTACCTATTTGTTCTATGCCAGGCTGTGTCCTAGGGTACTAATCCTAGGAGTTTCAGTTTCATCATCTGTAAAATGCCCTTACCAACCTCACAGAATTATTGTGGAGATAATGTAAGATACCATATATACATACATCCATATATTTATAAACAGATATAATAATATATCTATAACCTATGTTTATGGACACATAAAATATATATACATACATATATTTATGGGCGAGGGAAGATGAAGTGCTGTACGACTGTAAAGCCTTATATAAAGGTACATTTTATTATCATGGGAGTTGGTATTATGAATCAAATAAATGATACTTTATGCTTGTGAGATCTTTTAGAATGCTTAAATCAACCGGAAATATTTTGCAAATTATTCTACTAAAATAAAGGCCAGAATTTATACACTGAAGTGAATGGGCTGATAAAAGGAGCATTCATTAGCCAAAACTGCTTTGTTTTATAAAGGGGTAAATTGCAAAAACTAAGTAAAAACCAAAAGGCTTTTAACCTAAGTCATTTATGAACATTTTTGTCGAGGGGAAGAAGATAGTAAAAGAGAAGGGAGCCCAGACCTGATCTGATACGTCTGGACGCTCCCTCCACCCATGCACATCCTCAACTTTTCCCATAACTTTCAAATCTTACCTAGCATTCCCTGCAGCACTACAAGATTAAGTGACTTCCTCAGGGTCACAAAAGCTAGAATGTTTGAGCCAGGACTCAAACCCAGGTCTGCCTGACCCCAAGGTCAACCCTCCACATTCTCTATACCACCTTGCTTCCATAGAACTATATAATCTATCGAGTTTATTATCATTTAGAGAGCATCTCTATGGAAATGTCAGATAGAAGAAAGTATGGAATATAGTTTCATACCCTAAAAGGGAAGGATTATACAAAAATAAATCAGTATACATGACTTACCCCTACCCCAACAGAAGGTCCCAATGGAAGACCACAGTGGATATCAACAAGGCTAAAATGAATTGAATTAAAGCTACACATGACCTGAAATGATAATTACCAATATTCATCAATGTCTCATTACTTTTCAAGAGCTATCCTTTACTTATCACTGAATATAAAAATGGTTTCCTATAAACTCTTTTTAGAAAGAAATTAAAAGCTATTTCAAGGGAATTAACAGCACTTACTCTGGAGCTCATTTCAGTAGCCCTATCACCTCCCTCTCTATTTAATTCATTCTCCGACAACAAAGAAGGACTAAGAGAAAAAGTTCCTCTTGCGAATTTCAATGATTTTATCCTGCCACTTCTTCATCTCTGCATACATGGTGAGTACTGATACTCAAGGATGTTTCAACATTTACAATGGGGTGTCCACAGGCGGAGCAAAAACAGTTCCAACTCCCTTGCTGGCTTCTGTTGACCATTTTAAAGGAAACATGGTAAGTTGGGCGCAGTACTGATAACCCAACAATCTGAGCTCTGGAGTGGGATATGAAATATGTTTCAGAGTCGCCTTTAAAATTTCACACATTCCTTTTCAAACCACATGCATTTTCCTGTATCTATCGATCACACATGACATACTGCAGTCCCTGTTACACGATGGAAGTGTTTTTATAATTAGGGACAAATGCCTTTCTTTTTTTAAATACCTTGCTGTTTCTATGAAACAATGACCATTTAGCATAAAAATTGTGAATAATGTGTGCAAAATTATGATTTAACCCCCCTTCTTTCTAAAGACAGCAGCCAAAAAAACTGAATAAGTCAGGGTGCCTTTGAAGATATTTAATTAAAATCTAATCCCACATTCTTAAAGGCTCACATAAATTAAGCTGTCATTCAGGAGATTTATGCATTCACATTTGCATACTACATACAATTCATCAATTACTCATGTTTGAAAGCAATGCCTTTCCCAGGGAGCCAAGCTGCCAACAGTGCCAACAGGCACACTGCAACACAGAGACCATACACAGTGGTACCTTGGAGAAAGCCACTTCCATATGGCCCGTCTATAGTAGCTCCACAGAGCCCCAAGCACGCACTCGCACACAGAAACTCTGACTGAGCACGGATGGATTCTATTCACCTAAATCTGTTTCACAGAAATGAACATTTCATTTAATCTTAGGGCAAGACAACCGGAGAAGCTACTGCTAAGCAGGTGGAAAATATTTTCACAGTCTCTCTCCTATGCACAGGTTGTCAGGTGACAGCCAGCAGGTCACAGCATCAGTGACCTTGGGCTGGGCCACAGAAAGCACTGAAATCAACAGCCCTCTCTGTCAGCTGACAGCAAGGCGTCCCCTTTAATTCAGGAGACTTCTGAGAACTGGCATGTCAACAGGATTTGAAGGTTTGCAAAGAGCTTTATTCAAGTTATCATGTTTGATCTTCACAGCCATGCTTGAAGGGAGTTGCTATTATTTTCCCCATTTTAGAGATAAGGAAAATGAGACTGTTGTTGGTGTTTTCAATGGCCCACAAAATAAAACAAAGCTTGTTGGGAGGGGAAGTGAAATACTTAAAGAAGGAAGCAACACTCATTTTCAAAAACTGTGAAAACGGAGCAAACTCAATATGGAATTTGTGCCTAGGGTCACACAGCTAGTAAGGGTCTGAGGCCGGATCTGAATTTATCTCTCCTTGACTCCAGGCCCCATGCACCTCCTAGCTGCAATCATTCATGTGATACCAGGGGTGGGGAACCTGTGGCCTGGAGGCCACGTGTGGCCCCTCTAGGTCCTCAAGTGCTGCCCTTTGACCGAATCCAAACTTCACAGAACAAATCTCTAAGGGGATCAAAGGGCCACACTTAAGGACCTAGAGGGCTGCAGATTTTCCACCCCTGTCGGGTATACAATTACTCCCCAGCCTCAAATATCTGTAATTTCATCCAATAACCCAGGATGCAACTCCCCCTTCACACACACACACACACACACACACACACACACACACTCACACACCCTCTAACTTGTCCTTTCCATTCCTTTCTCGTGAAAGACTGAGTTAATCACTTCTTTTAGAGGGACTGATTCTTCGGTAAGAACAGGGACCGATGGCTTTCAGAAAAAAGTGTCAAGTATGCAAAAATTTGTCTTCTGCTTCTGCCTCTTTTCCTTCTAGACATCTTTTTCTCCTCTTCTCAACATCACTGTCGCTCTCACCCTTTCTCTCAGGACATTCAATTCCTTCCTCACATCTCCAAGCTACCTACCACCCTGGATCTCTCTACTCCTATAAATATCTGATTAGTTATTTTTGATTAACATTTAGCATAGTGACCATTTTGTAATATGCATGGTAAAATAGTTCATTTTACCAGATAAATCAGATATCTGCACATCTTATTTGCCAATATTCACAGAGCTTGAAATCATTATAGTTTAAGGTAGAAAAAATTCTCAGGGGAATTTTCTAATACATTTTTTCACCCAGGATTTTTTCCATTGATGGAATTTGGTGTGGTAAGCATAAAAGATCAGAACTAAGCTTTCCATTAATTCAACAAGACTTTGATAGTGGACTTCTCAAACCAATGATCATGATCCTCATATTAATAAATTAGTATCAATAGATAGCCAGAAACTATAATAGTTTAGAAGAATTTCTGAAGAGAAAGGGAGAGATAAATGGTTAACATTTCCCTTGAAAGGCGTGGGGTGGCCTGAAGATGTGTCCTGTCTAAAGGGGAACCACTGGCAGGCATGATGCATTGATCATCATTAAAGAGGAAACAATGTAATTAACCTCTACTTGTAAAATCAGTATGCGTGTTAAGACCTATAGGATAGGAAGGAAAAACACACACCAGTATGTCAGTAGTAATGAACCAAAAATGATCATTTGTGTCTTCTGTGTTCCAAATTCACTGATTTTCATTACTCATCATTTAAATATACTATCTAGATTTCTAATTGAACTATATTAATTTAACTTTTCCTAAATCCCTCCCCCAAAACCTCATCATGGCATAAGATAACTCTGCGCTCCTAAAAGCTCCACGAGCTGACCACAACCCAGGTCTTAGTAATATGGCCCTGACTGGATGGAGCACGTTCCTCTTCTTCAAGAACTAACTAACATTGTTAGGATGGGGGACAGGTGGGCTGCAGGGTGATCATCTTTTTGGTCACAGCATGAATCAAAGATTATCTGCTTTAGTGAAGGGAGAACTCCCATTCAGGAATTGTGGTACTGAAGAAGCTTAAACCTTTACTAATGATACATACTTACTGCAAAATTCGTGTATTTCTTATGCCATCTACATTACTGAGCTTGATAAAATTTCCAAATGATGAACAAATGAACATTGGCTAGGAGTAAAATCTCTGTTCAAAGTCATAAGCACTTGGACTGAACTTTAAAATGTGTTCAAAGATAACATAAAATACTGAAGACCAAGGGGTCAAAGTTGAGTCTGGAGAATAATTTCCATGTCGATTTTGCTCCAGGAGCATAACACGAGATGGTGTCGCTTCTTGCTCTACTTTTCAGAACAAAACCAAACCAAACTGTGGCTTTATTCTGTGAGCCATTTCAAATAACGAGGACGGTGTGTTTTGAAAGTTTGTGTGAGCCGCTCATTGCCACATTAGGTCAAGAGAACTTGAGAAAGGCCCTCAGCACACGGGATGGGCCCCCTACAGCGGGTTTAGGAGATGGCCTGGGGTTCACAATTGGGTTTCAGTCACATGTCCATTGTAGATCATTTCAGGGGCCATAATTAATAACTAAACTAGAACATTTGCAAACACTTCTATTTTGCTTCTAGATATTTAATATATACTTAAGGAATAATATCCACACAGAATCAATTTAAAATGAAACTAAACACAGTTTATCGACAACCAATGTGGGCACTAATTTTGCCATGAGACAGGTATCTTCAACACAACCTTCAATTTTATGGTGTTTAGCTGACAAAACCACCATGATGACAAGAAATCTGTCCATCAAAATCTGGACATTGGAAGTTTTGAAATGAATGTGCCTATAAGGCATAACATGTTAAATGAAGTTCTATACAGGAGACTGACTTAAAACATTCAAGAGGACAGCAAGGGTTGTATTGTGTGCATCTGACACAAAGTCTTTCTGGACAATTTTTTTGTAAAATCATCAAAACAGAAGGCTACATTTCTGTCACCTGTTTATATGGAGATGAGATTAACAGTGCCACAACTACATACCAATAAAATCTCTTAATTTCCTTCTGTCTCAAGTCAGAAAACCGTTGCATTTTTGTTCCTCTTCTGATGGGAATATAAAGGCTATGAACATTCCTGCATTAAGGCTGGTGGCTCAGGCTACCAACATCTTCCAACTACGTTCAGTTTATCTAGTCACATTTCATGAAAAGATGTAATGAGTTTTGGAAGTTCATAACGTAGACTTCATGCACATATATACCATCCATGTCAATGACAAACCATTTCTCATCTCCATAGTTTCAACATGTATATGTTTGCATATAAATCAACTGGCACATTCTCTCTACTCCTACTGCTCAACTCAAGTGAAGGTTTGGACAACAGAGAGGGAGAAATATCTACCTATACCACTGGCCAGAAACATTACCTCCCTTCACAAGTAATACAAGGACAGTGTAAAACCAACTAAAAATAATGATGAAATGTGTTTATCCTTATTAATCATTTAAACCCTAAAGTATCCTTTAGACTCTTTGAAGAAGCAAGACGGAGACATCTGATACATTTTACGAAGTTAAATAACAGGTCCCTTAGATTCTGACTTAGAATATGTACTCCACACACTGGAAAATAGTGGTTAATTCCATGACCCTGTCAGGCTGGTGCACTGATCAGCTGGGGTGGCACATCTGGCATTAGTAGATCAAGGAGAATCTCCTATGGGTCTCCATTGGACCTAAGTTAATTTTACATCTCTAACGACTGCCTGATGAATGAAACCCAGTAGGGTCTCAGTAAAGTTGGGGGTCTACCTAGAAGGGAGGAGAGATGGGTGACTTCAAACATATAAAAATACAATCTAACTGAACAGGTTTCACTGGCAACTAAAACAGAAAATTATAGGAACAAAAAGTGAAAAGACTGGCCAGATATAATAAATTTGGTGGGGGAAGAAATATCTGAGAGTAAAAGCAACCAGTAAGTTGAATGTCAATTTCTGGGTGTACTAGCTGCCCCCTTACCACCCCTTTTTGGAATCCACAAGTTCAAGCCCGAGGTCCTCTGACCAAACAACAACAGTATCCAGATCAGTTCGAGAAAGCTAACCTGGGTAAAGAAAGACTTTGTTAGCTAACATCAAAAATGGGCTAAATCATCATTAAAAGTCTGATAATAATGGAAGGAAAATTGGCGACTTCCTCTTAACCCTGTAACCATGTAGGGGGAGGGATATATCTTCGCAAAGGCATAGAGTGATTGTGATCTTCGTGAGTAGACTGATGAAGTCCCAGATTGCTGGAGTAATGTCAACAGCACCCTCGGCAAATGACAGACTTGGTGCACAAAAGGGGGTAAAACCCCAACATTTGCTTCCATTGCTTTGCTGTGGAAGAAGGCACATTAATGGCTTGAACTGGATCCTGATACATGAGCAAAAAATTAGAGCGTCTCATTCTTTGCAGGACAGAAACTGTCGCTCTAATTTTTTGTTCACGGTTACGTGATGTCTCTGTAGCACATTTTATGTTTTGACCATCAGGGATATTGATCTGACACAAGCTAACAAAGTCTCTTTCTTTCACCCAGGTAGCTTTCTTGAACTGATCTATATACTCTTCTTGTTCGGTCATTTTCCAGTTGTGTCTGACTTTTTATGACCCTTTTTGGAGTTTTCTTGGCAAAGATCCTGGAGCGGTTTGCTATTTCCTTCTCCAGCTCATTTCACAGATAAGGAAACCGAGGCAAACAGGGTTAAGTGACTTGCTCAGGGTCACACACCTAGCGTCTGAGGCTGAGCTCCAGAAAGATGAGTCTTCCTGACTCCAGGCCCAGCACTCAATCCACCGTACTACCTAGCTGCCCATCTATACTAGCTCCAATAAATTACTCACCACCTTCTTCACATGTAATTTCTTTTAAAAGTCTGATTTGGAAGCCTTTTCTTCAGTAAGAACTTTGAGGTGAAATAACTTTTCGTTCTTAAAGAAAAATTAAGTTTTCACTGTTCTTAATAACTAAGATCACCTGTTATCCACTTGCATTATTACAACTGGCTTGGGAGACTGCCTCAGCAGAAATGCTCTGGGTACTAATACAGGCAGGCAGAACTCTAAGACAATGACCTCAACAGCTACTTATCCAAGAGTTGCTAGGTCTTAAATGAATAGAGTGTATCCTGTTGTAGGTTTTTTTTTTCTTTTCTTAATTTACTTTTTTATTATAGACTCAATAATCAACAAAGACATTTGATTGTATAAAGAACCAACAAATATTATTATATATGAAACCAGGAGCTTCTGATTCTTTTTTAAAGTGTATATTAAATTTAAGATGGTAAACTGTAAACTGTCCTATTTGTTTCCTTCATTGTATTTTAATGTTTTGCCAATTATCTTTTCTTTTTTTGCATTTCTACCACTACTGATCAACTCACACTCCACCACAGAAGACCACTTTTTTTTTAACAAAAAACTATACTCAAGAAAAACAAATAAATGTGTGTTTCATTCTGCGCCTCTAGTCATGACCACCAAAAAGTGCATGATAGCTTCCTCATTTCTAAAGTCATGATGATAATTCACTGTATTGATTAGAATTCTATAACTTTTCAGCTTCTTTTCCTTTGCATTAATTGCGGTCGGTGAACCGTACCTCTAGTCCAGCTAATTTCACCCTGAATCAGTTCATACAAGTCTTTCCCATTTTCTTTGAATTCAAATCTTCATAATTTTACAGTCCAATAATGTTTCGTTATATCCATATATTACAGTTTAGAAAACAATGCTCCAATTAATGGGTACCCACTTGGTTTCCAAGTCTTTGTTAGAACAAAAGTGCCGCTATAAATATTCTTGAACATATGGGTCCTTTCCCTCTCTCTTTGACTTATCTGGGGTAAATGCCTAGTAACAGTCTCACTGGGTCAGAAGATACAATGTCTTTTCGGATACAGTTCTAAATGGCTTTCCAAAATGGTCAGACCAGTTCACAGCTCCACCAACAGCTTGTTACTGTATCTGTCTTCCCACATCTCCAGCATTTGCCATTTTCACCCTTTGTCATGTTTGCCAATCTGAGGGGTGTGAAATGGAAGCTCAGAGTTAATTTGCATTGCCATTATTAGTAATTTGGAGCATTTTTTCACATGGCTGGTGACAGCTTGCAAACTACCTGTTCTTCTCTTTGGACCTTTCTTCTATTGGGAAGTACTCTTGTTCATCTATATTTTTATCAATTTCCCCATATACCTTGGATATCAGACCTTTTTCCCCCACTGCAATTTTTCCTTTCTCATTCTAACTGCAATGATTTTTTTTTATTTCTGCAACTTTCAATTAAATGTAATTAAAACCATCCATTCTGAGGTCTGTGATCACCTCTATCCTTTGTTTAGTTATGAATCCTTCTCTGAGCCAGAGTTGTTAAAGGTATCTCCTTCTCTTCTCCTCCATTTTTGAAAATGATAAGACCTTTTATACTTAGGTCATGTATCTATTTGGAGCTTACTGTGGTAAGTGAATGAAATATGGAAGGCTGCACATTCTCTATAACAAGGTAGGGCCAGGGTTGACTGCCACCAACACCTCATTGACTTGACACCATCCCATTGGAGGAGAAAGCCCTCCAGGAGGAACAGGGCAGCACCGGGTGAAATGGATGAGGCATGCGAAGCTGGAGACATTTATTAGCTTTCAATTAAGAGTGGCCCGGAGCAGTCCTATGTTTTTACTTCATCAGGCACATGGTACGTAATAATATCTGACGTTTCTTGAGTATTTTCCCATTTACAAAGTGCTTTGCCTCCCAATAGCCCTGTGATATGGTTAGCATAAGATTATTATTATTACCATTTGACAGATGAGCAAACAGACTCAGGGAAGGCAAGGGCCTCATCCACAGGCACACACAACTTTTCCAGCTACACTAGGCCATTAGCTGCCCATTTTGGTAACATTTAGTTAATTGTACAGTAAGCTCTTTGAAAATTGTACACATTCTCCTTCAGAGAAGGAGGGAAGGGTCAATGATACTACTCTTGTTCATCTGGGTTTTCAGGCCTATGGAAACACCGACGCAGCCAAAGAAGGAGACAGGGCATACAATTTTCACCATCTGGCTCCAACCTCTCTCTCCAAATTAATGTCACAAGCCCCTTCTTCATGCCCTCTGCCTTCGAGCAAAAGTGGCCAATTTGCTGTTACCTGTATATGACACTCCATCTTCCGTGCCTTTGCATAGGCTGGCCCCACCCCCCCCACCCCCCACCCAGTCCTGCCTAAAATGGTCTCATTTCTCACCTCCAATGCTCAGACTCCAGTGTTTCCTCAAAGTAATAACCAAATGCCATTTCCTACTGGCGACCCTCCCTGATTATGCCCATTCCCTAACCAGCGTTAGTGCCCTCTCCCTTGAAGTTATGCTGAATTTTTTTATGTATTGTATATTTTATTTTCTGTATACATTTTGCTTCTCAAAAGGAAACTATAAACTCCGAGAGGACAGGGACTCCTTGTTACATTTCTATCTTCCAGCACCTATCCTGAGCACCTAGTATCATGCCTGAAACATAACAATAAATGCTTGTTGAATGTAATTAAGACAACTTTCTAAACTGTATGTTTTATAAGGGCTCATGTAAACTCTGCATCTCCCCTGACCATTACCACAGTGCTCTACACATGCTAAGTTTGCAATCATGTTTTTTTTTTAAAAATATAAAGAAAATAAGATATACACAGATAAGGAGACACATTCAAACAAAGTACAGGGAGAGATCAATGATGGCAGTGTAGAAAAGGAAGCCTTCTTATGACCAAACAAGAGCTAGAGAACATTATGAAATGCAAAATGGATCATTTTGATTACATTAAATTGAAAAGATTTTGTACAAACAAAGCCAATGCAACCAAGATTAGGAGGGAAGCAGAAAACTGGGAAAGAATTTTTACAACCAGTGTCTCTGATAAAGGCCTCATTTCCAAAATATATACAGAACTGAGTCAAATTTATAAGTCATTCCCCAACTGATACATGGTCAAAGGATATTAATGGGCAGTTTTCAGATGAAGAAACTAAAGCTATCTATAGGTATATGAAAAAATGCTCTAAATCACTATTGATTACAGAAATGCAAATCAAAACAACTCTGAGGTCCCACATCACACCTATCAGATTAGCCAACATGATAAAACAGGAAAATGATAAATGCTGGAGAAGATGTGGGAAAATTGGAACGCTAATGCACTGTTGGTGGAGTTGTGAACTGATCCAACCATTCTGGAGAGCAATTTGGAACTATACCCAAAGTGCTATAAAAACGTGCATACCTTTTGACCCAGCAATTGCACTTCTAAGTCTGCATCCCAAAGAGATCATAAAAATGGGAAAAGGACCCACGCGTACAAAAATATTTACAGCAGCTCTTTTTGTGGTGGCAAAGAACTGAAAATTGAGGTGATGCCCATCAACTGGGCAATGGCTGAACAAGTTGTGGTATAAGAATGTAATGGAATACTATTGTGCTATAATAAATGATGAGCAAGTGGACTTCAGAAAAACCTGGAAAGACTTGCATGCATTGATGCTGAGTGAAGTGAGCAGAACCAGGAGAACACTGTACACAGTAACAGCCACGTTGTGCAATGACTAACTTTGATAGACTTAGCTCTTCTCAGCAATGCAAGGATCTGAGACATCTATCTCCAAAAGACTCATGATGGAAAATGCTCTCCACATCCAGAGAAAGAACTATGTAGTCTGAATGCAGATTGAAACATACTATTTGCTCTGTTTTTTTCTTCTTTTTTTGTTTTGTTTCTTCTTTCTTGTGGTTCCTCCTATTGGTTTTAATTCTTCTTCACAGTATCACTAATGTGAAAATATGTTTAACAGGAATGTATACATAGAGCCTATATCAGATTGCATGCCTCTTGGGGAGGGAAGGGGGGAAGGAGGGGGAGAAAATTTTAAATTCAAAAGCTTATGGGGGCAGCTAGGTGGTGCAGTGGATAGAGCATCAGCCCTAAAGTCAAGAGGACCTGAGTTCAAATCCGGCCTCAGACCAAACACTTGACACATACTAGCTGTGTGACCTTGGGCAAGTCACTTACCCCTGATTGCCTCACTTAAAAAAAAAAAAGCTTATGGAAGTGATTGTTGAAAACTAAAAATAAATAAATTAATTTTTTTTCAAAAAAGAAAAGGAAGCCTTTGTGGAAGACCTAAGCTGTGAGCTGGACCTATAGAGGGTCCAGAACAGAGGGTTAAGGAGGGAATAGCAGAAGTGGGAAAGATATTGTAGGCATGGGAAACAGAGTGAGCAAAATCTCAGAGGCAGAAAATTCTAGAATTTGCTTAGGGGATAGCAAGCAGTCCACACTGGATAGAGCAGAGTGTGCAAAAGAACAAATAACGGACAACATGATTAGAAAGGTATGTTGAGGTATCATTCTTCTTTGACTACAGTAACTATTGATTTCTTTCTTTCTCAGGATACTGCAGCTATCCAAGGAGATTTGTGTGAATTATTCATTATCACATTAACGTTTTTCTGAGACATGGACAAGCAACAATATTGTATCCATTAGTGTGGCTGGGAATTCTTTTGGCTGAAATGACTTTATCAGTGGGTTCACTTTCCTTGTTTATACAGCTCTGGATCAGGGATATGTTATTGTTTATCCAAACTAATACTCTTATTCCAAGACTGGAAATTGCAAATCTTTATTTTTTTTCTTGCATAGATGAGGGGATAAATTTACTCAATGTAAAACGTTAAGGCCAAATTCAACTTCTGCAATGGTCTGAACTCCAAGGAAAATCATAAAACACTACTTGGATGAACATGTAATTGTATTCTAGAAGGCAAAAAATAAGATAAACATTTTTCTGTTGGTTTTTCACTCTCACGGCAACTCCATCCTTACATACTTTTCGATGGTCACATATTGCTGACATTTACAAACATTTCATGTTGATCTTACATGGGTCACATCAATCATCTCTACAGTTTCAATGACACTTTGTTAAATAAACTGTCATGAAAGATTTATAGAGAATTTGATAAAAGTAAAGAAGATGTAGTTTAGCTTTTAAAGATGCATTACCCCCTTTCTTTGGTGTAATATCATTTCTAAAATACTATTAAGCTTTTCTGGCAAGAAACTCAGAAAGTCCTGTTGCCCTCATACTCCCTGACTTGTAGCCCATGATTCTCCAAACCTCCTAGGCCAGGTGCTGTCCTTTCTACCTCCTCACCCTCATCCTCACGAGCCAACAGTCCTTGTATTCAATGTTTCTCCATTGATCCTGTCTTCATAAACACTGTACATTAGTAAACAGTATTCAGGATTTATTCACTGAACAATAACTGCTTAAGGAACCAAATAATTCGGATTCCTTAGTGCATTTAGACTGACAAGTACTTTTCTCAAATAGCTGACTCCTTGTTTATGGACCTGGTCAATACTATGATGGTGAGACAGCCTAGCATTATCATCACATTTACACAACTGAAGCAGTACCATAGAGAAGGCTTCTGAAAGGCCAGACCAACATTCATTCCCAATGTTTTTGTGCTACCTCCATCTGATAGAATATGGGACCACTGAAAATTCTTGCTATCAAGTGCCTGAATTCTTAGGATTCTTTTTTGTTCTTGAAGTTCTAGAAAACGGATCATATACTTTACGCTACAGAATATATCAGCTTCTTTTCAGGGAAACGGTATCAGTAGACACACTCAGGGCAAGTATGGAAATAATCCTAGGGTTTTGTTGTTTGTTGGTTTTAAAGAACCTGGATCCCTCATGTGCAGAAGGTGGTATCAGGGTGGTTTTTTTTTTTCCTTTAAGTCCAGAGTTCCTACTTTTCTTATGACCAGAAGCTTTTTCAGGAGCTGATTTGGTATACTTCTAAATACACTGTCATGTTGTTACATCTATCCATGAATATTGATATCTAGGCCCACTTAGCTTAGTCAGATCTCTCACTTAATTTAAGTTCCACTTGCTGATGGTTTTCCTCCCCTATCACTGTTGGAGAAATACCTAACACCTTTCAGACCACTGAAATGAGAACCTTGGAATACCGACGAGTAAGAAATTGACATATGAATTTAAAATGACATATCTCATGTGCCAAAGACTGGGACTGTAGTGAAAATATGCAACATGGCATAAGGGATAGAGGGCCATCCTTGGAAGAGAGAAGACCTGGACTCAATGACTGTTGCTGGTGCAAAGTGGCTTGTGACCTTGGGCAAATCACAATCTTTCAATGCTACTGGTAACTTTTTAAGGCTAGAAGTTATAGATTAAGTTAGGGAAATGCATAGGGAGACAGAGATTACACACCAGCAGCTCCTGACATTTATGTCACAGATCCAGATGTACCCTCTTGCAACCCCCAGCCCAGTACCCTGTATAGAGTTCACACTTGAGAAACATTTGCCAAATGAATAAACAATTCTGATGTTGAAGGAGGGAAATAAAATATTGCTTACAAGTCTGGTGTAAATAATGTGCCCTCCAATATTATGGCTGCGTGTCATGGAACACCTTGGGGTCTGAAGAAGCTAAGTTGAGCAATGAAGAGCCCCAGAAGTCTAAGGAGGTTGCAAGACTGTGCATACAAGGAATTCTGCATGAGAAGTTACATAAGACATGTCATCAAAGAAATATGTGCCCAAAAGAGGAGATGATCACGGAGTGGTCCCAAAGTGAGAGTGATGAAAAACAGATGGCCAGCATGTGTGACCCATTGGTATTCATAAAACAGCAACAGAAACTGAGGACAGCCCCCAGACCATGGGGCAGCCCCACCCCTCCAAGTAGCACACACAGCAGAGGGCAAGGACAAAATTCACTGGCACAGGCTGTGGTGCAATCTTTCTGTACCATCAGAAGGACAAGGAACATCAATAAAATAATTAGTCTGGAAACACTTATTAAGTGCTTACTGTATGCCAGGAATGATGCTAGATCCCAGGGATATAAAAACAAAAAATGAAGCTGCCCGTGACCGCCAAAGGATTGTATTCTATTAGAGGAGACAACATGTATACCCATAAATACATACAAAATATATGCAAGGTTATTATAAGGGGAAGGCACTAGCAGCTGGGGGACTAGGAAAGCCTTCATGTGGAAAGTGGCCCAGGAACTGAAAGAAGGAAACCACAGGGATTCGAAGAGGTACACAGAACAAAGAAGTACAAAAACACAGAGCCAATAGATGGAGTGGCACATGTGAGGAACACCACCAAGGCCAGTTTGGCCGGACTATAGTGTGAAGGCAGGTGGATGATGGAGAAGGAGGCAGTCTCTGAACAGCTTGAAATGCCAACTACAGGAGCTTGTACACAATCACTGAAATTCACTGAGCAAGGTCAGACATGTTCAGGCCTATGCTTAAGGAAAACCCTTTTGAAGGCTGCATAGATAGAGCTATTGCAATAGTCCATGTCAAAAGCGCCGAGGTCCTGAACTAGGGTGGCAGCGGAATGAGCAGAGAAGATGCTGCGGAGCTAGGAATGAGGCCTTCAAAGGTAAGAAAGGCCCAGAGGCCTCAGGGTTACACTGGTGTCCCCTGAACCCCTGAAGTAGAAGAAGAAGAAGGGGAAAGGCCAGTGTCCGGGGGGGTGGGGGGGGGCTCAGTGCTTCTCAATGGAACACTTAGAGAAAGCCATGGAAAAGAACCACACGGAGAAAACCTAAAAGGAATGTGATCACATTAATAGGGAGAAGAAATGGGTCCATAACCATAAGACAAGAGACACTGCCAACCTCTCAAAGTAGCAAAGTGACCATAATTAAAGGTGAGTCCTTTTGGGGGGATTTATTAGTCTACTTGAACAGTATACGGTCTCATGTAGAAAGCCAAGCAAAGCTTGGGCACCATTAGGCTCTTCAGCCATTTTTGGTGGCAGTGGGAAGGTGAAGGTGAAGCCGCTCTCTTTCCACTGGCTATAGTTGCTGACCACCTTGTAAAAGCTGAAGCTCTATTCCGAACTAAAACACAAGTCTTCTTCACCAGCAAAACTGAGTCAGTTAGTTCCAGGAGAATCTCTTAGCCAGCTCCACTAAAACATGTTCCATGGCTAAGGCGGGGATCGGCAGGGATATCATAAAGCTGACCTCACACAAGACAAGTGGCCTCGGCTGCTGCATTTCTTCAGTCTATTATCTCCTTCATTAATCACATTCCATCACCCCCTAACACTGGGAGGGCAGTTTTATTTTCAGATTGAGTGTTAGTCTTTCACATTACTAACAGGGTCTTAATCTAGTCAGATTTAAAGACCCAGCATTCCTATGGGCAAGTGAGGAATGCAAGCAGCCATCTTTGACATACTGCTTATCAAACCTTTAATCTACAAAATAAAATGAAACTTTATGGGAAGAAGGATATGAAATGTGATGTTATAAAGAATATGAATGAGTCTCCCCACAAAATAAAAAGAAATTCAGGAGACCAGCAAAATGGCAGATTAGCCACTTTCCCCAAAACAACTTTAATCATTCAAAAAAATTATATATCAAATGGTGAGTAATTACAGCTAAAATCAGGAAATCTCTGGTCAATCACATATATCAAAAGCAGAGGAGGAAAGGTCAGGGGGAAGAGAGAGAATCTAAAAACCTGCCTTTTAAATGCAGCTTCCTTTCTTTCCTCCTTTCTCTTTCTTTCCTCCATCTCCAGGATGGTAATTCATCCTGGCCCCAAAAATGAAAAGAAGAAAGGTAAGGGAGGAATTAGGTCAGTGTGTCAGGGTGAGTGGCTATGCCAGGCCTGAAGGAAAAGGTACTGAATCCCAGTTAGATGGTATTCTGTGATGGGACCCATGCTGATGATACAGATCCCCCAATGTGAGAAGGGTGAAGCAGACTTGGAAGCCAGGCTTCAAAAACGGAGTGGTCAGAAAATGAGGGACAGAGAAATACAAAAAAAAAAGAAGGCTCAAACAGAAAAGACTTCAAGAGAAAGGGCCTCAAAAAAAAAAAAAAAAGCACAGACCACACACAGAGAGATCAAAATGGGATCCTAAAACCAGAAGGAAAGATGAATAAATCATCAAAGATGATACAAAGCACTCTTAACAAACATCGTAACAGAGGAAAGTGGAAACAATGCCTGATAAAATGCAGAATTGTGCAGATTCCTAAGAGAGCATGGAATACAAGAAATTCCAGAATGGTTCAAAAGTGAAATGAAATCTATAAGGGAATGATTAGGACTATAGGTCAGAATTTAGAGCTCATAACATAGTACTTAACAACTCAATCAGCATATTAGAAAGACAAATCACATCTATAATGCAAAAGATCCCTCAAAAATTCAAAGAGATGTTAGCAAATTTGTTAAAGAAAAAAGGCTGAAGTGGAGGAGAATCTGGCAAAAGAGAAGCAAAAAACAATCATGGTAAATGGATGTGAATTCTCTACAAGCCAAAGAAATTGGCACTAAAGACTACACACACAAAAACAACTCAATGGTCACAGGTCTCCCACCCCACTCCCCAAAATAATGACGAATCAAAAACTCTGAATAACACAGTACACGAAACAATACAAAGAAGGACCCAGAAATTCTGAACACAGACAACAAAGCAGCATTCAAGAGAATCCACAAATTGCCTCAGGGGGGAAAAAAATCTATGCTTCAAACTCTAAGACACAGAGTGGTTAAATTTGACCATTTCAATGACAAATAACAAAGTCTGAAAGTGGCCAGGAGAAAAATCTTCAAGTACTAAGGAAAGGAAAATCAGATAACACACAATTATTCCACAGCTAGGAGAGATCACAGAAGGAAAAGAAACAGCATGATATGAAGAGCAGAGGAGCTTAAGATACAACCCTGAAAGACATACTCTGAACACTTAAGCCTAATTGCCAATGAAAAATATAGAAATTCAATGTGAGGTATTTGAGGCATTCCTGCAAAAAACAAAAAGACAAAAGCAGAATATCTGACTTGCAAACACCCTAAACAACAGAAACACAAGAAAGGTAATTAAGTACAACTATCAAGGAAAGAATAAAGCGTGAAATCAATTACCACATGCTTAGAGGTGATTTTTAAAAAAGAGAGAGAGAACAGCTGACCTTTGGAGTAAAAAAAGAACAAAGAGGCATCCTGAAGGGATGAAATGGGAAATGAGGGGATAAAGATGTAAGTGGAACTTAAAGAAACAGGAGAAGCAAAGGAGGAAAAGCAAAAGGGACGCACCTGGGATGTAATTCCCTGAACCATCTAAAGGGGAATCAATGTATTTTGTGAGATGGAATTGCAGAGGAGAGTACATAAAGAGGGAGACAAACAGGAGGTGGGGGCCACAGGGGAATGGGTGATGTGCCCCTAACAAGTACAAGGGTGAACAATGAACTGATGGTGATTTCTAAGATCTCTTAATGGGGGGGGGGGGACCTGCAAGAGAATGGGAAAGTGGGCAGAAGGGAGGGATTCAATGGTGGGGAGGAAGAGGATGGTCTCTTTCCTGTGGGAAGGGGGAAGAGGAAGTCCTGCTTAAGATCACCTACCTGGAGGAACAAGTGTGAGCCTGTGATGGCTTAACACAGAGAAGCCAGGGAAGGTGGTGGACTGAAGACAAACATTGTGTTTTCTTCTTTCAAGTCCTTGCCTTGCCTCTAGCAGCAGCTCTGGGATAAGAGTTTAAAGTTATTGGTGATGCTACATTCCCAGATATCTTGCCACTAAATCCTGTGGGTTCCAGTGAAAGGCTTTTGGGGGATGGTTCATGTCATTCTACCTCAAAAAAAATAATCTAGTGTCCTCCTCTCTGCTATCTGCTATCTGATGCTGGTGTTTTATGGACCCGGGATCCCTTTTTACTTTTTCATTTGCAATTTGTATTTAACAGATCAAAATTTCTTTAAAAGGCAACCACAGGAATGAAGAGCAAACAGGCCTCCAAGTTTAAATGTCAGTTTTCTTTCTAGTTCATTGATGTCTCGGGTTTATACTTCAAAAAACTTTGTGGAGGGCCTCTGTCTCCTAACTCAGACAACCTCAGAGAAGCCACGATGACGCCGAGGAGTTAGTCAGAAACGGAGGTTTGTAAGAAGAATCCAGGAGTGCCTGATGAAGTGAGATCTCACTTTCTTCTGGATTGCTTAGTGGTTTTTTTTATTTCTCCATCTGCTGGTTCCACAATTGCTTTCACAGTTATTAGACAATTTGGGCCAATATATCAGTCAACACACACATACACATACATGTGTGCGTATTTATGAAGTATCTTTCTTCTGCGTGCACAGTCCCATGATGAACACTATGAAGACATACAAAGTTTAGCTAAGACATAGTCCTTCATGGAGCTTACAGTCTAATAAATTGGAAATACTACAAATAGAAATCAAAATTTGTTATAGTGGAAAAAGAGCTCTTCAGTTTGATTCAGGCTTCAGCTCATCCCCTGGAAAGAAAATGCCTGCTTCTAAAAGTTTTCAGGTATCTTGTGAAATTGGAATGGTCTGTAGAGAGAGGCGAGAAAGCTGTGCATGGTACCAAGATCTATCACTCAAGGTCCACCAATAGTTTACTAATTCTATACTTGTGAACTAATCAATTTCTGAATGAGAGCTACGATACCAGATATGCAAAATGATATTCATATTAACGCACATACTAAATGTGTCCACAACCCACCATGTGCAAGGCAGCATGCTGGGCCCAGGGGTATAAAGATAAAACGAAGATCAGTTGCTGATCTCAAGGGGTTTACACTCGGGGGGGGGGGGGAAGTGTTACAATCAATGTGTACACAGATAAGCATATACTGGAGAAGCTGAAAAAGAAGAAAAGAGGGAACAGAAAAGTGGAGGGAACTGGATAAGCTTGTCTTCAAAAGGATGAGCTGAGTCTTGAAGTAACACAGGGTTTGAAAGAGGTAAAAATGAAGTAGTAGGGCTTTCCAGGCACCAGGGCTATCCTGGGCAAACAGCTGCAGAAAGGCTACAGAACGCCACACTGGAGAGACAGCAAGTACAACAGTTTAACCAGAGGCAGAGTGAAAAAAGGATAGTGATAGCATCAGCCTGAGAGCCAGATGGGGAATGGCACTATACCGCAAACACGTAAGAGCTTTTCAAAGGGAACCAGCTCAGGCTTCTTAAGCAGGTGGGTGACATGAGCTCAGAGTCGTGCTTCAGAGGGATTATTTTGGCCAATATCTAGATCAGGGGTGGGGAACCTGCGGCCTCGAGACCACATGTGGCCCTCTAGGTCCTCCAGCACAGTCTTTCCACTGAATGCAGATCCACGCGGGAGATGGAAGGGGGAGTGGAGAACAAAACATGACAAGTGACTGAATGTAGCAAAAACAACTCTGAGGTTGCAGGGCTTGTGCCCTCAAGAGAAATAGAGAACATAAAGCCATATAAACACAAACTGCCTGAGCAGAGGCAGTGAAACGGTGACCTTACTTCCACAAACACCAGTTTATCCTCACAATGCTATTTTGGTATGAGTAAACTCTGATTTACTGGCAACAAGCGCATCTGAACAGCTTCTAAAATAAAAGGGCAATGTTCCTAGGCAGTTTCTTAAAATTACATTTTTATTGATATCTTTCGGGTTTTTTTTACATCACCTACATTTTCCAATGTCTCCCTCCTCTCTCATCCACTCGAGGCATCCCTTATAACAAAGAATTTTTAAAAGGAGGGGGGGAAAGTCAGTTCAGGCAAGACTAAACAAGCTGGTGGCCACTTCACAGAATTGAGATCCCAGGTAATTTTCCAAATGGAAGGTTTACCATTTTTCTAAGGGTAAATTCATTATGTCCATGGCTAGAATCTGGGAAGCCTTTAGAAGTGATGCAGCCTCCACTACATTTCAAATAAAACAGCAGCTCTCATAGACCTTCCTTGCTTCCTTCCTTTGCCCTCCATGTGCCCCTTTCCCCAAAAAAATGATAAAGAAAAAAACTAAAGGATTTCCTGTTTGGAGATGCTAGACCAAAAAGCAGGTGGCTAATGTCTTTGCAGTTCCACTTCCTGAGAACCCAAAAGCCTGTTAATACTGAGCATATAACAACATTTGTTAGCCATTCTGTGTTTGAATCAATCAACTCAAAAGGGTCAGTTTTCCAATTTCGTGCATCAATTTAAACAAACAGATTGATTGTGTTCCAACATGTATAAGGTTCTGAATAAAAACTGGTGCCCATTTTGAAAAGAATCGTCATTTGATTCACAATCGGAAAGGCTCTGTGCTGAAAGGCCTTGACAGACATGGGAGACGCTTGTCACAGCAGAGGCTGGGCTCCAGGAACAGCAAGCTGCTTTGCCAAAATGCAGCAAAACAATCCGATGTGTCAGGACTCATGTCCCCACACAGCACCCCTTTAATTTAGCACTCACTACTAAATGGCATCTTACAGACCACAAACCATTTCAAAGGGTTAGCATTCAAGGAAAATGAGAAAATGGGGGTGACGGGGAAGGAAGTGCACAAAGGGAAAGGGGGCCAGTCCACATACCTAAGTGATTCTTTGGTTCCTTCTTCACTGATCATTTTATGTCATTTTGCATAACTATTTTAGAGTAATTAGGCAGAGCTACTATGCAACTTTTATCATGGCGCTAACTCAGTGAAATGAAATGTATTGTTGTGACAATCAAATGATTCCTAACGTATGAGCACACATAACGTAATGGGCTGGGAGTCAGCCATGGACTAAAAGTTGGAGTCCTGCTGCTGACCCATCCTGGCTGTGAGACCCTGGGCAAGTCTCTTAACCTCTCAGTACCCAGAGAATTTGCTACTACTATATTTTAGAGAGTATCTTCACCAAAAAAGGGAAATTCTGGGTCAATAAGAAAAGTCTGACAACCCCACCCCCCCAAAAGAAAGAATTTTTAAAGCATCAATTCAGAGATTCCAAAAATTTTCCCCATGTTATCACTACAGAAAGTAACAGTAATCCTATGGATGGAGGGGTCACATTGTAACTCCCTAATGAGATGTTCAGGCTGCCATCGTGCACGTTCATAGCATAACTGGATATGGTCTCTGAATATTTCCCAAGTCACTTTTCAATCAATGGCTGCAGTAGATTGATTCCTGATTGAACACTGCAATGTCACCTGCATGGCACACAGCCCAGTGCCTGGCACCCAATGAGCACTTAATAAATGCCTCCTGGTTGATTATCCCAATAAGTGTGTGATAATCTATGCGAAAAAAGAAAAAGCAAGTTTAGACTCTCAAACAAGACAACTGCAGACCTTTGGTGGCTGACCTAGAACTTTCAATTCATATTACAGCATAGAACCCCACTGCAGTGGGATCCTCTCATTGATTAAGTCATCTTGCAACAATTCTCTCCTTTTGATAACTGCTGCAATGAAATATCTGAGGTGGAAACCAGGACAGAGCTTTCCCAAGCCAAACTGCCCTCTACTAACCTCCATGGTAGCATAGGCCAACGAGACCACACAGCTCTCATCCACCAGTGTTACTTCTAGCACCAAATGAAACACAGACTTTGGCCTAAGAATTAATGTGGTGTTTCTGAATATTTCTCCATGTTCTAGATGGCCAGACAATTTCTAAGACTGACATTTCAGATTCTTACTCTCTTTATCAATGTGCATTAGAGGCTGCCAAGGGGGCTATATAACAGGATTTACTAATGACAATAACCTTCTTTTGTCACAAAGGATTACTGTCACTCAGCACTAGGGGATACTGAAAAGTGCAGGTCCCTTTTGTGGTATTTAGCCAATATTTTCCTCTGTAATCTGTCTGAAACAGTATCAGTGCAAAATGTCATGGGAAGATGTAAACACTCACCAGATTCTCCTTTGTACCTACAAACAAACCCAATGGAAAACAAAAAAGTTGGTTTCCTGTCGCTCAAACTGTTCCAAGATCCTCATGTTCCATGTTAGTCAACGTTTCAGCTGGTGTGAGCGCTCTGATGAGCCATGTGCCAGCATCGACCACAGGTTTATCCTGGCCATGCTTGTCAATCAAAATCAAACTACCAGACAGCTTTCTTTGTTTCACATTAGTTTTCCCTGGATGTTAAAACTGGCTCCCCACACATACTTCCAAAAAAAAAAAAAAAGCCAACTTGGTCATTAAGAAAGAACAAAAGAGCATGCTTTTTGGTTTTCATTTAGATGTGAAGGGCCAAGTTCCCCACAAAATATGAAAAACTGTAGTAACCAGGGCCATCCCTTGGGGCACACTCAGAGTTAACCTTCATGATTCCAGCAGACTACCTGGGAGCTTTGAAACTGGCCATGTGGTGACCCAGCCCTAAAATCCTGGCAAATTGCAATGGTCCTTTGGTGCTCGTCCTACTCATGAGCACTAAGAAATTGGGTTACTACATAAATTCAAAGAAAAGATAGCTCTCTTACACTGACACTCTCAGATAGCATCATGACCTCAAGACTTTTAGTAAGGAGACAGAGAAGGGCTGGCCTTCCTCCACTCAAACATCATGGTCACCATACCCACATGGCAGCTAGTACAGGGGGAATCAATTAAGTGAGTTTGTGTGAATAAACACTTTTGTGTTTATTCTTTCCTGATCTCACCTGAATAAGTATCTTTCCAGAGATGGACATTTCCAGGTTTAGAAACAACTTTGTGAGTTTCAGGGGTCCTGAGGTCCTGAGTCTAATTGGGATAGAATTGAATGGCAGCAGAAAAGAAATCTCCAACAACTATTCCAGTACTCTAGGAGAAAAAAATGGCCACCCAAAGGAAGACTGGCCCTAGCTGGCTGTTTCACTAGCACATATGCATCAGGAATTATTTAGACAAGTACAGAGATGAGGCAGAATGTAAAATGCCTAATTAGTAGTACTGTACTACAAACCGCTTTGTGCTCTGACGAGGTTTAAGTATCAGCCTCCTAGCAGATTATGCCCTAATTAAAAGTTGTTCAATGTTGTTTTAGGTCATTCTGTTAATGTGTGATGAGTTTCTTTTTATATTTAGCATGTCTTTTGTATATAGGAATAAATACCTGTCCCTGGGATTCTAAGACACAGAGGGGAAGATGGAGGGCATTTCAAGTATAGGGAAAGTGCAAAGGCTTGAGGCAAGAGCAAGTCTGGCTGGAACTCAGCATGCACAAAGGAAGAGGAGCCATGCATGGTAAGTCTAGAAATGCTGTTTGAACAGGAAAGGGGATACCAGCAATGTGGGAAATCTGACAGCGTGTATCCTTTAATAACAAAAAGTCAATTTTTTTTAAAAAAAAAGACCATTAATGACAGCAGCAAACTTGCAGGATATAAAATAAACCCACATAAATCTTTAGTACTTCTGCACGTTATGGACCAAAGCTAGCAGAAAGAGATGGAAAGTTAAAATCTATTCAAGGTAACTGGAGAATGTATAAAAGATTTGGGAAGCTACCTACCATGACACACACAGGAACTACTCGAGTATAACTATAAAACATTCTTTCAGAAAGAGAGATAGACCTAAACAATTGGAGTGACATTAATTAGTCAAATATAGGGTAAGCCAATATAATAAAAATGATAATACTATCTAAATTAATTTACTTATTCAGTACCAGACCAAACTACAAATGAATTATTTAACAGAGCTAGGAAAAAATAATTTTTGAAAATTCTTCTAGACAGGGGTGGGGAACCAGTGGCCTCAAGGCCACATGTGGCCCTCTAGGTCCTCAAGTCCTTTGACTGAATCCAAATTTCACAGAACAAATCCCCTTAATAAAAATATTTGTTTGGTAAAACCTGGACTTGGTCAAAAGGCTGCACCCAAGGGCCTGGAAAGCCACAGGTGGCCTTGAGGCTGCAGGTTCCCCACCCCTGACCTAGAAGAACAAAAACTCAAGAATCTCAAGGTAAACAGTGGGGGAAAATGGGAAGTCGGAGAGACTTAGCAGCACCAGATGTCAAACTACTACTTGGTAACAGCTTAAAAAATTGAACAATCTATCAGTGGAAAAGATTAAGCACACAATATAAAAAGCAAATGAATATAGCAGCACTGTGTTCAATGAACACAAAGACCCCAACTACTAGAGTAAGAACTGACCATTTGAAAGACAGCAAGGTATAGTAGTGGGCAGGAGACTGGACTTGCAGACGGGAAGCTCTAGGTTCAAGTCCTGATTTAGACATTTAGCAGCTGTGAGATCCAGAACAAGAAACTTAACCTCCGCGGTCCTCAGTTTCCTCCTCTGTAAAATGAGAGGGTTATTATACTTGATGACCTCTAAGGTCGCTTCCAGTTCCAAATCTGTGATCCTGGAATCCTACTTGACAAAAATAGTTGAGAAACCTGGAAAGCAATCTGACCAAAACTAGGTATAGACCAACATCTCACACCATATACCAAGAAGAGCTCCAAATGTCTTTGAGATAAAAGGGCATATCATAAACAAATTAGAGAAGCAAGGAAGGAAAGACCTTTTGTGGCTAGGGATCCGGGAAGAATTCATGACCAAATAAGAGACAGAGAGAATAAGAGATGATCAGATAGTCCGTTTGAAATTGCTTCTAGCTATGGAAATGGGTTACAATCCATATCGCCTTAAGGAGTAGATTTATTAGAGATTTGAGATCGGCACCAAATGAGATCTCATAGACAAATGATCTGTGTTGGTGTAAGAAGTTTCCACACCAGGAATTCCCTAAGCTGATGAAATGGCAGTTTTCCCTATATCCAGATTTTTGTTAGTTTGTACTTCAGCGTTACACAGATCATAATCAGTCTCTGACTTAGTGGGTAGGTCCTAAGGAGCTGTGTGAAGCACCCAGAGGTTAAGGGGTCACTTACACAAATAGGGAAAATTAGAAGGAGACTTCAAAGTCCTTACTCCAAGGCCAACATTCTATCTGTAGCTCCATGCTGCCCCTATATTACACTGGCAATGCCAGGTAATAAATACAATGAC
This sequence comes from Vombatus ursinus, assembly GCF_900497805.2. NCBI lineage: Eukaryota > Metazoa > Chordata > Mammalia > Diprotodontia > Vombatidae > Vombatus > Vombatus ursinus. The sequence continues at coordinate 7,013,500 of NW_020944469.1, read as the reverse complement.
TATATTTGCTGATTTCAAAGGATTCACTGCTTTATGAGGTGATGAGACTATGAAAAATCAGGGACCAAATGGTACAAGTTTTTGTTGAGAAACTGGTCACAGAAGGTATGAGTTAACAAAAGCACATGTTCGAGCCCTGCAATTTGAAGGAATGATGAAAAAAAGTAAAGTCAGGAATTGGAAAGTGGAGTGAATTAGGGGGAAAGGATGAGTTCTGCTTTGGGCGTGTTGAGTTTGAGATCCCTATAATCCAAGAACCATTACAGTTTTGAAATGGAATGGAATTTCTGTTGCTCTTTCAATAGGATAATATAGAGGTTTTGGGAAAATAGAAATTCAAAAACATTGCCCCTCCCCCTTCACTCTGTCTCCAGACCTCAATGACCCTGAAACTAAAGAAATCGCTTAAAAGACCTCATCTGTTCCTATCTCTAGCCCATAATCCTTTCTGGGAGAAGAGAGGGGACACTTAAGGCCTACATATCTATAAACAGTTTCCAACCACAGGTCACAAAGGTCATTTGGTTTGGACCTTTCATCAACAATTATCTTTAAATGCTTAATCCTGAGTTCCTATTTTCCAGTTCCTGAAATTTGCTAGTAAATATTTAATTATCTTTACTAAATTCAGATGAACTATATTTAATAGATTTCATTTCTATTTGAGAAATGCATAGCAGCCTGCCGTGGTGGTGACAAAAGTACATGTTGTTTTAGAAACTTCTATTTGCTGGGGCTCACTGATCAATAAGCAGTGGCCTCTGTTTTTAGATCAGGACACTTCCGATCTATAAACCACTCAGACTCTAAAACTCTAGAAATAGTCACAACGCCAAGTTTTCTGGCCAATCCCCCATCCTGGTCTCCCACAGTCAATCTGTCATCTGGACAACCAAAATGAATTTCAGAGAAATCATCAATGAGGGAAAACAAGAAACGGCATCAGCTGGATCTTTGTGGTTCAAAAAAAAAAAATAACTCTTAGCAATGTTTCTGGTCGTGGCGATCATTATTCAATGAAAAAAAATACTTCCTTTTCAGCATAATTTCTAAATTAGGAGGTGTGATGCACATACAATATACACCCAAATCCTGGACTTCATTCTAAGACACAGCCTGTCTTTCAAGATAAAGGCCAATCTCGTTAAGGTAAGAGTAAATTGCTCTTGTGAGTTATTAAATGTAACAAAGAGACTATCATCAAATTTAGACCAATATGAGTGGAATCATTAGGCAAAAGGAATAACAAAAGAAAGCTGACCCACCCCCACCCCCATCCCTCAAAAAAGAGAATGGAGTCTAAATATTTGAATGTCACTTCTGTATTTGAGCTGATGGGCAGGCCAACTCCAAAGGAAATCTACTCCCACCCCAAAAAAAGATAAGTACACCAACTCTTCCAGAGCATCTAAATGAGGTTTCATTTTTTCCTTAGGAAGTGTGGCTGCTAGCTTTTGTTTCCCATAGAGAGTTAATAGTTTTTTGTTTATATCCTAACTGATGAATGAAAGCAAATGGTAACATTCCAAATACAGAACAGACTGGGCAGATACTGTTCCTTCTTACCTCAGAGGTTAGTGACATGGATCCCAGTGGCTAACCTTCCAGCAGGCCTCTCTGCCAAATCCTCACTTCATATTCAGAGAAGAAAGCAGCAGCATACAGAGGCACTCACAGAAAAAGCCAACTTCTACTTCCATTCACAACTGTCCAAGGTTCTTTAGAGAAATCTCTTACAATTTGTTTTGGGGGGAAAGAAGGTAAAATCTTCTTAAGTGAGGAAATAAAGGAAATTTCAATCTGGAGGGACCCTCAGAGGTCAGCTAATCCAACCATCTCATTTTACAGATGAGGTACTGAGGCCCAAGGGAGTGAAGAGATTTGCTCCAAGGTCACACAGCTAATAAAGAAAAAGAACCGGGCCTGGACCCAATGTTCAGCACTTTCCTATTGCACTCTCTCCAATCAACGTTTCAGTTCCAGAGACAATTACAAGTTACCTGCATTATGCCCAGCACCATGGGGTTACAGAGACAAAGACGAATGAAACTGTCCCTGCCTTCAATGAGTGCACATTCTACCGAGGGTAAAATACTCTAGTGAAAGTGAGCAAATACAAAATAAGTACAAAGGAGTTTCATGAGAGGGGTAGATACTAAAAGACAGGAAAATGAGTAACACTATTATGAAGATCTCTTATTAATCTTTTAATATGGGCCTTCCACTAACACTAAAGCTCTTCTCCTATAATTATGGCTCACCAAAATCTCCTTAAATGTGCAAAGCAAACATCTAAGGTGGGTTCAGGGACAATCAGAGTTTTGAAGCTATTTTGAAGCCAAGAAATCACGCCAAGCCATCCAATGAAGAGATAAAGTCATCAATAACAATAAACCATGCAAGTAATAAAAATAAGGGGAGGGAGTCCAATGCAAAGAAATAGATATGCTTGCTAGATGTTAAATGAATAGGCAAAGAAATGGCAGACATGCATATATGAGTGACATATTCATGAAGAGATGGTACCAACAGACATCTCTTTAACCATAATGATATGTTTTAGAATATATATTTATATGATATACATATACATACATTATGCATATGTGTATACATACATAGACACACACACACACACACACACACATCTGTATATGAGCAGCTAGGCGGCACCACAGTGGAAAGAGTGCTGGGCCTGGAGTCAGGAAAACTCCTCTTCCTGAGTTCAAATCTAGCCTCAGACACTTCCTAGCTGTGTGACCCTGGGCAAGTCACTTCACTCTATTTGACTCAGTTTTCTCATCTGTAAAATAAGCTGGAAAAGGAAATGGCAAACCATTCCAGGATCTTTACCAAGAAAATCCCAAATAGGGTCACAAAGAGTCAGATATGACTGACATGACTGAGCAACTAATTAGGTACATATAAATCCCACAAGCAACAGACATAGGTCCATGCATATCACTTAATTTCGTAGTAAAAATTATTCTATGCCACAAAAGTGATTTAAGAATGTAATTGCAAACATGTAGATTCCATAACAAAGCATTAATTTCTGCAAGCTTTTTTAAAAAAAATAAATCTTGAGCCAATCTAGGCCCTGGTCAGCTCCGACAGCAACAATTATAATCTGCACTGTTTATCTCAAAAGAACCTGCCACAAAATCCCCTTATCTCCTAGGACTTCTACAAAGCTGTGTTTAACACTTTTTATCATTATGATTACTAGCAGGCCTAATGAAGAAGAAGGTGATTATGGTGAAGATAATAACAGTAATAGAGAGGACAGAAGGCTAGCCTTGGAGTCAAGAAGTGGGTTCAACAGCTGCCTATGACACATACTAACTGTATGACCACTGGCAAGGAACTTCATCTCTTGATGCCCCAGAAAACTAGCTATGATTGTATCTTCCTGACAAGTTGGTGATCTGCATCAGTGCAGTGAGCGTCCACATCAAGGTGTCCCTCACACCAACAAAACCACAGGTTCAGATAAACAGCATAAAAACAACTCCTAGCTACAGAGGGCTTTTGGGATTCAGGTCTTCTTCTACTACTCAAAAGGTTGCCAAAACTTCTCACTTGTAGCCTTCAAATAATTTCTAAAATCCTCAGGATTAACCAAAAAGGCAACAGCCTTCTCATATCCTCATTCTATCTTGGTTCGCTGAGTCTTCCCATCACTACTTCCCTCAAGGGAACATAAGCCTCTTGAGGTCAAGGACTCCTTTTCATTTCTGAGTTTGTATGCCCACAGTAGATGCTTAATAAATGTTTGCTGAATTTTACTGAATCAAACTCCTTTTCCACCCCTCGTTCATGGTATGCACTACTAAAATACACTTAGACTTGAGAAGTACAAAAATACTCAGTCTACTGATGTATTTCTTCAATATTCATCGTCTGTCTTTGTCTTCTACAAGATGTGTCCGTCGACATCAGAATTGTTTTAGATTGCGAGATCCTTGGAGATAAATACTTTCTTGTCTATATTAACTGGTATTTTACCTAGAATAGGATGGCATGCAAATAAATAGCAAGGGATGAAGATGATGATAATGACGACAATGACGACGATAACGACAACGAGGACAATAATGAATTCTTACATTGGAAACTACTCCCACAAGAGTTGGGCCCTTCTAGGGGTCAGATGAACCATTTCAGGTCATAAGGAAAATGTAATAAAGCATTGTTCTTAAGTAATTTAAGACAATAACATGATGGAGAAAGTGCTGTGCTGACTTGAAGTCAGAAATACCTGACTTTACCCTGGGCAAGTTGTTTAACTTAACCCTCTACACCTTAGGCAACTCCATAGGACTTACTTGTTGAGTCATACACCAACTGCAATCTGCGTTAGTGGTAAGACTCCCGCACCTTACACTGATCTTTATACTGATGAAACCACAGACTTTCTGAGACCCACGTGTTCTAATCTGATAGTGGGAATTATGGTTAGATAGAGCCTAAAAGAATTACTAAAGATAAGAATTCCAAGATTTGGGTTCATTAGGAACACAAATTTATTAGTTTGAACATTGTGCTAAAAAAGTCAAAGTCATGGTTTTTATTTCTATATATGCCAGGGATCACATACTATACCCGACCTGACAGGTATTCTGCACTAGTAGGCCACTGCTGAGGGAGCCTGGGTGAAAAGACATGGATGAAAACTGGGACAAGCCACTTCACCCAGAGAAACAACTCAGTATGAATGTTTTACTGATCGTGGTCCAGTCCCATTATTGTCCTCTATGACGGCTAATCTGTGACTCTTTGGAAGTCAGAGCACAAGTTTCCTAATATGGCAATCCTATTATCAACGGACAACTTCTAGCAGAAATAGACATTAGCCAAAGCAGTTAAAAATGGAAGTGAAAAGCCAAACAAACCTAGACTAAAACAAATCTTCAAAACTAATCAATTTACCCGGTATTTGAGGAATAGATTTTGTTTGGTTTCTAAGGAAATATTACCAGAATTTCTAAGTCCCTCTTACTTGTAAGGATGTCATAGACAATTGAAAAAAATTTTTCATCAAAGACGCCCTTGATCCTAGTATAGACTTCTGAAAAAGACTTTGGAGAAATGAGAATGGAGGTATATAAGTCAAGAGTTACTTATATGTCATTAACTGTTGTTGGGGTCCATTAATATCCAGGCTTTTTCCAGGCATATGACAACTTCCTCTCAGTTAGCTAACCAATCAATCTCTCAATCCCTTCAAAAGCATGCAGCCTCCATCACTCTGTGAGTAGTCCAGCTATTCTTCCTGTCTTACCATTCTTAAACACCATTTCTCTTCCTTATTGCCTCTGACAGAGAAAATAGATTGTTAAGAAAATTTTGAGTTACTTTCTCCATGCTCTGACTGTTTGACAATCCACTGATTACTATCAAGCAAGGCACAAAAGGTGGAGAAGAGTCCTCAAAAGTGTTGGACCCTATCACAAAAGACATCCCCAGAAGGGTGGTCTATGATGTGGAAGTGCAGAGTCAGCCCACAGAGGTCATCAGAGACAGTACGCAGAGGTCTCAGACAGACATTGCAAATGAACAATGAGCTGAAAGGGAGCAAGTGCAGGGGAAATTGTGTTTTTGAAATGGCAAGAAACTTTCAATGATTCCAAGCTTCTTGGTGAAAGAGAATTTCACCTTTTTTACCACCAACATTCTTCTAAACATGCCATACGGCTGAAAAGCATGGAATACTCCGATCTCTGAAGAATCAAAATTGTGGGTCACCCAAATGGCAAAGGAGGGATATATGTGTGTATGGTGAGGCTACAGCACATCAGCAATGGAAAAACTGCACATATATAGCAATATAAAAGCCATCATCTGAGAGGCACAGGACGAAAATAAAGACATAGGAAGGAGGGGACATAGTCACGGAGTGAGAACAAGAGCTGGACCATCTCCATGAGGCATGGGTACACAGGTAATGTAGAGGAAGGCCCCCTGAACACTGTGAAGCCACCCTATGAGGGTTTGTAGGAGGATGCTTGGGATGCTGGAAAGATGGCTGAATCAGGGGGCAGAAGAGCTGGTTGTAAACCCCAGCTCTGCCATTTGCTGTCTGTGTAATCCTACGTATGTTATTTCATCTCTTTGGGTCTCATCTATAAAATAAAGGGGTTGTACTAGAACAGGAGGTTGGACCACATGGCCTGGAAGGTCCATCCTGGCTCTAAATCTATGAGATCTGCCCTTTTGGAGGGATTATCCTATCCAGGCCTCAACTAGAGTCGTGAAATATATGTGAAAGAAAGTGTGTGCGTGCGTGTGTGTGTTAGGGAGTCAGGTCATACACACATACACACACACACACACACACACATATGATGGATAAACAGAAGAAAGAAAAAGGCAGGAAAAAAGAGGGAACATGTTTAATATGCATCACTAAAGTCTTTTTTTTTTTTAAATAAGCTCCTATCCCTAAGTTCTAAAAATTATACAGAACCTATCATCTGAAATTCCTTTCTTTAAAGGGGAAGTTACAATACATATAACATGCTCAAGTATTGTTGAGATTGTACTATGGGTAAAGAAGAGCAAGATAGGATCAGAATTCTAGAATTCTAAGAGATGGAATTGGTTAGCTCTCAACCTTTATTCATTTTCTGTCTAAATGAAGCAAATAACCTGAAACATTTACAATTTCTCGTGTTCTTTCAATTTGATAGAAATGTAAATGAGGAATATTATTATTATTAACTTCTGACACTAAGCAATACACTTGCGGTACATGGGAATATGATTAAGGGTTAGACAGAGGGAAAATTTTCTGTAACACAATTATAGCATAAAAGTAAGCCGCTGGGAAAATGTGACAGCTTCGGCTTTTTGTTCACATAAATGTGGTCGATTACAAAACGAAAACTGCTTGGGCTCAAATCCTCGTGCTGCGCTCATGATTTTATTAGACAAGGCAGAAACTCCACAGAATATTTGAAGGAAGTCCTCTCAAAAGATGCTAATTTATAATTCTGTTACAAGAAAAGAGAAAAAGTGTACGTGTGCTTGTGTCTGTCACCAAAATTTATTAGCAACAGGCTTCCTCATTTATGCAGTCCGGGACAAAAAAAGTCATCAGCAGGGTTTACATCTGGTCAAAAGAAAAAAATCTCAGATTCTGGGCCCTAAAGCATATCGAAAGTCAAGCTGCTGATTTTGCTGGTCTATGGCACTGGCCCAATGCTTCCCCGGCATGAGCTTCCTTCTGAGCACAGAGGTAAATATGATCGACTAGCAGTCATGGCTGGTCTCCTTAATGGGGCCGCAGGGAGGCTCAGTGGAGGTATGACCTTGAGAAGGAAGAGCCAACCAAAATTCCATCCCTGTGGCACAACCAGCAGCTCAACAGCCATCCCATCCCATATACCAGACAGATGGCAGAGAAATGTCTGCCTTCTCTTAATCCAAGAATTAGGCTATTCCAACAGGTCAACTTCCAGTGAGTGCTGTCCTTGGGCATTGCTCTTAAAAATCTTTTCCGTTTTCTTCCTTGGGTCACTACAGAGGAAGCCCTCTGACTGACTGAGCTTTGTTGCTTGGGTGAGAAAGTGGTACATAACAAGAATTCAAGAGCAAAGCCAGGAACAGAACCCCAAACTCCAGAATTGTTCACAAATTCTAGAGCGAGTGGCCACCACGACCAAGAAGCTTGAGCAGGTTCTACTGAGGGGGAAAGGCTTCCAGTATAAGCTTACTAATGTACTGTATTTCCGTTATCTGTGGAACAGCCCAATTAAGCCTAGAAAAGCTCATTCCTTGATTGGCCTCAGGGTGCTACGATCTGGAGTCACTCTGGAAAACCATCCTAAGATAAAAAGGATTAGATTTGGCAATGATGAAGGGAAGTAACCACAACGAGGATATTCAAGGTACCTGAAGTATAACTAGGAATGTTCAAAGCACCAAGCGATGGGATCACAGCGAGCAGATTTGGAAGGGGCCTGCAAATGTATGTAGTACAAATCCCTCATTTCAAAGATAAGAAACCCGATGGTCCAAGGAGTTTCAGTAACTTGTCCAAGGTAGTAAATGGCAGGCCTGGGACTTGACCATACCTCTTGTGATTCCACATCCAATGTTCTTTCCATCACTTCATGCTGCCTCCAACTTGAAGGGAAATAAATTGGAAATCCATGGTGAATGCTTAAACAAAAAGTCCTTTATATATCTCACCTTGATTTTTTTCAAAAACCGTCTGCAAATTTGAACATAAAGAGAAGCTATACGTTTGCCTTAAGGGCTATTGAAAACACTCGAGCAGCAGGAAATACGCAAGGAGACAATGTCATATTCCACACCAAGAGACAAAAATAACAAGGGCCAAATTACAATAATTATGACTCATCAATGATACTTCCTCAGACAATTTCAGTGTGTCAAGGCTTGACCCAAACCTCACTAAAATAGAAGGAAACCAACTGGCCTTACTCAAGTTTTTCTTCCTACGTTCATCAAAAATGGACACAGGGCTCAAAACAGAAAAAGGAACAAGATATAGAGCTTCCAGAGATCCCATCTGATGCTCCTCCTTTTCTTCCCCAAAGCTAAGGTATCTGTGTAGACAGTCCTCAGCGCCTATTCGCAGTCAATGCAAAGGAGGAAGAAAAAGAGTATCGCTAGTGCAGACTCTAACTTTAAACAAGTACACTCTATGAAATTCGATTCTCATCTCCTAATCATACCTTGACCACCAACAGTATGACTGATGTCAGTGGACCAGGCTGACAAGTATGGCAAGAAGAAGACGGACTGGTCTTGCTATTAAACATTCTCAGAAACTAAACACTGTAGGGATGTGCTGGAGATGAAGATAACCTAGGTATTCTCTGAAGACAGGGTAGACAAGCAGCCCTCTGGGGAGGGAGAAGCAAGCTAAATAGAAGCCTGCAGGGTCTGTTTCTGTGCCCCCAACACATCTAATCTGGCATTTCAGTTTCTCAGGCAGGAATCTAACATCCAATGCAGGGGACGACATCCATGAACAACTAAAGCAAACTGTCTGAAAAGCTGCCACCCTTGATGTCTTTTGGTACCTCTCAGACACAACTGGAGGAAAGTAAGTGACTTTCCCCAGTTCATGTGGAGGCCTGCAAAATCTCATCCGTGGGGGAGTAAACTAGAAAAGAGAATAGTCTGATCCAGCTAGGAACAGCTGTTATTTTCCAATTAAAATTCACAAGACCAAAATATTAATTTATTAAGCAGCAATGTTTAATTTAGGCAAGTAGAGCTACATTTTCTCACAAAGCATCCTTTTAGAGAAGAAATTGTCAGGAGTTCTTTGGCATAAATAAATTCATGTGACAGAACAGTTCATTGTATGCTGCTGATAGGCAAACAACTCCATCTCAGATTGTGAAATATTGGGCTTAACATGTAGCCAAGTACAAAGGATTTGTCTCTGGTAAAAAAATAAAATAAAATAAAATTCATTGACAGTTTCCTAAATATTTCACCCAGCAAAGTAGTACTGTTCTCGACAGTGGGAAGATTATCTTTGGCTATCAAAGAAGCAAGTTAATAAAGTGACAATAACAAACTGATGTATCTGTCAAAGTTTATAGATAAGGATGTTGAGCTCTAGGGTGTCGGCCTACGGCACTGACACCGTTCATATATCATCACTTTCCAACACACTCTCTGTCAGCATTGTTTATTTTCAGTCAGGGGTTAAATAATGACCATGTAGGAAGAATGCCTTTTGGGAACTTCTTTGTCTTATGCAAGGTTCACCTGTTTACTTCAGAGCAAGTTTTCTGGTGCTTTTGTATATTTTTTCTGGGTTTTTTTTACAGATGGTATTTATCAAATGGGAACAGGCTTTAGGTCAATGAGATGAAAAATGCTATTTTTCCTGCCATTTTTACGTTCGCTGCATTACCTTGTGCCTGGTGTGCCCAATTACTTAAAGCGTCCAAAGGCTTCAGGAGTCAATTTGTTAGTCCTGCACATTGGGTTCACAGACAACATCTATCCGTGTCATAGAATCACAAATTTAGGGGGAGAGGTGAACCTTGGAAACCATCTCTAGGCCATCCCCTTCATTTCACAGTGGAGGAAACCAAGGCCCAAAGAAGATCAATGACTTGCCCAAAATCACAGAGGCAGTAAGTAGCAAAGCCTGGATTTGAACCCTGTTCATTGTGATCTTCTAACTCACAACCTCTGGATGATGGGATCTGTACAATGTTGTAGAAAGCCCTGAAAAAATACCTAGTCATTTGAGGACAGCTAGGAAGAGTATCAGTTAAAAAAAAAAATCAAGGAATACTCACACTCTTTTCCCTCCATGGTCACGATCCAGGAGTTCTTAACCTTCATTGGGTCAGAGACCCCTCTAGCAATCCAGTGAGGCCTATGGGCCACTTCTCAGAATAATGCTTTGAAAAGAATAATATATAATGCATAGGATTCCCAAAGAAATCAAAATTGATATGTTTTAAAAACCAAGTTCACAGCCCTCCCAATTCCTCCTCACCCTCCAGGCCTAGTTTTCATGATCATAGCCTACAAAGAGATGCCTCAAGGCAGAAAGCCATTGATAGGGCAGAGGTGAAGCCATGAGTCTGCTCTATCTACCACATGAAAGGTAAAGCTCCCTTCAAGAAAACTGCCTAGTAGCAGCCCACAGGATTAAGTAACGTTTCCTGGCCACAGGGCTGTGGGTGGAAGGTGAGGGGGGTTGCTACACTTGCTTCATCTCCACCCCTTCCTCTCATGCCATTCATACTCATTCATTCATTGTTTATTCATTAAATATCTACAGTAGGCATCATGGTGTGAGTGCACAAAATGGAAGGCCCAATTCCTGACTCCCTGGAGTTTATGGTATAAAAGAAACAAACCAAACTTTTACTTGGGCTGTGAACTGAATTGGTATCATAGGCTGCTAATGGCTAAGAGAGGTCGGAGAAGAGGAAAAGACCCTGCTCTCCACCAATATGGTCGGATTCCACTCTTACTTCCTCTTCCAACTTTCTCCTTCTTCTTCATTGCCTCAAATACCCAACCAAAGGCAACTTTATCTATGAGCTTATAATATCAGCTATAGGTCTATTGAAGGTCACCCTTCTCATAGTCAAGAAGCTATTTTTCGAGTAAAAGACTATCCTTAGGAAGAATTCTTCAGTAAATCTATTCGTGAACTTTGTACCTAAGTCTACGAGGCATAAAATTTCTTTTCCAGGCAACCTGAGAACAAGCTGGAGCCAAAAGCTGTCTTCTTGTTGCCTGCAGGGTACCACCAAAATTTCTCATTCTGATATTCAGATTCTTTCACAATCACAATCCAATGTACTTTTCTAACCTTATCTCATCCTATTACCACTATTTACATATTCAACACATCCGCCAAATTGAACTATTATTCATCTTTCTCCAAACTCATCCAGCCCTATCTTGCCTGGAAGGCTTTGCTCACACCAGCCCATACTTCTGAAATGCATTCTCTCTGACACTTGGACCTGTTACAACCTCTGCCAGCTTCCTCAGCCTGGCCAAGGTACTATTTCTTCCACCCAGCCTTCCCTGATATCTCTACAGAGAAAGGCCCTTTCCATCTTGTGGTGGACACGGCATCTGGGGCCTTCTCTCCAACACAACACTCACTTTCACCCTGTGTTCTTGTTCCTTGAATACTGCTTTCCCTGGCTCAATTAATTGTAAGCTACCTGACATAGGTCTCTCTGGTGTCCCTCTGGCTAGCACAGTGCCCTTTACGGAGTCATTTACATAGCACATGACATGGCACAGATTTCTCCTTGGATTCTCACAACCCACTACTGTGAATTATTTTACGGGTATTATTATTATTATTATTATTATTATTCCCATTTTCAGATGAGGAAATTGATGGTCAGATAAGTTAAGCAATTTGACCCTGGTCACAAAGCTGGTCAGTATTAGGGTCACATTTTGAGGCCAGGGCCAACATTCTCTCTGCTACACCTAGCAAGAGCTCAGAAATGCTTGGTGACTTGAAACATGCTCAATAATAATTGGCTAAATAGATGATAAAACATTTAAACAAAATTTTCTTCTAAATTTAAGAAAAGACAGCATGGGCAGTGGACTGAAACTGGAGTCCTGAAGACCTGCGTTCAAATCCTGCCTACTGACACAAGCTGTATGGTGTTGGGAAAGTCCAGTTAACCTCTCTGGGCCTAAGTCTCCCCGTATGTAAAATGAGGAGGTGGGACCAGCTGACTACTAAAGTTCTTTACATCTCTAACTCTCTGTTCTTGGGCTCTGTTAAATAATGGAGAAGTTGTAATGCACTTTGAGAGAGTGAGAGAGTGAGAGTGAGTGAGAGAGTGAGAGAGAGAGAGAGAGAAAGGGAGGGAGGGAGAGGGAGAGGGAGAGAGAGAGAGATCCCAACAAAGGGTACACCCACACTGAGGAAATCAGGGCTCCTGCAGAGATTATGTCAACTGAGGCACCATAAATAAAAGCCAATGTATTAAATAAGCATGCAAAATACAGAATAAAACCACATGTTTCTTAAGTTTGTCGATTTTAACAACTCAGAAGAGTGAGGGAGGCATTGGTGATGTTTTATACAGATCTGCCCAAGGCCGACCGGGAACTGGGAAGAACTAGAAGCTCATTTAGACAGTTATCATTTACAAAGTATTTGACAGCATCCTCTTGATCCTGACAACAACTTATGTGCTAGGTACAAGCAGATGCAAAAGCTTTATTAAGCAATCAGACAATACAGGACATTGGATAGTAATTCTGAATTTTTTCATTTGGTGTCACAGACAAATCTCTCAAGTCACTTGCGCTTTAGGCTCAGATCGAGGAAATTTTCTAGAAAAATACCACTCTCCCTGGCTCTGAGTTTACTGTTCCACCCAGAAAACAATGGACTAGGAGTGAAGTACCAGCACACCTCAGCTAAGCCACCGGATGGCTCTGAGCCAACATTTCTTCATCTGTCTGTAAAAGAAGGATAATACGTTATGGCCTCACAGGGCTGTGATGAAAATACTTTGGAAACCTCAAAACACCATATGTGTGTGAGCATTAATTAACACATAAGCATTTTTATTTTCCTTCCCTTACAGGTCACACAGTAGGGCTACTGTGACATTCTCTGCAGACACTCTGACTGGAATGTGACTCATCTAAGATTTTGTTGTTTGTTTTGGTCTTTTTTGTTTCTTTGCTAGGCAATGGGGTTAAGTGACTTGCCCAGGGTCACACAGCTAGTAAGTGTTATGTGTCTGAGGCTGGATTTGAACTTAGGGTCCTCCTGACTCCAGGGCCAGTGCTCTATCCACTGCGCCACCTAGCTGCCCTCCATAAGATTTTGTTGTTAATTGGAGTCCATACAAAACTGGCCGGAGCAAGGCTTTGCTTTGGGTTTTTGGTTGCCTCCCCCACCCCCAGAAGCTTCTTCTAGTCATCCTCTCATTTTTCTGGACATATCTCAGCATTATCAAACTCACGTCACTCATGCCTATGTCTTGATTAATGACAGTCTGAACTGAAATCATGCCAGCTTCATTAGCAACGTCACTAACAGACTCCTTAAGTGCCAATACTGCCAATACCATATTTCGCTGTTCTTTGACAAAACACAGTCTTCTTATACACGCCTTCTCTTCTTTCACTTACCTAGCTCCTCGAAAGTCCAGGCCCCGAGACAATGCTTGGGCAGCCAAAGAGGTGAAGGAAGGGCTCCCTGACCAAGTGGTGAACCAGAAGGGTGAAACCCTGAACATGAAGTCCAACTTTGTCAATATTCGCTAGGTTGCTCCGTTTGGCTAAACTGTTTCTCCTTATCTTTTTTGTCCTTTGCCGTAAGAAATGACTCTAAGGGAGGCAGGAAAGGAAGGGCTATAGCGGGAAATACAGGTGATGAAAAATTATCGCTATCTTTTGTTTTTACAAGGAAACTACATAGCTCTGGTATTTGTCCTCCAGTAGCTTACAAGCTAAGACACAAAGAGAGAAGTGTACATATGAGAAAGGAGACAGAAGTCAAGGGTAAGTGTGATTCAAGAGTGGAAAGCAAGGGTAAACATTTGCCATAACTGAGAGTAATATCAGAGCTCTATGCCCAGACGAAGCAAGCAAGGATGACTATTTATTGAGTACGCCTAGCCTTACAGGGAATAGAAATAGGTTCTGGCCTGAAAGAGCTTGCAACCTATTTGGACAAACAGCAAGCTTTGGGACAAAGTAGAGGATGCTGTCATGTGAATGACAGAGGTAAGATTGTATCACTAGATTGAAGACGAGCAGGAATATGAATGGAGGTGTTCAAATCACATGGAACAGAAGGCACTGGAATCTGGCCTTGGTGAACGTGGAAAGGTTTTCCCCAAAAGTGTGTAAGAGCTGTGCTTGTTAGTTCAGTGCTTCATGAAAAGCCAGCTCTTCCCTTGATAAGGGAATTAAAACGTCTATAACACGAAGCACGATATGAATGTGTTAAGCCCCTGCTTCTTACCTGTCCTGACAAAATCTGGATGGGTATGTTAAGTTCGGTTATAATGACACATTTGCTCTGCCAGGGCTGGTGATGTACAGTCAACAATTATAAAAGAAATACTGATATTTTCTCACATTAGTTGCCTGTTTAGAGTTCAAACCCATAGCTTACTCTCTTCTATGAAGCTATGGTCTACCTCCTACTAAAAAAAAATGTAAGTCTAATGGTTAATCATATCTAAGAAATTACCCAAGTGTGGAATTATACAGAATGATTAACAATTGTATGTAATTTAATTAAGGACTTCACATACATAGAAATTCTCCTCTTCTGTAAAATTAGAGTGAGACCACCTAACAGGAAATTACAGCAATACCATACATCTTACCTATTCCAAATGGAAGTTTTACCTAGTCCTTTGATGCTATGTATTTGGGCCTCTCTCCATATATCAACACTCTCATGTAACCATTTTGTTAACACTCATTTATTCCATCACCCAATTTGTACCAGTAGACTATGGTAGAACAGTGACCTAAGATGTATACCTATAATCCCAACTGAATTCCATGGCAGCTGCATGCATATCAATGCCAAAACAAAACAAAAAACAAACCCTGGTCAGATGAAGGACTCTGCCTACCTATGCTAAATAAATTACAAATAAGAAATATCCTTCCCTAAGCACAAAGCATTTTATTGAATCATTAAATCAAAGTAAACTGAGTACAAAAGATTTGAACGAATAGCTCCCAGTGAAATTCTCAAGTCACTTGACCAGCACGGCAGAACTCTACAGTCCACCATCTGCATTTCCTGAGCCTGGCAGGGCACACCTGTCTACCTGATGTTTTCTATTACATGGCAGAAACCGATGTGTTTGCAGAAATCTACTAATCTAAGGTCCTGCATTTTGATACTGGAAATCCTTTGCTTCTCAGGGTTCTAATCCACTCATTATCTTTAAAGATTTGGCATAAAAGCCTGCAGCGTCTAAGTTAATAGAGATGCGAGACACTTTAGTATTTGTTAATAGTTTGGAAATAATCCATTTTGTGCTAATGTAGTCCTATATCTAATTATGGGACACATAAAATAAAAGTGACTAGGAGATGAGGACAGTTTCTACCTACTGCTTACATAGTCCTATAGAGTAAAATATCCTATACCCACAGGGTATAATATCACAGCAGGGACTGACAGCTTCATTTTCTTGGTACTAAAATGGGAATGCAAAAAAGAAATTTTTTTTTAAATGGGAATGCCTTTTACCTGCCTGTTTAACTTTCTATTGTTTTGACCACTTAATTCAGATTTATAAATCTTTTTCAAGAACTGGGAACAAAGCTTCTGCTCAGGAGACACCTCTTTGTGCTAATCTAATGGGTTTATCAACTCCTAAGAAGCCAAGAGATATTAGATACTTTAATCTGAAATGGAAGCTTGGAAAATTCATAATATTCAGGTTTTCTGCAAACCGTTCTTTTATATTCAATGGATTGACTAGGGTAGGGATGCTTATTTTTTCTTTTCATTCACTGAAGTTTGGTTGGGTGGTTTCAGAGATTCACATCTAACATTTTCAATTACTCAAGTTCCCATGACTCCCTCATTATCATAAACTCAAAAGGTCATTAAGGTCAGCTCTTTGTTTCGAGCAGGTAAAAGACTAAACAATGCACGACCCTTTCCAACATATCAACATCTTTGCTTTTGTTTTTGATAAAACCTAGGTGCAGTACCTTATTTATACATAGTACATGCTTAATGAATGTTTGTTGAATGAAAGAATCAATAAAACTGAAGATAACGAGTATACTGCATTTCCAACTCATAAAAATCCATCTCTGACAAACCTTAGAGTTTTTAATATAAGGAAACAATTTTTAATTTTTTAATTTAGCGAGCCTTATCTTATCTCAGGGTATGGTACTACCTTGCTTTGATCATTCAAAACATGCATGATTTCATCAACACAAGCACCAAGGCATATCAAAATCCTCTCAATATTTGCCCCGGCCAAAAAAAAAAAAAAAAGTCATTACTCAATCAGACGTACAGTTGGAGGAGTCCTCAGAGGCTAGTCCAACTCACAGCCATAGAGGAATGCCCTCTCCAAGAGGCCTTTGCCCAAAAACTTCTGATGATAGAGAATCCACTATCTGCCCAGATAGCCAATGCCCCATTTTGGGGATAGCTCTAATTACTGGAAAATTGGTCCTTACTTTAAGCCATGATCTGACTCTAAATTCTATTTCTGACTCCTTGTTCTGCCCTCTGGAGAGAAGCAGAACAAGGCTACCCTCTCTTTCACATAACAGCCCTTCAAATACTTGAAGACAACCATTATGTTTCCCCTACCACCTCCAAAGCCTTCTTTTCTCAGGACTAAACACACCTAATTCCATTAATCCTTGTATGGCACAAACTTGAGGACCATTACTCCTATGGCTGTCCTCTGGACCCTCTAAACTCATCAATGTCATTCCTTAAATGTGGCACCGAAAAGGGAAACCAATATTACAGTGGTGGCCTGGCCACATGGCACCTGAGCTGTACACAGTGCCCTAAGGGTGGTCTGACCAGGGAAAAACACATCAGGACTACCACCTTTCAATTCCTGGATGTTACGCCTCTTCCCCATATAATCCAAGATGGCGCTGTTCTTCCTGGCTACCATATCACAACGGTAACTCACAGCACATGAAAGTCACTAGAACCTTCTGATTATTTTCAGACAAATAGCTGTTTGGCCATTCTTCCCTCATTTTATCCTTGGGCAACTCACTTTTTGGAACCCATCTTTAAGACTTTACATCCCATGGGGATGAGTATAGTACTCAAACTTTTGTAGCAAGTAGTACTAGATGAAATGAGACTCTAAAATGTCAAATTTCAGCTGTCAAAATTTAGCAAAAACAGCTAACATTGGGGTTTTGAATTACTAATATTTATTTGTACTGCCATACAAGTTGGGACTCCCTTCCTTTCTTCTCTTCCTTGCCTCACAAAAATGATGATCTCATCCAATACTACACCTTTAAACAATATAACAGATCACACTCAAAATTAAGAGGGGCCAACTTACTTAGTGATGTTCTTTTCAAGGCTAAATATGAGAAACTAATCTCTGTTTTTAAGTCCCTGAAAATACTCTCTGGTTTGCCAGAATTTCTGAAACAAGAAAGGGAGTTGCCAGTTTCTGCTCTGTCAAAGATTTTAGAGATTTTTATGACACCTCCACCATGACCCACCATCATCCACCCTTTCCCCCACCCTTTCCCCCATTAAATTCCACCCAATGGATTAAGACACTCCCAGGCCTTCCCCTATATTGTCTTGGAAACTTTCACAGCTCTTGCTATCAAAGTAACCAAGGGGTGCCCATGCCTCAAGACTTAGTTACCATGGTGGCGTCTCATAAATCATCAATTATTGTCTGTTATTATGAATCTGACAGCTTCATACGGCCATTAAGAGATTTGCATTTATGTCTAATTTTAAGAATTTTTTCCAGACATCATTTTCTTTGTAAAAGAAATGTCATGACAACCAGAAAACACTTAAGCTCGTTATCTGGGACTCAGGCATTTATTGGGACTTTGTTGGTTTGGCATTTCCAAGCCCCAGCTCCTTTTGCCTTTTTGAGTAGTTTATCTTTACAATTCACAAATATATTTCTAAACATGGGTGTGTATGGCATAATAGGCAAAACCCAGTAGAAGCAACGGAGGGTTTCTGGTTGCTATGACAACCTAAACTGATCAATTTCCTGTCACTGTTTTAAAAGAGGTACTCTCCTGTGGCCGTAAATACTAATTACAAACACAGGCCATTTGCTAACATGGTCAACTCACAGATTAAAGCAGTTCATGCCTAATTTATCATTTAACATGTCCTCCCACGTTTGTAGTGTGGCATAGAATGAATAACAACTTCACTTGTTTACAACGTTTTCAACTTAATTTCACTAATTAGTTTTGCAGTTGATAGAATTTCAGCAGTAGCACAAGCTTGGTAAACAATATATTTGCAAAGTTGCAGGGAAAGCTTTCTGAATGTAATTTATGGATTTCTATCTCCATCTTTAGCTTCACATCTCGACCTTTAACTGTTATGGTTGAAATGGTCTTTCTTAAGTGACATCACCGGCACCAAAGGGTATCTCATCCCACCATGTCCATTTCCAAGCCAGATCTAGGCAACAACCATAGAGGATAGAAGAGAATGGACAGTGGAGCGCTGCAGCCTGGCCTGGGCTTCTGAAAAAAAAATCATGTGGGAAAAAATGCATCCTGAAATAGGAATACAGAAAGAGCCACGTGATTCAACATTACTAATGATGCCCCCACACAAAGAGACACCCGTAGGAGTATGTTGTATGAGCTATAGATTACAATCTACAAAAGAGGGGCTTGATCTTGGGGGCTAAGAGTGACTCTGCTATTCCAGGTATTTTCTTTTAAAGAGCCATGAAATGGAGCCATTAGCCTTTATGTTAGAAAGCTCTCCACTCTGACAAATACTTACAGCAGTGTTTGACATGTCATTATCCTAAAGAAGAAAAGAAAAAGAATTTTCCTTCCTCAAAACATATGCTTCATGTGGTTGTCCAAGGTATAGTGGAATAGTCCTAATAAACTTGTCAAGCCCAGTACAGCACCAGTCATTCACTGCAGTCAGGAAATAGATCCAAATGTTTTGACTATTTCAGAGCTGATTTTCTTCTTCCAAAAAAGCTAGAAACATCCTTGGGCATCTCTGGAGAAGCTGATGATTTCTTAATTTTGAACCTAACAAAACACACACCAGTTCACAAAGGGAGGAGAATGGATCTGAACAGTCTGCGTCTGGGAATCTTAGCAGCATCCCTTTCTTTCTGAGGAATCCTGCGAAAGGGGAAATGTGAGGGATTTGGGAACCTTGTAATATTTACTGGATCATAGTCACAAAATAAATCACCTGACAGACCCAGCCTCCAGCAGCTTCCTGCTGTCATCAGAAGTACAAAAGAGCTACTTCCCAGAACTCCTGTTATTTACACAAATGTATACATCCAAAGAAAGTGAAAACCCTTTAGGAGGTCTCTGGGACAGCAGGTGAGGGAGAGACAAAGTTCTTCTGAGTCTTCGGCCAGCAGCTGCAGCCTGGACAGTCTGTGCTCACAGGTGCTTTCTCCCTTCTACAGCCCCAGCTTGGTGACTCTACAGCAAAATTTCTGTATTACTCTATCCATGTCAAGGTTAAATTTCTAACACCGGAAGCAGGGGGGGTGGGGGGGAGGACATTAATCTAGTATGGCCGACGTGGGCGCCAGAAGCTGAGGAAAAGTGCTCTGGGAACAGGGCAAAGAGAACCAAGTGGGAAAGCAAAAGCTGGACATCTAGGAAGTCCATGATACAGCTCTCTTCTGCCAGGGCTGTCTGTGCAAGGCACTCTTAATTCAGGAAACAACTCCCGAGTGATTAGAGGGTGGAATCAACAGAAAACACATCAGTAGGACATCATTTCTAATCAAATAGAGAATATTGTCTGCTGAAATATTAACACATTAAGCATTCACTTTGAAGAGCCTTCTAATTTCCATAATGAATTAATAACGTCAGTCAACATAAAAACTAGGATGCCTTTTATTTTATCTTTATTGATCTCATTTATATGGATCTTTTATAGGTATTTTGTTATAACCTTATACCTGGAGTGTCTCTCCATCTCCAACTTCAACCTGTTGAAATCTTAACTGTATCTTAAATGCCAACTCCGCCATGAAACGTTCCTTGATGTTCCAATGTAACTTAGCTGTTTGTGTCTGATAAACCCAATACTGACTTTTTACAGGGTGGGAAAATCTACCAATCAAGATTATTACCATTGAAATGGACTGAGAAATAATAGCCTCTTTCTTCAGCAAGTATAGAGGTATACTGCATTCTGCAATCTCACCAAAATAAGACTACATATTTTTTTTATTTCCTAAAATGTTTTTCAAGCTAGGGTAATTCTAAACAAATGTCCTCCTAAGCCTGCTAATTATGATCACGTCAAATAATTTACATTACAATAAAGAGCTCTTTTACTCTGTTACTGATATAAACATCTCACTCTACACACACACAGTTGTATCCATTAGCCACTACCAAAGTTTGTATCCTGAATAACTAATGAGTTTCTTAATCCAGGTACCTATTGATTATATACTTCTAACTCACATCGCAAGAGAAAATTATGGTTTCCAAAGGTCTTTTGGTTTTCAAGTCCTGGCTTTCTAGTGGACTTCTCTTTTAATATTCTTGGCATTTAGCTTTACTGTTGTTTTCTATTCACCTGGCATCTACAGAGCAGCCAATTTACTTCAGATAATATCTGCCAGGTGACAGGATCAAACCTCTACAGGTTGGGGGCTAAAATGATGGAAAGAATACAAGGAGTGACTAAAACATGTTCTTTGTGTCTAAAATCAGTTTGGTTTTTTTTCAATAGCTGAGACCAAGAGAAATCTTTAAGGCACTTCGAGTGTATCCATGGGCCTCAGCAGTGGGTTGCCATGGAACATAATTCCTTCAAGGACTTCAAACCAAAGATCAGCCATTTTGGTATAACAATACCATTTCCTAACCTGATTCTGAAGCCTTCATCAAAATGCCTTCCAGCCCCAGGCTAAGGGGCGATGGGCTGCCTCAGGTGCATCCTTCTCCTCCTTGGGCATTAATTAGCTACTCTGACCAACTCTTAAGAATGAGCCTTTATAGAAAGAAAGAAAAGAAGGTTACTGAGTCACCTTTTAATAAGGGGAAAAAAAAGAAGAGAAAAGAATGCAAGGTCAGAGAGAAGCACTGACAAGGTTGACAGCTTTGAAAGCTACAGGTTGACCTTAAAATATACTTAAAAGGAAGCAGGACAGAATAGAGATTATCAGTTTCGTGTACAATCCTCTATTTCTGTTTTACTGTGCATGTATGGAAAGATTCATGTTATTTGGAGTTCATTAAGTTCAGAATAAAAAAACTTTTTTTTCTTTTTAAAAAGAATGGGCCACCACAATGTTAAGAAGATTGTCTCCGACAGTTTCCTGTTACAGGACAGTTGTCATTCTGGTCAGCTCAGCTCCACCTAGACCCAAAGCACTTGAATGGCTCTGATGCTCTCTGCCCTCCCAGAATGCCTCTAGCCTCTCACAGGTCCAGATGGGCAAAAACTGTATGTAGGCACACATACTCACCAGCCCCAAACCATCATATTACTATATGAAACATGCAAAACATTACATTATTATGCTACACAGGGCCAAGGAATTTTAGTATTCACGGGATTATGGTAATTAAGTCTTCCTTCACTTTGGGTGATGTGACACATGCTTGACTATAATGTCACTCCACTTAAAGTCTGTGTAAACAACATTATCTTAGTCACTCTGCATTACATTTCCAACTGTGAGCAAAATTACAAGGTCAAAGTGGACAAGAATGTAGGTAATCCCAAAGAAACGGCATGTAAATGACAAGCTGGAGGTTCAGCCTGGGGAGCCAGCATGCTGGCCACAGCAGCAAGCCCCGGGAGGCCTGCCTGGTGATGCACACAGCTAGTCTGCAAGCAGGTGGGATAGGGGGGTGTGCCGGGGGAGCACACCTCGAGGCAGCTCCTCTGGACGGGACGTTGCCTTGGCAAAGACAAGGAACACACATCAGAACTGTTTTCTCAATAAAGGTCCAGCAAGTGTCAGTGCATTCAGCCTACCTTAAGATAGCTGGATGAAAGAAATGATACAATGATACTTAGATACTTCCCCTTCCTTTGCTTGAATCTTTTTAAAGGAAATATTTCAATACTAGAAACACTGATTTAGAAAAATCAAGTACTGCCTGACAAATGGAGCCCTCAGCCAGTTCTCACAGACAAGGGTCAGGAGCACTGATTTGAAACGGTTCTGGCCCACATCACTTTAACAGCTTTGGAGAAATCTTGGGAAGGGGTTATTAATAAAAGGATTTCTTTACTGCTCTTTGGATGAAGTAGATGCCCAGGCTGAACCATCCAAGCCAGCTCCGGGTCACAGAATACATTTTCCACATGTAGCAGCTGAGCAAAGGCCCATGGCCAGCCTTAATAACAGGTCCTCTGAGCTGAGCTGGTTCGGAGAAGGCACTTGGTAAGCAAAAGAGGAGCTTCCACAGAAGTCCTCTGTCTCAGTGAAGAAATGGGAAATTTAAGAGCCAATTAGCAACAAGAGTGCCTCAGAGATGGGGGTCACTCAGGCACTACACAAATAGGCCAAAGGAAAAAGCACCCAAACAACAAGCCCAGGGGGGACTCACAGGGCTTATTTTCCCATTTAGACAATAGGGTGCACACATGTGAATTTTATTCATTTGGAGATCATCTAAACAAAGTGTGTGAGCAACAATTATCTCTTGAAAAATCTGGGGTTAGAGCTCTGTGGGAGGTCAATTCACATCCTAGCTCCGTTTTTTCCCAGGCCTACTTAGAGAAAGAGGGGCCTCTGCAAATGGCCAGGGCCACAAAAGATGAGCTGATTTGGGTTTTGTTTGCTCAAGTTTCTACCTTCCCTAAGTGGGCACGTCACTAATGGCTCGCCTAAGACGTTAATTCCTTCTAGGTTAAGAAGTTTTCTTTTCTTAAAAAAATGATTGAAAACAAGAGTTATTTGGCAGGCGGCATTCTGCAGAAGGGTGGGTGTGTGTGTGTGTGTGTGTGTGTGTGTGGGTGGGTGGGTGTGTGTGAAATTCTACGTTTAAAATTCTCCCAGCCTCAGACCAATTCCAATTGACTACAGCAGACAGAAAATGAGATAAAAGAATCTAAGTACAAGTCCATGCAATTGCCATTCTCATTGATGCCAAGGGAGTTCTGAGTTAGACCTTTAATTTTCACCAAGAAATCTCAAGGCAAATATTGTGGATCACACCTCTACCACCTAAACCTCAACAAATGCATGCACTCACGTGTGTGCATAAGTGCGCAAACACACACACACACACAAAACACAAGAAAGTAAAATGTTAATAACCCCCAATGTCCTCAGCAACCTGAAGTCTATCAGGAGCACCCTTTGTTACACTATTCAAATCAAAATGAATCAAGTCTCTTGTTTGGCTTTTGAAGCGATTCCTAATTTGGCTCCAGCAGACTTTTTTTCCCAGACTTACTACACATGACTGGCCACACCCTCTTGACCCTCCAGGCCAACTGGCCCACTTCCTGCTGCTGTAAAAGATTCCATATCCCACCTCTGGGCCTCTGCAGAGACTGTCCTCCATGCCCAGAACACACCTCCACCTAATTCTAATTGAATTGCTAGCTTCCCTCAAAGATGACCTCAAGGGCTACCTCCTGGGGGTGGGGGAGAGCTGTCCCGATCTACTCTCCCCATGGCTCCCCAACCCCAAGATTCTTTTGTACTCAGTTTTCTATACACTGGCACACCACCTGGCACATAGTGGAGATGACTAATAAACGTTTATTGGATGAACACATGTGACCACACTCAGGATGGCAGGTAGCATCCTTATGGTGCTGCTCTGGGGAGAAACAAATAGAAGCTGAAACAACTTCATCTTTCCTCTCTATTTTGGAGAAACAAAAAAAGGGACTGAGGGAAGAGGAACTTTAAGTCAGAGGACACCAGAACAATTTTGTGATCTTACTATAATTGCTTTCCTCAATGTATGTGTTCAATTACTACCTGGGAAGCTACACAATGAAGAGGAAGGAAACTAGAGCAAGTCAAACTTGATCATATTAATTGGAAGATCAATGATAATGCCAACAAACACCATCCTATATGTGTCTGCGGAGGCGATATTTTGCCTAGTGGAGAGAATGCTGGGGATGGAGTCCCAAAGATTTGAGTTCAAATCCAACCTCCCAGGCATCCTGGACAAGTCAACTGACCTCAAAGTTCCTCAGGCAACTCCCTAGGGCTTAGCTCCTAACTCAAAAATTGGTGGTATCCTGCAATAATGGAAGGGATTCCCTACAAAACGTGTCACCAAGCCCTTGGGTGTTTACATTTACATTTATAGATACAGCCTGGAAAGGGGGATGAACATATGAGCAGCCTGGGTTCTACAATGAGTTCCACATAATCTAAGAATGAAGAGCCTGAGCTCTTACACCCAGAGGAAGGCTCTCAAGTGTGGTGGAGAGATCCCCAGTTGAGGATTTTGGGAAGGACACACTCAGAGAAGAGTTGCACAAGAGGAGAAAGCATCAAAAAGCTTACAGATGCACTGTTGTACCAAAACATAAGGAAAGGCTATCAAGAGTCAGGTGGAAGGAAACAACGGTGCCACAAGTAAAGATACCAGAGCTCCCACAGTGCCTAGAACAGAGGAGGGCAGCACTCAATACATCTTGCTTCTTGACTTGACATGAAAAAAGACACAACTACATAGTAGACCAGAAAATCATGTTCTCCCTTTCCACAACAGACTAAAAGTTCCTTGACTGTTTTCTATTTATCTTTGCTGCATCATGAAAGGGCACAAGGAGCCATTCTTAAGATATCTTAGAGGGGAGGATACCAAGCAGTTGGAAAAAATCTTCAGAGACATTATTACTACCCAAGAAGGCATTGAAGAAAATATCAGTAATGAGTAACTCCCAAGGTCACTTCCCTATCTCCACAAAATGTTTTGGAGAATCATCTACACAGGTACTAATAGCAACTTGGACGAAGTACGAGAAGGAAGAAGGATGATGCTGTGGGTTCTAAAGTCAAAGGGAACTGGAAGGCGCTGAGAATCTAAGATCCCGCTGCTCAGATTAAATGTTGTCTAGGAAAGAGTGTTTGATTCAGCAGCACAAAACCTCTTCCTCAATGAGTCACTTCCCACACACATGGTAATGATCCTGTGAGAGACCCAATCACCTAGAGAATTTTGGTAGGCTCTCAGTCACTACTTATTAACTGACCAGTTGAGTCTATGATTATCATAATAACAGTGAGTTGAAGTCACCAGACACAGAGGAATCTCAGGGTGCAATGCAAAATAATACAATATGACAGATATCTGTCATGCCTTTATTCTATGCAGAACATTGGGCTAGACTCTGGGTGACTTAAAACATTCTGATAAAGTAATGTTTTCTGTCTTCAAGAATGTCCTCTAGCACTTAGATACTTCGATGGATTTCTGATCTCATCCATGTGAATAGATTCACCTCCCCTGAGCAAGAAACAAAGAGAGACATGCTCATCAAATGGGTTTGCCGCTCTCGGGAGGACGTGGAACACGGAGCCCAAATCGAAGAGAGAGTTCCTGTGGACAGTGACATCCTTCAGAGGCTCTTATTTTCCATGTCCTGGTGCACTGTAGAGCCTCCTAGATAAGAGGAGTACTCAATACAGCCCAATCGTACATGCAGGAAAAGCAAGTGCAGGAAGAATGTCTACTGGCCAGACTCCTGGGCAGGCATTTGAACAGAGAGCCCATAGAGTCTGCGCCCATGTGGGAGCCCAGGAATTCCTCTACTGGCACCCTGCATTGCCAAGGGATTGAAAGGAAGGACTCCAGTACATCAAATGGACCTCCTGTTGAGAATTTAGGGGACTACAAGAATAAGAGTCCCATAGAATGAGAAGGCGGCATGGATGAGCTGTGCTTTGGTGGGGAGGTGAATCTATTCACACGGATGAGAACGGAAATCCATCAAAATATCTAAGTGCCAGAGGACATTCTTGAAGACAGAAAACATTACTTTATCAGAATGTTTTAAGTCACCCAGAGTCTAGCCCAATGTTCTGCATAGAATAAAGGCATGACAGATATCTGTCATATTGTATTATTTTGCATTGCACC
This sequence comes from Vombatus ursinus, assembly GCF_900497805.2. NCBI lineage: Eukaryota > Metazoa > Chordata > Mammalia > Diprotodontia > Vombatidae > Vombatus > Vombatus ursinus. The sequence continues at coordinate 6,987,217 of NW_020944469.1, read as the reverse complement.
CTGAGATTCCTCTGTGTCTGGTGACTTCAACTCACTGGGTTCAGCTAGGTACTCTCTTATAATCTCCGTACTTAGCTTGTTTCAATATCTTGTTAACCATTCTTGTTTCATCCTTCCTACTCCAATGATCCTTTTCCTGGGTAGAGGAAAGGGAAACAAAGTGTTGAGTAGCTCTGCCTTCTCTCCCTTAATCCCATCTACCACATCTTTTCTTTGATGTTCTTCTTCCCTCCAGCATAATTTTAAAAGCTTCCCCCTCTACACACACACTTTTTGTTGTGGTGGTAGTTCTTAGTATCTATACCACAAGTCTTAGCTGCTTCTGGGCTTTAGCATTCCTGACATTCTTCCATCTGAGATCAAACTACTCTTTTTTGTTGCTTCTCAGTTTCTCATCAGTTGTGGTCCTTGTTTCATGTGTGTGTGTGTGTGTGTATATATATATATATATATATATACACACACACACACACACACATATACACACGTATGTATGTAAATATATATATGTCTTTTTCGACTTAATGAATTTCTCGTCTACTGAAACCATTCTCCTCATTTGTTCCTCATTTGAACATTTTAATTCTTCAGAACATCCCATCCCTCTTAAGCCAGTACCCCTACTGAATGCCAGACCATGGGTCCCTACCTATCCTTCTCCTACTTTGAAAAATCTTCTGACAAATTGTTCACTTGTTTCTCAATTATTTCATTATATAATGAGACTAGTTGGACAAAAGACTGATTTCATTTGTAACCAGTTAAGAGTTGATAGCACATGTGTTGAGAGTTGGGGTGGGCAGGTTTGGATGTGATTTTTGTTGGGATTTTACTTTTTTAATGTCTTTGGGTTTCTGAGCAAAAACAAAAAATGCTAACACGAGCTCCTAAGAGTGCATTTTCCAGGACATGATGGCTTCTTAAGGCCATTTTCTTTTAAAAGCAGTGTTTAGTTTTGTTTTTAAAGGAAAGATTGGAATTTAATTGTTTCCTTTTTAGACAAATATCCTTTCGGATTAGTACCGAGTTAAAGGACATGCTGATGTCAAAGGGTCTGCAACACAGGGGGATTCCAGGCCGAGGTCTAGGACAGGCCAGGCAAACAAGCCAGGGCCCTTCCAATCAGTCACACACAGATCCTCCTTCATCATGGTGGGGATCACCCACTTTTGTTTTATCTTCCCCATCACACATCAGAAGTTCAAATGGACTTTTGTTATCTTAAGGCCTTGGGGTTCTTTTTTTCCAAATGTATTTCAAACAGTTTACAGAAGTATAGGGATTTCTAAAGACAGCATTAGGAATTGTTCAAAGTAAAAGCCAGCAGCCAATGTGGGGAGGGGAGAAAAATGACCCTTTGCTATAGAGAGATATTACTACTCCCGTCAAGAGAAAAAAACATTTTAAAATTAAACAACCTAACTAAAATGGCATTTGAAATGAATGAGAACCAGAGTGAGGCTGCTCTGGGCCACAGAACCTCCCCATGACTCTTCGAGGTAGGGGGATTCCAGACATGTCCCACTCTGTGCAGCATTTCACTGCTGAGTGGGAGGGAACTGAATTTTCATTTGTGGCTTATCACTTTTCAGGCTGCATCAAGGCACAATATCTCAACTATTTTTACAGGGTTTTTAAGGGAAAGAGTCATTCAAAAGAGATCCACCACTTAGAGAATGAGGAATTTCACTGTTTATCGTTTATCTCATTTAAATGTACTTTTGATACGTTGGTTCCCTGGGTGATTTCTGACCAAACTACCGCTCGGGTATTAAAAAAAAGAAGCCCAGGTGGCTGGAGAGGTTTTGTTGGCTTGTGTATGTGTATATGTGTGCGTGTGTGTATATGTGCTTTAACAAGCCTATTCAGGGTTTACAACTGAATAAAAGGCATGAAATTCACAAAAAGACCCAGTATGATTACCTATCCTTGGAACTGATGGAGTCAACCTTGGGAAGATTATTTATGGATTATTTATCATGCAGGTAAGGACTGTGTCTGTGATCTCATTGGTACAGGTAATTCCCAGGTGAGCAAACTCCCTCTAACCTTGTAACTCTTAGTCCTAGAGAGTTGCTGGGCACCTAGAGGGTCAGTGACTTGCCCAGGGTGACAAGTCAGTATGTGGCAAAGGTAGCACTTGAACCCGGATCTTGCAGGCAACCAAGCTTGTTCTCTACCCATTCACTAGGCCGTTAGAATGGAAACGCACTGAAGGCAGGGACTGTAGCTTTTTTCATCCCAAGTACTTAACACAGGGCCTGGTGCATAGTAGGGACTTTATATTCATTGACTAACAATATCCTCAATTGCCTCACACTACAGCAAAATAAAAACCTCATTACTAATAAAACACCAATAATGGAAACAAAACAAACCAGGTGTGTTTTGCTTTGGGAGGAAGGGGCACCCTAGAGTCATGATCTCATCAGTGTTCAGAACCCACAGCCAGGAAACTTTTCACAGATGCTGATCTGTTGCTCTTCAAGAGTCACCCCAAAGTTCAGTGACTTGCCCACGGACAGACAATGCTATTAGTATGTGCCAGAGGCAGGGCTTAAACTCAGTGTTCTGAGTATCTAAGGCTAGCTAGCCCTCTACCCACTCTGCCAACTGCCTTTCCTATCATGGTTTTTAGTTTCCAAGAAACGAGAAAAAAGTTGGATTTAAAGGCTGAGAAGTCGACTTGGCTTTGAATCCTGGTTCTGCCACTGCCTATGTCTTGTGACTTTGGACAAGTTACTTGGGCCCTCTAGGCCTCAATTTTCCTCCTCTGTAAAACCGACTAAGTGATCGCTACAGTCCCTTTCACACTGAAATCGTGTGGTTCCTGGGGTGTTCTGGTAAATGTTTATGTACCCAAGACATACTTTTCAGTTTAATCTGCACTGTTAACATTTATTTTCTCCATCATTTTCCTCAGCTCAGACAATCAACAAAACAATCCATCAAGCCCCGATTTGGAGCCAGCACCCATTTCTGGAGTGTAAATGCTCACAGTGAAAATTTCACAACTGGTTCATGCTGGCTGGCTCCAGCAAACCCTAGCTCGGCTCCATACTATTTGACCCCTTAAATAAAAATAGCCACTACTCCACTGTTTGCATAATACTGACTAGAAAAACAACCCGAAGTTCATGAACCTGCTTTCCAGGCCTGAGTCAACTGCACTGACACTTAAGTAGGGAGAAAGCTGAATGAGGATTCGAACCTAGGTCCTCTGACTCCCAACTCATCCCTACTTCCACTGCTGATTCAGTGATTACACTTTGCACATTCTCCTCAACTTCCCCAAAAAGAGAGAGCTGGTATGCAGTGAAACCTGCCCAGGAGGATTTTCAAAGGAGGCAGCAACGTCTGCTCTGAGTCGCTATTTGATAACGTTTTAAATCTATGGATCATTTTCCTACATTTAGATCTAATCCCTAAAGATCAAAGTATCACTCATGTGAAATGCCAGCTTGGGTGTAGGGTTTCTCCCTTTATGAAGGCCAAGTAGAGAGGTTAGAGGTCTCGCTTGTGAGGATGGCCTCAGGTCCTAAGAATTCAAAAAAAAAAAAAAAAAAAAAAAAAAAGATTCACCAAGATTAGGGCTTGGCCCTTTCTGTCAAGAGTCATTATCTCAATGGCTATTCTAATACTGCTCCCAAAAAAATGAAGATTTGTTTTTTCTGTTTTCACAATTCTCACTTGTATTTAGCCAACAGGATGATGAAAGGCAGCCAATATACAAGTGGGACCTTCATTTCCTAAATATGGAGTCCTTCATTAGTCACTCGGCTCTTTATCTCCTTAGTTCTGGGGTATCTGGCCTGCAAGTGCTACAGAAGCACACACGTTAGTGTAAAGGAAATTAAACACACACAAATTAAATCAATAAAAAACCATATCAGTTTAGTTAACAAAACAAATATTTTTCTAGAGTCACATAGTCCTTCGTTTTCATAAACCCTCTAATGGATAATTCTTCAAATTAAACTGCCAAGGTTAAAAAAAAAAAGACTAAGTACGTTCCAGGGAAAGATAAAATATTCAATTTCTTGGCTCCTTGGGTAATGTTTTTATAATCCATTCTTTACATTACAATAATTCAAAACCTGGAAGCCAGGAAAAAAAACCTCACAACATCCCCTAAGCCCTTCCCCACCCCCCAGCCCAGCCCAGGCAGTCATTTCATGTTTCAAGCCCCCTAAGGAGGCGGCAGTCACGATTTTGATCTTTACTGACGTACACAGCAACAATTTCATCACTAGTTTAAATGATTTCACTCAATAAAGAGAATCATTGTTATTTACAGAAATAACAACAGCAGCAGCAATGGTCAATAAATCACTGCTATGACCACACGTTTCATTTTGTTACATCTTTTAGGTAGACTTTTTTGGGGGAAGAGGATTAGGGATTTATAAACTGGACTTATGATTTTATCTGAGTAGAGAATTTCCAGTGTGGAAACTCCTGCTACCCATGCACACTGACTCCTCCTGCTCTGCAACGTGCAGTGGTGTCCTCTGAAATTGCTCCTACTCAGGATGTGATCACACAGGGCAGCCTGAGGTGAATGTGCTGGCCAGCACCAGGGCCATGAGTCACCAGAGAGAGGCCAGCGGAGTCCCTGCCCCTTGAGTAATTTGGTGTACTCCTTCCTAGAATCTAGGAGTCAGTCATCCCACCTTCTGGTACAGACCTCCAAGATTTGTAATTTGCAGTCCACATACCTCCCACATTTCCCACCTCATTTCCTGTTTGCTGCCTCTCCCTGACCTCGGATCCAAAGCTTAGGTTCTGAGCCCAGCCTAGTAACCTGGATTGCTATTCTTGCCTCTGGTCACAATGAACTTAACCACAGGGACAGGACCAAGTGTGTGATCAGCAAATGCACAAACCTTTGGCCAATAACTGGAGACACTCAGATGAAGGGAACTCAACCATGTCTACAGAGACACTCCCACAATTGCCCAGCATTTCATTTCTCTCTTTTTTTTTAATAATTTTTTTTGTGCTTCCTGTTTTCCTGGTTCTGCTTGCTTGAATTTGCCTTAGTTCATTTATAAGGCTTCCCATACCTCTCTGAATTTGTATTTGTCATTTCTTTTGGCACAGTAATATTCCGTTCTACTCAAGAGCTACAATTTGCTCACCCCTTCCCCAATTAAAGGGTGCTCACAACATTTCCCAGTTCTTTACTACCACACAAAAGTGCTACTCTGAATATCTGGGCACATATGTGAACTTTCTGTCTTTGACCTCTCTGGGATATATGCCCAACAGTGAGACCTCGGGGGCAAAGGGCACAGACATTTTTGACTCGGTTTATCTTGATTCCAAATTCCTTTCCGTATTGGCTGGACCCTGCGCCATTTTGCAGCTCCACGTGGCTCTCCAACTTTGACTACTGCCATCTCTTGTCCCCTTTGCCAATTTACAGTTGAATGAAAGCTCCCAGTTGTTTTGATCTGCTTTTCTCTCAACTTTAGTGATCTGGAGCAATCTGTCAAATGGTTGTGAATAGTTTGCAACTGAGAACTGTTTGTTCATGCCCTCTGAGCCCTTACTTATCCACAGGGGAAAGAATGACGGGATGCATTTCATTTTATAAACCCAGGAGCTTGCCGTTTCAAAGGTGTAGTTAGTATATCAGTTGATGCTAATTCCACTTTCTAATGGTCTCTATCTGAGTTGTCTTCTTACTGGATTTTTTTAAGACAACCCAATGCTCTCCTGCTCATGGGTTCGTGAAAGAGAAATAACAGATGCGAAAATGTGTCCCCAAGCGTGTAGTGGAAGGGCACCACATTCCAAGCTTGGGTCATCCAGCCTTTTCCCACCTTCTCTTCAGCTCAGCATCCTCTGTCAGAACCACTCAATTTGGCTCTGCCTTGGAAATGACACCTCTTCTCATACAGAATATAGTCAACACCTCCATGTACAGTAAGCCTGCACAGCTCTTAAGCCAACAGACTACACGCTGCTTGCAAGACTTGTAAACTATTCTAAAAGTTGTAATTGTGTCTTTTTGATTCCCAAAATATTAAGCCCATATTTAAAAGAAGACATGTCCGTGAAATATTTGGTTATGACGGTGAAATTCTTACATGGTGCTGTTTCACTTGTCCTGTAATCGAGGTTTTGTGTCAACTCAAACACCACCTCCTCTCAAAAGCATGAATCCCTCCATGTCCTCTCCCTTCCAAACACCAGGTTAATCCCAGAGCTACTTCTAGACAGCCTCCAGGTAAATCATGACTAAGGTAGAAAAGCATTAGTGGAGATCAATCCTTTTCATGAGAGTGGGCTTTTTTATGTGTCCTGACCCCCTTGGCAGTACCTGGTGAAGACTCTGGACCCCTCTTCTTAGAATCATGTCCAAAAATGCATAAAAAAGCATACTTAGGATTACCAAGGAAACCAATTATATTGAAATACAGTTATCAAAATATTTTGTTTAAAACAAGTTTGCAGACCCCAGGTTGAGAACCCCTGCTATAGAGTCTCCCTCCAAACCCAGTCTGGAAAGAAACACCAAAATAACATATGCAAGCTCTCTCTTCAATCCCAGAGCCCTTTGGGGGAAATGTTCTGAGCCCAGCAGAGTTCTGTGGCAATAATTCTGTTCACACAATTCAACTTGGCTCAAAAGGTACACAGCATTGACTTTTTTGTGTGTCAGGGGTTTAATAGATTACATAGATTTTAATTGTTTAATGTTGGGTTTGTCTATTTCTGAATTATGAGTCATTCTTGAAAGAATTATCTCATAATCATATAAATCTCTGAGTTATTGAATCACTTACCTTTCATCAGAGGTCAAAAAAATCTTACTACATTAGAAGTTTAGCTTGTATTTTCCTTCTTCAGCTCTTGCACTTGGGCACACAATTCCCTCTTAGCAAATGGGAGGACCAGATCATCACTACCAGCCTCCGGAGACCACAAGTTCAACACACATGTTATTTTAAAGACTCTAAAGAAAAAAGGGACTCTAGAAGTCAGAACCATATATCCTTGGGCCTTCAATATGGTCCAGTGAAGGATTCTATAAATTTTCTTCTGAATTCAACAGGTCATGACAATTGCGTAAGAGGTGCTTGCTTGAGGAGCAGATGAGGAAGTTGGCCTCTCTGGGGTGGCCATCTGCTCTTGACTCTGGCTTCGGAGCACACCTTGCAGGTATAGTACTGAGTGGAGAGTAATAGAGCCAAAGAAGACTCCCTCATATTCCAGGCAAAAATGAAGGCACTGGAATTGATTGACGAGGAAAGTCACATAGTCAGATCTGTGCTTAAATAAAATGAACTGCCTTGGAGTCAGGAGGACCTGAGTTCAAATCTGACATCAGACATTTGACAATTTCTAGCTGTGTGACCCTGGGCAAGTCACTTAACCCTGACTGCCTCACCAAAAAAGCAGAAAGGAAGGCAGGAAGGCAGGAAGGCAGCAAGGAAGGAAGGAAGGAAATGAACTGAAGTGGGAAGAGACTTGAGACAAAGAGACCAATGATGAAGCTGTGAGTAATAGTCTCAATGAGAAGCTATATGGGCCTGAACTAAGGAGGTCTGAGCAGAGAAAAAACATGAGATGAGAAAAGGTGCTATGAAGACGGAAACAGCAAGGTTTGGTGATTTGTTGGCTGTGTGGGGTGAGGAGAAAGGAAGATTCCTGGATAAAGTCATAGTTATGAACCTGGGAGACTGGAACTTGGTCATGCCTTCAAGTTTGGGAGTGGGGACAACTGAGGGGCAAGATAACGAGTTCATATTGGGACAGACTGAGTTTGAAATGCTCCCAAGACATCCAGTTTGAAATGTCTAACAGGTGACTGGTGATGCTAAATGGGTAATGATAAGATATAACGTGTGAGCATCCCTAAGTGTGGGTAAGGTAGAGTGAAGGAGGTTATCATGGGCTTAAAGGAAGGTGAAAAACTGGGAGGTTAGGGAGTTGGAGAAAGCATCAACATGGGTGTTGATATCCCCTAGTAAAAGGGAAGGAGTTGGGGTGGCAAGGAATATGGTGAGCCACTTGCTGAACTCCTTGAAAAAGAAGGTAGAATGACTTGGGAGAGTGTATACAATAGCCGCCATGATTAGGAGTGGAAAATTTTGATTGAGCAGAGTTCAAAGAAGGAGAGATTACCAAGGGATGGAAGTGGTGGAGGGGAACAAGGCAAAACTGGGTCATTTGTATCTTATCACAATTCCAGAATCTCAGTTAGGCGGATTCTCAGAAGCCAAGGAGTCCAACTAAATGTCACACAGAAATTCCTGCTGAAACATACCCAACAAGCAGTCACCCAAACTTTGCTTCAAAACCTCCAATGACAGAAAAGCCACTGCATACCTAGGTAGCCCAGGACCTGCCCTTTGGTTAGCTCTGTTTAGAAATCTGTCTTACTTCAAGCCAACAAGATTTGCCCCTCTGCAGTTTCTATTCATTGCTCCTAGGTCTGCCCTAAGGCTAAGCAGAAAAAGTCTCATCCCTCTTTACTATTACTTTACTATTACTAATTCCTTCGAATATTTGAAGGCATCTCTTTTGCCCTGGCCACCCAGTCTTCTCTTCTCCAGGCCGAACATCCCTGTCCCATCAAATGACCTTCCTGTGGCATGACTCTGCAGTCCTGCACCCTTCTGGCTCTCTCCGTGAGGCACTGGCTAGCTTGCCAAACCCATTCCTACACCGGGGTGCCCAAAACTGATGCTCGGGTTTTAAAGCAGGTATGCCTGACCCCCTTTAAAACGTTGCAATATAGTGAAGAAAGCAGCTTGTGGTTCAGGAAGCTTATGCCATGGGGCTGTTAACCCACATGGACTCAGTCCAGTCACATCAAAGTTGGAGAGCTTCTACAGAAATCAACTCTTTGCTCCCAGTTCCTGCTGAACATTAGCACCTGAAGAGAAGAAGCTGTCATTTATTCCAGATCCAAATTGGGATGGCAATGTTTAGAACACCTCCAAATTGTATTCAGCTGGTGGGGCAGTCTAGCATGCTTTATTTTAGAAGTCATGAGAATTTGGACTTCAGGGACTTTCTGCCATGGTTGCCCAGAGGCATCTCTGTTGGTAACCTTGTAATCTGTTTCTCTGGCTCCACAGCAAATGGGACCCAATGGAAAGAAGGACAGAATGTTCTCCTACAATGTCAGAGGCTAACACCTAGAAGAACTGGAAAGGGGAAGCTGCTAAAGGCCCTTCACTGCAGACACCACTGAAGCATTTCAACTATTGGAGGCTCTTTGCAGACTCTCCCCTCTTTGCCCAGCTGATAATTTTATCCATTATATATGCCAGCTATTCCCTGAAGCAGCTGATGCAAAGTTATTTAATCTCAAAGAATCCTGAAATGTCTGGAACATGAAAATACATTAAAAGAAAAATTCCGTGGAAATATCTTTCATTTTCAAGGAATAGAAGGAATATCCTGAGCATTTTGTTTCTATTTTAATTCCCCAAATGGATCCAAAATGAGGTTTCAGTCATCTGACGTCAAAAGATACTGTCTGCTGCTGCCATGCCCAAACCATTGAAACTGGTCAGTTTTCTCCTTTTTTCCAAAATTGTTTTCCCCCAGAGTCATTAGGGGAAAAATAGCCCCAGTTATATTCAATCTTTGCCTTGTTTTTCTCTTCAGTTTCAGTTCATTGGCTTGACTCTGGGGGAAAACAGTAACCACCTAAAATCAGATCCTGGAGAAAGTAGAAGAAAAGAAAGTTACATACCTGAGAAGGCATATTTGATTACTTTTTAATGTGTCAGGATGTTGGGCGTTTTTGGTTGTGTTGTGTGCATGTATGTGTTGGGGGGGTGGGAATTGTTCTGGTGATAAAATCCATCCCTATTGACCTGAAAAAGCTGCCAATATATCTTAAAGAATGTCAGCGTTTAGGCCAAGTGGCCCTGACAGATGATCCTTTATGTAAACAGTCCTTGTAGATCCAGTCTGAGAAACTTCAACAGTCTCAATGATTTTCTCAGATGTCCTAGAACAACAAAGAATCTTGGCTATACGATTATGCTTCCAAGTGTCAAATGTCCTTTTCAAGCCTACGCTCATCACAAATGGGGAGGATTTGCTCTTCTCAAGCTGTATCAGTAATTGTTTCAGTCTGTACATATCAGAAGTTTAAGACTCAGAAACCATAAAGGCAGTTTGGGACTGGTAGTGACTCAATCAATACATCCAAAATGCTCTTTTCAACAGTATTCTTCCACATATTTGAACTCTGTAAACATCACCTCCTCCACTGAACACAAATCATCCCCTGATTCACTCTGAAATTGCCATTTTCATTTGGTAAACAGGGTTTAAATAATCAGACTTTGGAGATTTTGTTCATAACTATTTTGATGCAATTTTTCTCACTTTCTCTAAAAAGGGACTGTTCTCCATGTGGATGCCATCTTCAATCAACAATATATATGTCTGCAGGTAAACAGTCCTAAGGAACAGCTCTCCTTTTTTCTCTCTGACTCTGATGGCAGGGGAAGAAGGGGTATGGGGAAGAGAAAGGGGGAGGAGGAATTTTCTGTCTATGCTGCACAAAATGATCAGAATATTTGGCAAGTACCCAATTTGTCTGAAAACCAAAATTGAAATCTCTGGACTGAAAATCCATTGGAGAGACAACAGTAACCAAAATGCATGAGATAATTGACATATCTCCACTTACTACATGGGGCATAAATGGAGCCTATCGATTAGTATTTCTTACATGTGCTTTTTTTCCCACGCACATTTAAAGAATTGTTCTCAGTTAGGAAAGGTTCATCATGGAGTTGTAATTGGGGTTAAGTGACTTGCCCAGGGTCACACAGCTAGTAAGTGTCAATGTCAAATGTCTGGTCTGACGCCAGATTTGAACTCAGGTGGTCCTGACTCCAGGGCTGGTGCTCTATCCACTGTACCACCTAGCTGTCCCTGAGTTGATACATTTAAAATTACCTTTTATCATGTGGGATCCTTTGTTTGAAGAACCACGGAGACACAGCATGGGGGAAGGGGGAAAGGTGCTGGCCAAGGAAGCAGCAGGCCAAGGCTCGTCCCATTTCTGGTACTTCCTCTCCCTTGGCCTCCTTTTCCTCAGGTCGAACAATCAGGCAAAGGGTTTGTTGTGTTCTAGAGGACACGGCCACATGAGGCCTTTCAAACTCTACAATTCTGTGGTTCTTCTTCTAATCACTGTTTTCTCTTAGATACCCTCTCTTCACTGGAACTTCATGACACTGCTCTCTCTCTCTCTTGGTTGGATTCCTACCTGTCTAGCCATTCCTACTCCTTTGTGGGATTTTTATCCATTTTACTACACATAAATACCCCAAGACTTAGCCCTGGGCTCTCGTTTCTCTACACCCTCTCCTATGGTGATCTCATCAGCTCCAATAGGTTCAATCATCATATCTTTGCAGATGAACCGCCCCCACTACCACCCTCTTCTGCCCTACCCCAGATCTATAGAACAAGCCCCAATCTCTCTAACGAGATTTAGTACCAGGTCTCCAACCACTTACTGGATATTTTGCACCACTGATATCCCACTGGCAACTCAAATGTCACATGTCCAATACAGAACTCATCTTCCCCCCCCAATCCCACCCAAACTTCCCTGTTACTACCAAAAGCACCAATGTCCTTCTGAGAACATTGATTTGTCACCTTGATATCATCCTTCACTCCTCCCTCTCACTCACCCCCATATCCAATGAATGGCCATACTCTATACCAGAAGCCACCAACATTATGTAAGCATACAAGTATACATCTGCTTACTGAATTCTTCAATGAACAGAGTTCTCCATTAAGAAAAAATGATTGAAAAAAATGTAATAGCTGTGTGACCCTGGGCAAGTCACTTAACCCCAACTGCCTCACCAAAAAAAAAAAGAAAAAGAAAAAAATGTAAGCAATGAGAATCCAAAACTGATGGTAGTTGATTATATTTAAAGATAGATAGAAGACAAGCAAAATATGTGTAATTAAAATTGTAGGCAGTGATTATCTTCTGTGTGATTGTTATTGTTACTTCTCACTCACTAATTTTTTCTCTCCTTGGAGTTAACGACTCTTCTGCAAGATATGGAACGTGGCCAGAAACCAACCCATTTTTTGCTCTGTTTTATTATTGCTAAAATGAGTTCTTACTGATAGTAATTACAAGGGCAATTAAATAGGAAAGTTTCACAGGTTTCAAATAAGAAACATTTTTTTAAAAAGTTACTTTGCTACTGCATTTCCAGAATTTTTTTCATTTGAAAAAAATCAATTGGTTTGCTTTCTAATTCTGAAAATTTCCCCTTCCTTGTTAAGAAAGCTTCGCCAGTTTCATCTTTTTACTTCTCCCTACCTGACTGATTCAATCAATCAACTAGCAATTATTAAATGCTTACTATGGGCCGGGTACAGTGCTAAGCCTTAGGAATCCAAAGAAATGCAAAAAATAAAGACATCCTGCACAGGAACATCCCCTATGAGATACATGCACAGTGGGAGGAAAGTTAATCGGGAGGGGAAGGGGCTAGTAGCTACTGGCATTAAGCAAAGCTGCATGTAGCAAGTGGGACTTGAGCTTATTCTTGAAGGAAGTCAGGGATTTCAAAAGGTAGAAGTTAGAAGAGAGAACATTCTGGGAATCGGGACCAGCCAGCATAAAAATACAGAGATGAGGAAATGGCGAATCATGTGAAAGAATAGCAAGTGGGACTGGACGGCTGGACTCCAGAGTATATGGAGGGGTGCGGTGTGGAAGAAAATGGGGAAAGATAGGAAGGGCCAGGTTGTAAAGAGCTTTAAATAGCAGAGGAGTTTATATTTGATCCTCCACATAAAAGGGAGCCCCAGGGGTTTAATGAGTAGCAGGGTGACAGGGTCAGACCTACACTTTAGGAAAATCACTTTGGCAGCTGTGAGAAGGATAGATGAGAGTGGGAGACAGACTTAAGGCATGAGGACTATTATTGGAACAGTTCAGGTGAGAGGTGACGAGGGCCTGAACTAGCGGGGCAGCTGTGAGGGACAAGAAGGGGCCACATCTATGAGATGCTGGGGAGAGCCAAAGAAGAGAATAAGATTGATTTAGCACATGACTGGATATGGAGGATGAGTAAAAGTGGGGCAGGAACCTAGGAGCCTGGAAGGAAGCTGGCGCCTGAAAGCGTAGAAGAGGGGAAGGTTTGAGGAGAAAGAAAACAGGCTTTGGTTTCCATGTAGTGAGCTTGCAAGAACTTCTCAGGACAGAAACTTGGCCTGGATAAGATACATATCTACAGAGAGGAAAGAGGGCTCAGAACAAGGCCTCTCACAGGCTGGAGTCATGCTATGGATGACGAACAAGCAAAGAACCCTGAGAAGATGTAGGGAGACAGGGAGGAGGAGGAGGAGGAAAACAAGGACAGAAGAGCACCAAAAACCCAGAGAGGAAAGAATATTCAGGAGGGGAAGGTGATCGGCAGCGTCAAATGTAGCAGATAAATCAACAGGGATTAGGATTGAGAAGAGATCGGCAGATTTGGCCATTAAGAGATTCTGGGTGACTCTGAAGGGAGCGGTTTCAGTTGAGATGAGCTAGAAGCCAAACTGCCAAGGGGGTGTGCTGTCTTTCTCATTAGAACATAAGCCTCAGTGTTTAACATAATGCCTGATATGTAACTGGTGCTTAATAAATGCTTGCTGATTGACAGCATGAGCTAAGAGAACTCCTGCTTAGAATATTTTATGAACAATACCTTTCAATACCCACGCAGGGCTCAGAGCAAGACTCTTGGCCAGAGTTTTTCAGATAGTCACAAAGCCCACATTTCAGCCTACATGTCTTAGACTAATTTTTCCATATTAGACTGAAAATTGCTCACAATTTTGTTTTCTTCTCAGCCAACTCCAACTACTCTAAGAACAGATCCCCAAAAAGGAAATCTGCCTAAAATGAACCCGTTCCTTCATATTCCTTCCATTATCTACATCTACTAACTTGTAAGGTGATCCCACAGACCACTTCTCCATCCTCACATTGGCAAAGTAACAATCTGCATTCATTCTTAAAGGCTTGCTGGCAAGCTGACAAATGACAAGGTGATGTAAAAGATGATATTACATATTTCTGAAGGGGAGGCACAGCTGAGGGGATAGAGCATTGTTGAATTGTATGAAACCAGGCTCAAATCCTGCCTGAGACTCTCACTAGCTCTATGAACCTAGACAAGTCACTTAGTATCTGTGAGCCTCAGTTTCCTTTTCTGTAAAATGGGGATAACTTCAGAAGTTCATTGTGAGGATCAAATGGGATGACCGTATTTAATCATAGTATTTAAAGGGCTTGGCTGTCAAATATGCAAAAGTGAGGTCTTATCATTGTATGCGTGACTAATTATCAGAAAGAAAGAGGCCTACAGTACCAGTCAACTCCAAGTGACAACCTACGGCATGTTAAGCAAGCCACTGAGAGAAATTCTTATTGTCAGGGGTTCTTTAAGAAAACAAGTTGCCTGGAGGGGATATGGTTATAATGGTAACCTTCTTCACAAAGCCAGTTACATTTTTTTCTGTCTCAGAAAAGGAACTCTCATAACAAAGACCAAAAAAAAATAATCCCTGGATGATAGGATGAGGTTATCTACTCCTCTAACCCCACTGAGAATATTGCTTTCTATTCTGATTGCATATTTTTAAAAAGAAGTACCATTTGGAAAGGAAAATTAGATTGACCTTCGGACTACAAGGTATGAGCTATGAAGACTAGCTATAATCCTGAAATCCGGTAACCTTTAAAAGAGCAGAGGTTGAGGTATATTTAATTGGAAAATATAAACTCTCTTAATATATCTGTGTGTGACTGCATATATGTATATATAATGTCAACGCTATCTTTATCACAGTACAGGTTATTCTAAAGGAAGTTTAAATATCAATTGAAGAGAAACTAATTCAAACAGACATTTGATCTTCCTGTCCTTTCAAATTTATCCGGCTCTATCATATACAAAGAAGAATGTTCTACCTATTTCCTGTGTGAAGTGAAGGCTGAGGAAAATTCAATGCCTTATAGAAATATAGAAAAGTTAGAGACTTTATATGAGAAACATGGACCATTGGGCATGTTACCATAATAACCATTTAAGAGGCCATCCCCAAAAAGGTATGGCCTCAAAATGTGCCACATTCACTCAGGGCATGGAGTGAGAGGTGCTGCATCTGGAGGCCAAGCTTCCTGCTATAAAGGAACCCTACCTCCGCTACAGAGAATACCTCCCTTGGGCAGAAGCAGTTGAACAAATTGTGGGCTGTATGTAGCATGGGGATTGCCAGTTCCCGAAGGCCAAGGTCAGCCTTGCTACCCTGGATCTCTTCCCTGGCACTAGCACAGTGCCCTCCATACAGCTGAATGACTGATGGACATAGAACTCAAGCAATAAGTGTCACGGTCAAAAGGAAAGCCTTTTGCGTGACTGAGAAGTCGGGCTAAAAAGAATTATTAACAAGCGAACTTTGTTTTCTCCATTTTAAGGGCAGTGGGCATTGTTCTTTCATATAATCTTTGAGTGTTTTCCTCATATGCTCAATCAGTTATCTGACGCTTTCTCCCACAAACCTGTCCTGTGAAATAATACATCAGTACTCTCTCCTATCACAGGTAGGTATCAATGCCATGTGTTCCAAGATTATGTCCCTAAAAACTAAAACTTGATAATATCAATTTTCTTAAGTTAGCAACATTTTTTCCCCTAGACTCTCACCAAGAGTTTGAATCCAGTTTTTCTGGGAAAACGTTTGGGGGTACATGTGGTCTTTTAGTTTACTTCTTACATGGTAAAATCTAAAATGACAAATCTCTGCTCTTTGAGTCTCCATTTGATCTTGCCAGACAGGATCATGTTGGACAGAAATGAAACATTTGCCTAACAGCAGTGAGGAAACCCAAACTCAATCAACAAGGGTTTACTATGCACCAGGCACAATTTACCCAAGGTGGCAGCTAGCATCACCTTGGGGAAAAAGCAGACTGAAGATATCGAGTGAGGCATCCTGACTTCTTGGCCCAGTGTCCTGGTTGGTACACTAGGAACACCGTGCTCAGTTCTGGGTACTACATTTGAGGAAAAGGCATTGAGAAGCTCCAGAGCTTCCAGAGGAAGGCCTCAAGTTCATGCCATTTGTGTGTCCACTGAAGGAACTAGGGATGTTTCAAGTTTGTAAAAGAGAAAACTTGGTGGGGGGAGGGAAAGACAGCTGTCTTCAATTTTTAGGAAGGGCTGTCCCATGGAAGAACAATTAGACTTGTTTTCTGGCCCTTTTTAAGAAAAACTTTCTAACAAATAGACTTATCCCAAAGTGGATTAAGCTGCTTTGGAAGGTGGTGGGCTCCCCATCAATGGAGGGGGCTGAATGATGACAGATGTTGTAAATGGGACTCTTTTTGGAAGTGACGGTTGAACTAGATGATCTCTGAGGCCCCTTAAGGCTCAGAAATTCTGTGATTTTCCACCCTCTCCTGGCCATATACAAACTACCTCTTTGAATAAATGAAAAAGGCTGTATCTTAATAATTCCACTGGATTGCATGGATTTTGAGGGCAGTCCACTGATCACTTCACATCTGTCAGATCCCTCCAAAAATATTTCTTCTGTAGGCTTCCTTGACATTACCCTTTTACCACAGGTACCATGCAAAGTGCCTCAGTCCCCACATTGGAAATCAATGGATTTCACAATCTGCTTTGTCATCCCACAGGGAAACTAGACCTTACTTTTTCCTTCTACTTATTGCAGTGATCTTACAGGAGATCCTTACTCTTTCACAGAGCTTAATCATGAGCCTCTTGGTCTCAGAGAGATCCCATCTCTAAGAGCTTCTCTGATCTGTGAATGCCTTATTCTCCTAACATTCCCATCAAGTGCCAAAGAAAGGCCACCCAGTTATTTCTGATGGTATATTCGGGGCAGGAAACAATGCATTTTGCCCAGCTCACAAATAATATGTCTTTATTACCTCACACTCGCCACCCATTACAATTTGCTGCAAACAAAGATGAAAGAAAAATCAATAGCAATGTCACACAAAACAGCCAGAAACCCCAAGTTCTTCACACACATGCAATCTGCACAAATTGTAGAGCATTTATAAAGAAAAATAGAAAGCTCAAAGGTGCTCAAAGCCATGACTTTCATTTAAAAGAATCATTTTCTTTAAAGGTGCCTAATAAAAAAAGGTTCATGTTCCATTTTAATAAGGCAGGAGCACTTAAAATAATATGGCGGCATACAAGGTAGAGTGTAAATGGAAAGGACGCATTATAAAGAGTGCATAGAAGAACGACAAGGGCAAATTATAGTCTTTCACTGCCGGGGAAAAGTCTTCTCCCACTTGATTCCGCAACTAGGATTTCTAGAAATAAACAAGCTGCTTTTTCCAGTTCTCTAAAACAGAAGAGGGCTCCAATTACAAGTATGCAGGTTCTTTTGTAAATTACCTAACCTTTCCAATCAAATGGCTCTTTTGACACACTCTATATGCCAGTGCCTTTGAGGAGCTCAATGCACTATGTCTGCTGAAACAATGCACGTGTAGGTGTACTCTCCAGCCAGAGGGACAATAGCTTTTAGAATAGATCACTCCATTTTCAGAACTGGGTTAGGTTTGGGTTGTTTATTTTGTGATTTGGGGATTTCTGCGGGGGGGGGGGGGGAGGCTGGAGAGAGAAAAGCACTTTTCAAAAAAAAAAAATCAGTCCTTTAAATTTCCAATCTGTGGCTGTGATTCCTATTCCTAGTTGGGTGGGGAGGGGTTTAAACAGGGGAGATTCCAATGCATTGTCATTTCAAATAAGATATTATTATGAGATGAAAATGAAGTCCTGTTTCCAAAGAAAGGCAGCATAGTGTAATGGACAGAAAGCTGGTTTCAGAGCCACGAAGACTTGGGTTCAAGTCTCACTCCTGACATATACTGGCTGGCAGATCCCTTGAGCACTGAAATAACAGAACCAGGCCCTATTCGGGTCCCTATCAATCATGGATACTTACAGTTTCATTTGCAAATCAGTTTCAATACCCTTGGCAAAAATCAAGTGCCTGGCTAATACTGTGGGATCACAGCTCTAGGGGTTGATGGGAAAATTTCTAGATGAGGAAACTGGGGCCAAGGGAAGCAGAGTGACTTGCTCAAGGTCACAAAGGTAGAGGTGGCAGAGCTGGGACATGAGTACAGATTCTCGGATTCCAAAACAGCTCTCCTTCCATGAGATTAAAGCCATACTGCCACATAAGATGATTCCACATCTCAAGTCTGGTACTTTCTAATACCAACATCACTTAAGAGAATCATGCATTTTGTTTCTGACAATTTTACTGTAAATATGTGTATCTTGAGTGGGTGGCAGGAGAGCAGAAGATGAGGAGAGCTTCTCAATTGACAGTAAAAATCCTTAGACCTCTATTGCCAAAAAAAAAAAAAACCCTCAAGCTAATTCTGAGGAACAGACTTATTAATGCAAAAGAAAATCTGAAATAAAAGTCACATTCACGTCAACTTGGATGCTCAAACTGGAGCCTTATTCACAATGCCAGCAATAGGGAGGGCCTAAAGACAAGAGTAAATTCTTATTCCCTCAACAGATTTTTGGAAAATCCACTTCCTTTCATCCCCTTCTGACCTCTCCCCCTTCCCCCCACCAAGCACCTGAAATTGTCACTCCAGCAAATTTTATGATTAAAAATAAAACAGCATGGACCTACAGACAATAACTTGCACGGAAATTTATGGAAAGCTTAAGGGGTTGACTAAGAATGCCATTCAGATTGTCTTGGCAAACAAATCTTCCCCAAATGCCAATTTTCCACTTGCCTGGAAACTGGCTTCGTTCATAGACTAGATTCTGGCTGTCTTTTCCACTGAAAGGATAGCCAAGAGAACAAGAGAACTGAAGCTGTCTGTTTTGGAGCTCCCTGCTCAACTGGCAGCCCGGTACTTTCTCATTTCTGCTTGCTCATCAGTGGCCCTCTCCGAGATGCTAGTCCACTGCCATCCCACTGTCTAAGGGGTCCTCTTCAGGACACTAGACCACTGCCATCCCACTGTCTAGATGGCCCTCTCCAAGATGCTAGCCTACCGCCATCCTGCTGTCTAGGGGGCCTTCTCCTAGTTGCTAGCCCACCGCCGTCTCCCTGCCTAAAAAAAAAAAAGTCATTGTAATGAAATGCACAGGAGTCAAGCTAAGCATAATGTTCTAGAGGGAAAACTCCATGTACCAATGACATGGCAGGCTTCCCCTGTCTTTATCAAGTACAATCAGTACCATCAGAAACTGGTTGGAGTAATTGGCAGTTCACTCTACTTTGACTCTAGGAAAGCCTTCTTGCAGAGCATCTCTCTGCCCTCCAAAGCTTCTATCTAAGAGCACACAATAGGTGGCCAGCTCCACACAAATCCAGTTCATCTTTTTCCAAGATTTCTCCCATGGGAATACACTAGGTTGTCATTTGCTTTCAATTTTCTCTATGTCACCTACCATTTCTTCAAATGTCTATATTTTTATATTTAGCCCAAAATGGACCCCACAATGTGTTTAGTCCCTGAAGCTTCTCTCAGATCTACAGCACGATTTTTTTCTTAGAGGTTTCCAGAAAAGCATCATAGCTTTCAAAATCTTCCTGATCCATCCTGGCAGTGTGACCCTCTCAAGTGCTCTAGGCAACTCCCCAACACTATAATTTGCAGAGAAGGTGCCAACCTGCATTGGTGGATAGAATTTCCTTATCTGGGAGTTCCCAACACTAATGAAATCACAAATCTAGTCCTTATGCCTATGCCCACCTTCCAAAAAACAGGTCACTCTAATGCCCTAACAGTGGGCCACATAATTCTATGTTCATTTCTGCCACCTTGACCCACAGAGCGTTCCACATAGACAATACAGAATACTGGAGGGCCTCTTACAAATCTGTGATTCCAAAAGCTTTCCAATAGCTTCAATCAGAAGCGCAATATGGTATCACAGCTAGAAGATGGGCTGCAGAGCCAGGAAGCTATTGATCCTAGTCTTGCTCCTTACACTTGTGAACTATGTCACCAATTAACCTCTCTGGGCCTCAGTTTCCCCTTTAAAATTTTGGTTTTTCTATTGTACAATGAACAATTCCTTGCATGATACGCAACTGTGTATCAAATATTCACCATCCTTTTTATAATTATTAGAATTTTAACCACTAAGACAATTATTGAGGAGGATAATTTTATTATTCTTTCTTGTTAAGAAATCTCTATCTACATTTTGAAATGCTCCATAAATAATTACTGCGTAACATGCTGCAGAAATAATAAAAGCTTCCTTGGTCCATCTACCACACATCTAGATTAAAATATTTTACAAAGATAGAGCACTTTGTCATATATATAGCTCTAAGTAGCCGTGTGTGTTTATGCCTGTATCCATTTGCACCAAAATCCATCATGGAGTCATAGGAGCACCAATTAAACTCACTGTATCTTGAGAGATTGCAAATAACGAGCCCGAATCCTCTACTTAATTACAGAACAGAGATGTAAAACATTAACTACATTGGTGATCAGGCCTGCAAATCTAGCCATGATCAGACGTGATGGAAAACCAGTGAATCTTTCCCCAGTGAGACCCTATTAGAAAACAGAAAGGACACTGTTTAAGGTCCTCTTTTTTAAAAGATTTAAACTGTAATGGGAAATCAAAGAAAAAAAATTCTCCAATAAAAACATCATCATATATAGGAGTGATCATCATGAGCCCCAGAGCCGCCATCTTTGATATGCAGAATATTTTTCAACTTAAGTCCCTTGTAAACCATTTGCCTCTGGCACTCTACTGGCCTGGACTCTGGATGGCCAAAAGCAGCAAGTCTGCACACCCAGCCAGGCATTGTGCACACATTTACAAGTCAGATAGTGTTACTTTAAAAAACAACAACAACCTAAAAGACAGGTACAGTTTAAAGGGCGGGCAGTGTGTTTCCTTTCTCCAAAATTTAGCATGCTGCCAGACAGATCCCAGCAAAGATAACCTGTTAAATGAAAAGATCATTGCTGAGTTTATGTGTGTTTCATCTCATTAATGTTTGTATTCATGACAGCTTTTTCCAGGGTCCCTCAGAAAACATAATCAACGCCAATACTGTCACCGTAATGTGTCCACCAGCATGCTGGATGGTCACACGAAAATAAAAAGCAGAGTGCCCTGGAAACCGTATTTCTTTGGCAAATTGCACCTGTTGGGTGCTAACACAAAATGATTTTTGTTTCTAAGTTGTTTCCTCTGTAGAAAGCTAAGTCACAGGTTGTTTATTAGAATAATCATTTTTGCCAGGGCTGGTGAAAGGAAGTGAGTAAGAACGGGCCACTCTTTCCTCATCACAAAGAAATGTATCATTGAAACAATGAGACACAATATAATAGGTTAGAAGCGCTACTATTATTACTGAAGTGAAATAAATAGCTGACAGTGAATATATTTCATTTTCATGCTTATAAGCATTATTTCATTTAAATTTCTCAGTAGCCCTGAGAAACAAGTGCTCCTGGGTGCTATCAGACCGATTTTATGGATGAGGAGATGGCAACTCCGAGAGGTTAAGGAATCTGCCTGGGGCCATACAGCTAGCCCATGGCAGATGCTCAGTTCATGGAATCAACATTTAGAAACGGAAAGGCAGCCTAGAGAAGTTAAGATCCCACGCCTTTCCCAACCCACATTTCCACTATATGCAGCAGCCTCTCTGAATGCTGCGCCGTCTACTATTAGCTTTTAGGGCTCACACATCACTCAGGGGGCCTGAGAGGGGCGTTGCCTCACTGTTAAGGGCTTATTCAAGATGTTGTGGAAACCTATGTAACTTTGAGGTGACAAAGTGAAAAAGTTTATCCCCATCCCTGTCCCCTAAGACTCTCCAGTGTTTTGTGTTTTGCTTTATCAATTTTTTTAACCTATTTTACACAGTTTGCCCTCTGTGCCCAGACCCCCACCTCAAAGTGGTTGATGGCCGAGCCCCAGAGAACACTGATTCAACATCTATCATCTAGGGTTAGTGGGGGCTTAGAACCAGGTACTGGATACTCTGAAAGACTATGGCCCAGGGGAAGATTCCCTGCATGTGTGAGCAGAGAAACCTAGACAGAAGGGCCTGGTGCAGGGCAGCAGCGGCTCGGGGTTAAACTGACATTCATGGCCTTAGGACCATTTCACAGAGGCCGAAAGACAACCAGGGGATGATTAGGACCATCATTTGCAGTAGCTCCTGGAAATCTACCATGACAAAAGGAAGTGAGAAGTCCCAAAAGGCACTGGAGACTTAGAGGTATATAGCTCACAGTCTATGGACATTGTATCAGCACTTAATAGTGAATGATTGGGAAAGAAAACCAGACTTTGAAGAAATTTTCTAAGAATGTCTCCTAAATGGGGTCACAGCACAGTCCAAGGGAAAGAGTTTTGGATTTGGAGTCTCTGGACCTGAGTCCAAATCCTGATTCTATCATTTACTAACTGTTGGAATTTAGGCAAGTCACTCCCTTGGGCCCCCTCTGGGCCTCAGTTTCCTTGTCTCCAAAATGAAGAGGTGTAGCCAGATGACTATGTCCCTTCTAGGTCTCAATCTATGATTGAAGCAGGCTCAGCTTCTTTTTGTGATAAAATGTTCTAATTCTGGGATCAGCAGAGAATGACCACCCTTGGCCCCCTTTCTTTGCAGAGGTAAGGGACTATGGATGTGGAACACTGCATGCACTATAAAATTCAGCAGACCCATGCATGAATTTTGCTGAATTTCTTTTTCCCTCTCTTTTGTTTTTATACTATATTACAAGGAATGGCTTCCCAGAAGGAAGGGGCTGGGGTGTGAAAGGGGATATATTTGGAAATAAAGGTGAAATAAAACAAACGATATCAATAAAAGTAAAGACAAGAAAAGAATATAGCTTGTAGGCAGGAGTGAAGACTGTGGAATGCCGACCACACAGCTTGGTACTATTTTCTAAACTGGAGAGAAAGGATGGTCTAGTCAAGGAGCCAGCCTTGGAGTCAGAAGGTTCTGACAAATCCTCGCTGGGTGACCAAGGACAAATCACTGAACCTTTTCATGCCTCAACTGATATGAAATGCTGCTGGTGAAGGCGTTTCTACAGGTGTACTTCCCTATACTGATGAGATCACAGAACTAGACCAAAAGAACAGAAAGAACGAAGTGCAGTCTGGTTGATGGGTGTAATGAAAACAGTGATTGAGCAATGCATTGGGCTTTCTATTTGAGATAGAAAGATTGATAACAGACACAATCAACATTCCATTCCATTCCATTCATCAAAGCACTGTGTTAGAGCCTGGGGACACAGACAAAAAGGAAGCAGCCTCGGCCCTGGAAGAAGTCAGAATCCTTGGGAAGTCTTCTGTGATAACCTCCCACTTGCTGGCATCAAGTCCACTCACAAGTTTCTCAAATTACCCTGCAAGGCTTCTCAAGTCCTCCTCAAACTTTCCTGCCCTGTCAGTCTCCCCTGGCCAGTGGCTCACAATCCAACAACTCCTCAGTAGGCTTCCCGCCTCCACGTCATCCCTCCCCAGTTCCAATCCAGCGGCCCCACAAGGCAGGAAAACCTTTGAGATGTGCCCCTGATGCTTAGAGAAGCGAGTCCAAGCTCCTTCAAGCCATCTGTACAGACTAAAGGAGAGGACACTCAAGAATGAGCTGGTAACAAAAGCCAGGAAGCAATTTGAATGCCTCTTGGTTAAGGAAAATACAGAACAAACCAAGGTTCCTAAAGAGAATTTAATATCATCACACTGTAAAAAATTATAAATATGAGGGAGGAGTCAGGGCAACTTGGAAAGACTTCTGTGAACTGATGCAAAGCAATGAAAACAGAGAACAGTATTACCTCCAAAGTACCCTGGGAAGTCCTTGAGGGCAGCTACTGTGTTCTTGCCTTTCTTCTTATCCTCTGGCACTTAGCACAGTGCCTGGCACATAGAAACTGCTTAATAAATGTTTGTTGACTGAATGATAGACATAAAAACCACAGTACTGTAAAAGGAAGACCACATCCAATGACAACCTGAATTCAGATCAATGCAAAGACCAAACAGAACTTGAGAGGACTGCAGATGAAATACATCTCCCGCCCTCCCTCCCTCCGTTCGTCCAAGGGAGATGGCACAGAAGGAGGGATCTGCAGAAGGCAGTCGATTTGAGCGCTCATTTGACTCGTCTCATTTTTTCTGTTCTGAAGGAAGTCTCTTTGGGAGATGAGGCTTATTGGGAAGTGAAAGAAAGGCAAAAAGCACAAAGTAAAAAGGTGGAATTAATCATTCAAAGAGGAAAAAGGACCCAATCAGAGAGCTCAGTTTGGTTTTGTTAAATAAACCACTCAATTCGGTGAGATCTGTGTCTAAGTAATTTCACTTCACCCAAGAGCCTTCTCAAGTGAGGGGGAAGTGGAAATGGGATGCATTTTGATGTAATGCGAACATCTTTCTCTGCAAGCTCTGGAAATGTGACTATGTAAAATGCTCTCCAAAAAGTGGCATTAGTGTGTGCTACTTTATAGAAATATGTGAAGAATGTTTCATAATGGAATTGCACTCAAGGAGTAGGAACATAGCTTTTTGGGCTAATCCTACAAGACGACACTGCCTCGGCAAGGTCCAAGGTCGAGCAGTGTTTAGATGCTGTCTTGTAGTAATCTCTTCATTTCAATTCAATGTGAGGGGTAGTTACTGAGAGCCCATTGTGCATTAGGCGCAGTGCTGGGCACCAGGGACACGAAGGCAACAATGAAACCATTTCTGCCTCAAGTGGCTTATTTTCTACTTGGGGGTGGGGTGAGGGAGGGAGATAACACACGTATGTAGGTATGTATGAGACAAAGCAGGCTGTGATGTGGAAGCAAAATTTTTGAGGAAAATGTGAGGAAAAACAGTAGCAGGATCAGATCTGGGCCTTGGAAGGATACTTTGAGCAGCTACATATAGAATAGTTAGGATATATACAAAGGCACCATGGTATAATGGATAGAGGGGTTGGTTTTAGGGACCCGGGTTCACATTCTGATTCTGCTACATGCCCAGCTATTAGAACTTCTCAATGTCTCAAGTGCCTTTCTAAGACTGTATGTTATAGGTAAGTAACTTCTCTACATGTGTAGAGGGGGTTTCTACACTAAGGCTCTCTGAGGCTCCAACACAGTGCATGATAAATGGAATGGGATGTTGACTGGGATCCTGCGTCTGAGGTCGACCGAAAATAGAAAGCCCAATGCATTGCTCGACAGATGTCGGCATTATACCCATCAACCAAACTGCACTCAGTAATAACTTATTTCTTTTTTTTCTTTTTGCCCAGATCTGTGATTTCATCAGTGTAGGGAACTCCTCTGGTAAAAACTCCCTCCATGAGCAATATTTCACATCTGTAATTGCTCAGCAACCTACTAGGATATTTGGAGGAATCACTTGGTTTACAGGAAAAAAGAAAAGAATTCAATTTTTAATATATTGTGTTTGAGATCCCAGAGACAAATGGAGAGACAGAACTTGAGTTCAAAAGAGATCAGATAGACAGACAGATAGTAGCTAGATAGCTTTGGGAACTCTCTGTAGAGAGGTGATGACTGAACACATCCAAATGGATGGGATCACCAAAAGAGTCTGGATAGAGAGAGACCACAGAATCAGACAGTGTCGTGGGGGACAGGAAGGGAAGGACAAACTAGTAAAGGAGACTGAGGATGACTGGTGAGACAGGAGGAGAAGCAGGAAAGAACCCTGTCAGGGAAGCAAAGGCATAGAGAGGACCTGGAAAGAGGGAGTGGTCAGCAGGAACCAGTGCTGTTCTTCCCCAAGAAAAAAGCAAGGGGATAATGGAGCCTTCTCCCCCTGCTTTTTCCTTGGGGAAGAACAGCACTGGCCTCCATTAAAACCTGAAAGTAGATGGCAGCCCACTGAGTTAAGCCATCAGTACACAGGGCATCAACAGGTGCCATAGATGGATAACGAACTGGGTACAGTTGAATAGGAGAGGACAACATAGCCTACATTTGGGGAGATAAACAGCAAGTGCTTTTAATGACTAGGAGCTGTTCCTAGATTAAAACAAGCAAGCAAAAACACCATTTTTAACACTAATGTTCTCTCAGTGATGCCACATGGTTGAGACTCACAGAGACCTACAGCCTCTGAAGAACCCAAAACTGGAGGTGATCCAAAGGACAATGGGGAAATGCCTGGTTTGCATGAGTAGGCTGCATGCAACATATTGTTACCAATGATTTGTGAGCAGGGACTGGCTGAAAGATCATCATGACAGATGTTCATGATCAAAAAAGGAGGCAGGTTAGTCCCATACTGAAAATGAGATGGGGCAGCCCAAGTCACACTGGCTATATCGCCTATGGAGGATCTATGGGAATCATATAAGATGAGAGATCACGGATGGTGTGTCATCTGTACCAGGGGAGGGAATATGCACATAGAAGAGAACTTTGATCTACCACATACAGAAAGACCTGATTTCACAGTGTAAATTTAAGGAAAGTGCTTGGTAAACTATGATACACCATACACATATGGTCTAGAAATGATTGGGGGGGTTAGGTATTACATGCATGAGAACATTTACAGCAAAACAATGAGGATTAAGGAAAGACTTGGCTCCCCCATCCAATGTTATGCTTTAATTGAAACCTTGACTGCAAGGATTCATTAAGATCAATTTAATTTTTAAGGATATATAACCAGATAACTCAGAAAAGCCAGTTTGCTCTTAACCACTTTAAGACTTAACAGGGACCAGAGCTCACAGCTGCTGGGAGAGAAGTTGTGTTTATAAGGACAAGAATCTTAAAGATGAGAATCCTCTAAAAAAAAAAAAAAACAAACACGGCAATCTCCATTTCACAAAAGCAAACACAAGTTATCTTTCATCTTAATAAGAAAACACAAGACTATTTCCTCTTTCATCTTGAGGAAAACCATTTTATTAGGTTTCATACAAAAGAAATGTCATTACCACCTCACAAATCTAAAATAGGCTTAAAAATTTTCTCTCTGCCTTCGCATCAACCCCCTCTTCACCCCCCCAAACAAAACCCACAGCCCTAAATGGTGGGCAAGAAAGAGTAGGTCTCAGAAATTCTTTGGGTCACAATATCAAAGGCACTCTTTAAAGGTTTGCCTGGTTGAAGAGGCCTCACAAATGAATCACCTGACAAGATGCTCATCTTCTAGGACAGTTGCAAGGTATTCTGGAAACAAAGGGTAACCAGGGAGAAAGTCAAGAGGCTTCAAATGTACTTTCTTAAAAATGCAGAAATCATGGGAAATTTCCTACCTAATCACAATTTCAAAAGCACTTCAAGCTAAGTTTCATCCATCTTACCTGTCCTACTTAAACCCTACTCTAGTAACACCCATCATATTCATGATTATTACCTCTTTATCATCTGTTAAAATACACATTTAATACTTAAGGGGTAAAAAAAAACAAAACAAAAATTGGACTTAGCTGAAGGCAAAAGCACAAAGCATAGGGCCATCGTGGCTTAGAAAAAAAATTAATAATGAATAAGGTCCCTACACACTTCAATATCAAAGCATGTCCATTTCAGTAGCATGCCAACCAAGAGCAGATTCAGCCTACACACCCAGAAAACCCCCACCAAAGAGAGACAGAAGGTGGGGGACAGACCCATAAACACTGGCAATAATAGTCTCCATCACAGGGATGGTTAAGTCTGAAAACATCTTCTTTTCCATTAGACTGGCATTCTTTGGAAGAATGTGGGGTTTTCAGGCCTTGTAAGCAAAAGCTGAGGGGGAAAAAGAAGGGGAAGGGAGACAACAGTTCGAGACATAGCTTTCAATGAACTTCATCCCTTCTTCCTAAATCATGTGAGGCAGTATTTGACTGAAGAAGAACCCATTGCTGTCTGAGCCCCAAACGTTGACTTCTCAAAGGCAATGGTCACATTTCAGCTTTATTTGAAAGGAGATGGTGAGTCTTTAATTATTAAAGCAATCACATTTAGCAGATGGTCAAAGAAAAGTACTTTTAAAAAGTTGCCCAGAGGGTTATATAAACGAACAGGCTAAAACAGCTGGCAGCTGGCGCGTGAAATCAGTAATGAGAAAATGAATTCTACTGTATCACTGTTTGCTTTGTCTGGTTGGAGACAGTGAGGACAAGAGAAGAAGGGTAATAATCAACTTGTGAACTTCACAGACCAGACCAAATGGATTCCAGGGATCTAAACAGAAAGGAACAAACTTCCCACATCCAATGAGCCTAGAGCTAGAAAAAGGGCGCATGGAATTGGAAGTGCAAGGGCGAGGACCGAGTGGATGAGGAGATGGCCATGAAAGCCAATGGGAAATGAGCATCCCTCTATGCCTCTGCTTCTACCATCTTGTCCTGGGTAATCTACTGCTTCTTGAGCGAGCCAGGAAAAAGTCAAAGTACATTTAATCTGAACAAGACACTCTGGGAAGCGGAATAATACCAGATGGACACAAGCAGGGTCTTAAAGATTTCCCCCTTGCTGAAGAGACTCGGAATAAATTTTCACAACCAGTTAGGGCTTCTTGGGTTGAAATTTTTCCATATAAGACATCATGAAATCCATCTGGAATTGCCCTGTTATGGTCAACAGCCAGGACTTTTCCTATGATTCTATTCACAATGTTACTCCTAGATATTCAGAGGTAGACGGGGCTTCAGAGGTCAGCAAGCCCAACCCATAAATGAAATATTCAGGAAATGGGTGCATTGGCCAAGAACCAAACCCAAGCTTCCCTCATGGCAGGCAAGAATGAAACCACTGAACCACCAATGATATCCAAATAGCAAAGTCGAGCACTTGGGCTCAGAATCATTGTTGTTCTTCGGATAACTGGTGTGACTTCAGAGTTGTCATCAACCTCAGAATTCCAAATTTCTGGGAAATTAAATCAAATCCTGGCATGGTGTTGCAGAAAGGGGCCCTAGATTTGGAGTTCAGAGTCCTGGAGTCAAATATCACTCAGCTCTGCTATTTTATTGTCTTGTGCCACTTTGGGTATCACTTCAACTTTCTGGGGCTCAGTTTATTCATCTGTAAAATGGAGTCTGTAAAATAAGATGATCTCAAAGGTCTCTTTTGGCTCTAGATCCTATCTTCCCAGGAAGATATCGCCTTAGAAAGAGTATTTGCAAGAGTTCTGAAAGAATGGCTACCTCTAAAATGTACTATGTGCCTCCAGGTACCTCTTAGGTCCATAAGCCCAGGAAACAGAACCTCTAAATTCAAGGTCATCTTCCCTGAGAACTCTTTATCTGAATGAAAAAAAAAGGTAAAACATTGGAAATGATTTACTAATTGCTCCTTCAGATATATAAATAGCAAACAGAAAAACAGATTAGCCGGATGGGCAAAGCACGCCCTGTCCCAGCTCGGGTCAGCTGTTTTCTTTTATTGGATTTTATCTTCAGATGAAAAGAGGACACACTGCTCTGACCCATATGGGCTGTTTGATTTTAGAGGATTTTATCTGAGGAGGCCAATAATACCCTCAGCTCCAACTGACATCAGCTGTTTTCCTCCCCAGTGGCTCCAGAAGAGAGAGTTGCCGCACTGCACACGGAGACCCTGAGTCTGTCCTGAGACGTGGGGAAGTGACGCTCCCTGGGCACCAGGAGAGGGGCAATGAAGTTAACATCAGCTTATTTGGTTTGGGCCGAGGAATGTTTGTCATAGCAAATAAAACCCTTGCCTAGGGCCTGCACGGAGAGGGGGGATGAGCTGGAGAACAGCTTCACCCCTGGCCAGAGGTTGGGCAGATCAAGCCCGGATGGTGCCCCTAGCGTTTAAGTAAATACCAGACACAGCCACATCCATGCTGACACAGGGAAAGAAAGAGGCATGGCTTCTTTGATCTTCTACGGACTTGAATTTCCTAGTGATCAGAGTCTGACTTGAAAAGAAACAACACAAAAAGATTTGTAAGCAGGGCTTTTCAGCAGCTCAATTTACCTTCTGTTGGTCACATAGATCCTGTATAAATAAAAGCACAACCAGAGTCTTCCCTTTTTTGCTATTCGGCAATGTTTACTGGCAATCCCAGCTGATATAGAATGGAGATTGCTGGAAGTGAGAGGGATTAACATGGTCTCCTCTGTGTATGGAGGGGTTGCATTAAATAAGCCTCAGTAACCTTCTTGCCACCAAGACTGTCACCTACAAAAAGGCTGCCATACTTGCAAAGGGAACTTGGCGCAAAAAAGAGGACTCAGTTAACTGAGTCGGCCTTAGGGGGCTGGCAGTGCAGTGTGGGGCTCTTGCATGAGCCACAGTTTTCTAAGAAGCCTAATTAAAATATCTCCTGATTAATGAAATGTGTAGGAAGGATTCCTGTGCTTATCTTTTCCCCTTTCACATGTGAAACAGTAAACTTGAAAGGCCATTAAAAATGTGGTTCATTGGATATTGAAAAGAAGGTGTGAGGTAACCACAATATTTCCCATTTCCCAAGTCCCTAGGGATGGGAAAACCACAGGTGACAAATCAGCCTCAAACCTGGGGAAGCCATTGATCCCCAACACCCCTCTGTGGTTAATGCGGAGTTCAAATTAAGCCTTCAAAAAACAACAACAAAAGAGAAAAACTCTAGTAAATAAGATGGAGTTGAAGGACTTGGTGACCCAGTATCAAAGGAATAAGATCTATCACTCCTAAGACTTCTAGAATTAGAGTTGTACATTTCAGGATGCTTATCTAATGTATTCCAATTACAAGCAATCTGAAAATCACAACTTGTGATACAGGAAATCCAGCCTACAAGAGAAGGCCATGCCTTTATGCAAATGTCTATACAAAGACAGGAACAAGCAAATTATATACCAACACAGAGCTAGCAGATCCCTTTTTCTTGAACGGAGAGTCCACGGAGGGGAGATAATAAGAAATGAGACTACCTAGATGCCAAGAGAAGATGTGATGATGGACCTTGCAGAGCAGCAAGAGAATGATGGGATGAAAGTGGCACTTAGGAAAACTTCTGCTAGCAACTATGCATAAACTAGATTGGAAGCAAAAAGAAAGGCTCTCTCAGCAGCCTAAGCTTGATTGGGTAAAGGCGTGGGCCACAGAAGAAGCTTAAGAAAAGGAAAGATACATTTTCTCTTTGGAAAAAAAAAACCCAAGAAATGGATTAGTTAGATGTGGCACTAGATGGATTCTGGGGCCAAAGAAAAGAGCAGAATTTAAGATAACACCAGGGTTTTCAGTCTGAAGAACCAAAACATGTGTGGCACGATCTGAAGGCGAGAGGGAAGCTGGAAAGGGAAGTGAAAATTAACTCAACCTTCAGACTGAATGGATCAAACAGATATTACTGCTGGGCCACTTTCAATCACACAGATTCAGACCTTACTGTTTGCTTCTTATTGGTGCTTGGAAAATGGATCAAGAATTTAACAAGTTACCCCTGAATGGAAAGGCTCTCTCCTAGTATTTTGATACAATACCTCCAAGGCCATTTAGAAAATAAGTCAGCAAGTAAGACACTTATTATGCACCTATGATGTGCAACACAGTGAATGGCAATGGGAAAACAAAAATCAACACATATAACTGCCTCTAGAATGATAGATAAATTACTATGAACAAAGGGTTGCAACAAGAACAAAAGAGAGGTCCTGGTATGATGAGGAATTTGATCTGGGGGAAGGAGTCAAGGAAGGCCCTCAAAGGGGGTGGCCCCTAAACTAGGCCTTGAAGGAAGGGAGATCAGAGCAATAAAATCAGTAAGAGTTGGGGGGCAGTGGCCAGAGGGAAGCATTCAGGAGGGGGCAACATTGTCTGAAACGCAGAGTATGTGAAGGAGAATAGTAGATATGAACTATGGCTGGAAAGTGACACTGAAGCCAGACCTATGCAGGGCTTTGAATGCTAAAATCAGAAATCCATACAATGGGCAATGAGGAATCACTGAAGGCTTCTGGATAGCAAAGTAACACAATCTTAGCCCTACGGTATTCTGACACTCACAAGATAACTCAGGCAGTGATGTGACAGCTGGATTGGAGAAAAGAGAAAATGGAGACAAGATTGGAGAGGAGTTCAGGCATTAGGGGTGTTACTGTGGAAACGGAAAGGAAGAGACGTAAGAGACATTGCTAAGGATTATTGGATCACAGGATCTAGGAATGGGGTGGGGGGTTGGATTTAGAGCAAGAAGGTTATTCAGATGCCAACTAGCCCAACCTTCTTC
The DNA here is from genome assembly GCF_900497805.2 of Vombatus ursinus. Classification (NCBI taxonomy): domain Eukaryota; kingdom Metazoa; phylum Chordata; class Mammalia; order Diprotodontia; family Vombatidae; genus Vombatus; species Vombatus ursinus. The sequence goes on along the minus strand of NW_020944469.1, from coordinate 6,954,968 downwards.
TTTTATAGATGAAGTGGCGGCTGGTGGAAGAAACAATTCATCCAAGGTCGCATTGGTAGCAAACAGTAAAACTCGGCAATGGTTGACCAGGATCAGCACTATCTAGCCTCTATATTTTTGGTAGTGAAGAATTCCATTTCCTAAGGACCTCAATCTAATGAACACTAGTCAGCAAAAAATGGAGTCCGGAGCTTTATGAAGACAAAATCTTGTTGGCATATCCTCAATCTACAGCATAATGCTTAATTAAAGATTATCTGGAAATCAAAAGAGCTCAGACCATAACTCTTAAAACATCATTTTTGTTGTCCTGCTTGACCTCTGTTATTCTATATCCTCTTTTTTTTCTCCCAAACAAAAGATGATAATGACCAGATGCAGCAAAAATTGAATATTGTTTCCAAAAGACCTATCAGAAAGCCCAGGAAAAGGTGTAATCATTTGGGCTCTGATTCGCCCCAGATGAGACAGATTGGAAAGTGGGGCCGTAAACAAGCCCCAGAATAAGCAGCTGACATGATTGAGCACTCTACCACTCATTCACTTTGGTTGATAATAGCAGCATAAGCTTAATTTCCGGGCCTTGAATAAAAAAAGCAAGAAATCATTCCCTGACTCTGTTATTTACAAAATGAATAGTTCTTGGGGGTGGGGGAAGAGATATGAAGGGGTTCATTAGAATCACAGGATGTCAGAGCTAAAAGAGATCTTAGAGATCATCCAGCCCAGGCCCTCATTTTATGGAAGGGGAAACTGAGGGCCAGATAAGTGAAGTAACTTGCTAAAGGACAAAGCCAGAAATAGTGTCTGGCCCCCTGACTCCCTGCCCACTGTCTTTCTTCCTCCCACCTCCAACTTGAATAGAATTTCCAGTACTAACCAACAAGTATACCAACTTCCAAGCTGACCACAGGAAAATGGTAATGACTTACATTGGGCAAACAATCCCATAGTGCTGTCATTGATGATGTAAGACCTCGTGGTTTTATTCTGTGATAAAAAGGCTACCTGCCTTTTCCTAAAACATACTTACAAAAAGTAAAAGGGAAAAAGTGTGGATTGACTGAACATTTTTCAAGAGTTAGATCTGCAAAACGGACAGCTTACAGGACAGTCAGTAGCTGACTGGTTCCCAACAACATGAAAACACTTCTATGATTTTCCTGTATTATAATTTACATGCCTTCCACAGGGATCCTGGCCTCAGTAAAGTGAAGAAAGGCTAAGATCACAAGACACATCATTTTAAACATCTATGACAAGCTTTTGGAACAATAGAGAAGGCCTCTTCTACCTTTCCTCTTCCTCATTCCTAGAAAACTAGAGCTAGTCCTGAGATCTTGGCCAGTGTGTCGGTCTTCATTCATTTACTCATTCAACTAACAACTAGAAAGTACTTACAGGTATTCTTAACCTTTTTTGTGTCCTGGATCTCCCTTTGGCAGTCTGATAGTCTATGGGCCCCTTTTCAGAATGTTTTACAATGTATAAAATAAAATACATAGGATTGCAAAGGAAAGCAACTGTATTGGAATATAATTATCAAAACATTAAAAAAAACCATTCCTAGACCCCAGGTTAAGAACCACTAGCATATAGAGCATGAGCTAGATACTGGGGTTTGAGTTACAGTTGGCTCCACCCTTATGGGGTCACAGTAAAATTGAGGCTAAGTTGTTTCATTGGCTGACCAGTTTTCATTTTCATTACTAAGTGACACTTTGAAATAGACAGCTTTGGAATTGTGAGTTCTTTTGTTCAGGTTTATTAAGAAACCACTTGCTCTTTGAAATCAGATATTATCCAGAATACTGCATTTCCAATTTCATGTTGTACCTAAACTTCACATTTATATCGAACATTCTGGCATATTTCAGTAATCATTTGGCATTGAGACATTGACTTTTAGAAGGAAAAAAAAAATCGTGGAAATACCATAGCAGGCAATTCCAACTGTTAGGAGGTGAGGATAGGAAAACTCCCTTAAAGGGAGTTTATATCATTTCTGAAGAAATTCAACAATCACAAATAAAGGCACACTGAGTGGTATCTACACAAGCAGTTTTATGGGATATAACACCTTTGCTTCGAACATATGGATAAACGAAAGGAACAAAATGCCTTGAATTGACTGGATTCTCCATTTTACTTTGCACGAACAGATACAAAATGAAGAAAATTAACTCAGGTGGTCATCTGGAAACTCAAGTAATAAACTAATTTCCAAGCCCCCCCCCCCGGACTCCTCTGTTTCAGAGAGGTGCTTATCACCATAATACAGTAACCAAGAAGTGTGTGCTTTCTCTGGGCCTCAGTTTCCTCCTAAAATGAGGGGTTGGACTAGATGGCCACTGAGTTTCTTTGTAGCAGTGACAGTCTATGTTCCATGCACGACTATGGATTCATTCACAGCCCATAGTAGGCCCTTAAATGCTTGGGGATTGACTGAGTAACCTGTTTTCTTTTTCAAAGATAAGCCTATTCAATGAACTTAAGTATCTACAGTATAACACTTCCAAAGTGGTTCTATCAGGACAACAAAGCTTAAATCAGGCAGAATTTTAGAGGACGCTGTGATAACTGAGGATATTTATTCCATCTACCTCCCTTGGATGGATAGACACACACACACACACACACACACACACACACACACACACACACACACACACACACACACACACACACACACACACACACACACACCCAGTTCTATTTGATTTATGTTCCCAGGGACAGTTTTGTGCCAAATCTCATAGTCAGCTCTCAAGCTTTCCACAGCAAAGCTTTCCCCTCGCCAATCCTGCTGAAATGACCCCGTTACTTACCGTCTGCTGTGAGAAGGTCGGCAGGGTCACTCCCTCCCATAGTCATGTTGAGGAATTCACACACAATTGGCAAGTAAACCACTATTACATTTAGCTTTGTAGACAAAGTCTTTCAAAAGCAACCAACAGGTTTGCCATTCCCCTTATCCCCCTCCCCACCCTTCAAAAATGGGCCATTTTCCATTTCAAATATGTTGAAGGCTCTATCTTTTCAATTTTCTTTTATTTTAAAATTCAACTCTCCAAAATCAATTGCACATTGACTGAACATAAAAGCTTCTAAGGAAAAATAGAAATCAGTAGAATGAAAAAAAAAAACAACTAGAAATGTGAATAAATAAGAAGAGCCATGAGGAATGAAAACCTTTCAGAAGAGTTGTACCTCTCAATATTTCATATACTCTTGCTAGAGGGGTTATCGCATCCTTTTTCTACAGTCTCCATCTATACAATGTCTAAGCACTAGTGGAAAAACCCAGCTCCAGCAATTACCCAAAGCATTGCCTGGCAATGGCATTAAGCAAAATGTGACATGCTTCCAAACATACTTTTAAAATTGTTTCTACCTCTTTTTTTTGACTGTGAAATGGTCAGATTTATAGGTTCAATGGGGCAAACAAAGTAAACCCGTGGTAGGCTGCATGGATGGAATTCCTCAATATTCCATTTTAAGAACCTCCAAGGATGACTTCTAACCAGATCCAAAGGACAAAGAGAAAATTCAGAGCCACAGAAAGCTACCTCCGAAAAGAAAGGTGTCTTTTTTTCAACACAATTGGTACTATTCAAGCCATCCATCTGGGGACAGCAGCAGCAGTATTTTTTCCAAAGTTCCTGCTTCATTAGCGTCTTTTGAAGACTTCACAATGAGGTCATATCTCATTTCTTCCCATCATACTTTGAGGCACTACTTTTGAATCTTGTTTTGCACTAGACAAATTAGCACAGAGAGGTAAAGGTGGAATTCAGATTCGGACTCGGTCTTCTGCCTCCCATGACAGTCCGTTATCAATTAGAGTCTTCTGCCACTCTTATGTGTTGTCAGGGATGAAATGATGCACTGGGACACTCCACTAAGTACTGATCCTGACCATACAGATCATTAGGGAAGCAATTACTCACGCTCTAAGGATAAGCTGACTCTTTTGATTGCAAGATACAATGTGGTATCCTGGAAAGTGTAATTTACTAACTGGGCCCCAATGACCTAGAAGAATTAATACACCTCCCAAATGTGACCATGTTTTCATTCACTCACTGACATGTCTCATCAAACCTGATGCCAACATGTAGCACACATAAATGCTAGTATCCAGAAGACAGCTTACAAGCAGCCTGACCTATGCCCAGTTTCCTAAACAGCAAGTTTGATGGTTATAGAAATAAGAAACCAACAGCAATAACAGAGGCTCTGATTGGCCTCAAAGGGCACAACAATGAGCTTTGGGTAAAAGTTGTAGAGAGACAAATTTAGGCTTGATTGAAAAGCTACCTAACCATTAGGACTATGCCCAAGTGAAAAGCACGACCTGGGTTGGGGGAGGGGGGGCCCCTCACACTCACAGGAGGTCATCAAACAGAGGCTCTTTTAAGGTGATGCTTTTTCTGGTGTGGATTAGACTCCATGAACTCCAGAGTCCCCTCACACTAAAATTCTGTGCTCTTTGTCAACCTATGGGAATGCGAGGGTTCAATTTCCTTTACTTTTCTACTTGAACATTAAGGGAAGTCTTTTTTTGTCTCAACCTCTAGGCCAAAAGTCTTCGATTTCTGAGGCCAATGCCTTGTGTTCAAGAGCGTAGCCTAGCAAACAAGCCTCTTTCTTTGGCGACTCAAAGCCAAAAGGTCACCATTCGGTTCACGTATTGCCACCACACAGGGCTGGGCTCCCAGAAAGCATAGGATGTGGTGCTAAGCTGGTACCAAGGCCAGGACATACCTGTAAGTGGATTGTGTTCTTAACACCTTGCACAGAACCTTGCATTATTTGTTGAATTAATAAATTCTTGGAATCAGTTTGTTTTTTGCCATTTGTCTCTTTCCTATAAAAATGAACTTTCCTATAAAATCTTACTTCTATATAGCATGTTCATATGTATGTGTGTGTGTATACATACACATATATATATATATGTCATATACTCTTTGCTCTTCATTTTGGTCTCTGAATTCTCAGAGTGTAGCACAGCATCCTTTGTACAACAAGCATATCATCATCATCACAACAACATTAATAAACAGCTGAGTAACTGAGGGCTCGGCTTAAGTGAGTCCAGGTTAATCTTCATTTGACAACATCTTGACATTGATCTGGCAACTGTATTAGAAATCTGTTCCGAAAAACAAGAAAAACATCATCTTTAAGGACACAGGATTTAAATGAGTCTATTTCTAAACGTTTTATGCTCATCTGCACAAAAGAGACTTATTTGAGTTCAGGGAATGTTTTCTTTGAAACGTGCAGTTTTTCAAAATCACATCATCTAACTTGGAGACTTCCGGTCAGAGGGTCCATCCAACCTGCACACAACACAGGGAAGATGGAATAAGCAGCTGCCACCAACCCCTCATGGTGATGGAATACAAGCCAGCCAAATTCAATCAATAAGGCAGGACAGGAGTTATGATTTTTGTGAAAAATCAGATTCTGGGTGTTTTATAATACCTAAAAGACTTAATCCCCATCCCTTGGAGGAATTCTCTCATGATAACAAATTCCACCTCAAGGCACCAATGTTCCCAAGATAATTCCTTTTTTTATTTATATATGTTAAACAATAAAAGGGAGAAAATTATATTCACAACTTAGCAGCTGAACAGGCATCATTTTAACATCCACTGAAACTCTATTTTTAAAAGTTTAAAAACAGTTTCCGAAGTGGCCTCCTCATAAATTGTACCTATGTTTAATGCACTGTTATTTATATGTAAAATTATCCAGTTAAAAAGCAAAAGGTGCTCTCAATGAAGGTTTGGGCAAAGAGGCTGTTGGGGACAAAGCTTCGACCAAATGAAACCTAGAAACAGCAAAGAAGACCTTCTGGGAATGATAATAGAAGTGAGGTACACAGTGTCTTAGTGTCTTGCCTAAAATCCTCTAACATTTACAAGAGAAAGGGTAAAACAGGGAAAGTGACTCACACTGAGACCCAAACCTCACGTTTTGGTTTTAAAGATATTTTTTGCATCAAAGGCCTCTGGCTATGTTTCTTATTGGCTTTTACCATAAGCCACTGCCTGGTGATATTTGAGAGGAAACACGGCGGGGGGGGTTGGGGAATGACACAGCCCAGGAATAACACTAACGGACATCAATAATGGTAGTCCTGACTATTCTTAATAATAGCAGTGATGATGAGGAGCAGCTAGGTGATGCAATGGATAGAGCACTGGCCCTGAAGTCAGGAAGACCTGAGTTCAAATGTGGCCTCAGACCAAACACTTGACACTTACTAGCTGTGTGACCCTGGGCAAGTCACTTAACCCCAATTACCTTAAAAAAATTATTGCAGTGATGATAGTTACAGGACAGTTATAGGAGTGCTTACAATTTGCAAAGTAGCCCATGTGCATCTCCTCACAACCCTCTGGGATTGGTACATTCATTATCCTCATTTTTCAGATGAGAAAACTCAGATTCCAAGAGGCTTAAATGTCTGAAGTGAGAATCAAACCCAAGACTTCCTGACTCCGAGATCAGCAAGCTACCTGCTGTGCCAGGCTGGCTCTGGATTAAATAAGGGGTCTTCTCGCATCTGAAGTCAAAGCAGGGATGGCCAAAGTGTCCAACTAGCCAATACTGTCATTGACCAACTTAAATCTCTCTGGTGGAATTCAATCCCAGGGTAATTATTCCCAACAAACAACTATTGAGTTTCTACTCAAGGTAGGGGCTGTGCTCTATAATTCGATTCCTTGGTGAGAAGGCAAATTACCCTCTTTGGAATTCTGGAGCAGAAGAAATGACAAGGGACCTGTTAATGGAGTAACTCCACAGAGTTCCCAGGAATCCACTTCTGTGCCTTAGCAGGGTTAGCATTTGGAGGACATCAAAGCCACCCAGCAGGTCATCAGCAGGGGTTGACTGACCCAAGTTCCAAGCAGGACCTTAACATACTATTTCCACAAACACAGATCCTCGCTCTTGACTCCCCTAACTCCCAGGAGATAGGGTGGCAGGCAAGCCCCCTCCACCTGTCCATTTCACCTTGAACCCAGCTAGGAAGGGGGACGAGCAACCTTTCTTAACAAAGGGTATGTACTTTGCCTCTGGGGATCTGAGGCTGCAGAAATCTTAGCTGCCAAGGCACTGAAATCAAGCACTGTTTAATATTAATTTGCAAAGAGGGAAGATTATGAAGAAGTGAAACCTAGAGAGGAAAAAGGAGGAGAAAAGCACTTGAAAGACACTCGGAAAAAAATCCAAGCTTCTGTGAGAGCAATGTCAGCTCAGAGGACATGCCCAAGGCCGGGACGATTCGACTGCATCCAGATTTGCTTCTGTTTTCTCTTCAGGGACTTACATGGCAATTGAGAGCATTTCACATTCTAAAGCTAAAGGTGATATTAAGGTTTCTGCAAAGGGCCCCTGCTGGGGACAGCAGCAGAGTGTTCTGACTAGGACCCTGAGGAAGGCCCAGTTACCTTCCAGCAAACAAAGTCAACAATGCTGGAGGAGACTGGAGGAGGTCAGGATCAGTTGCTATTGGGGGGAGCCCAGCCTCCATAGCTGTGTCAACAGAAACTTGCCAAGGCTTTCATCTGAGGATCTGTGTGACAGTAAAGACCCCTTGGTGAGCTCTAAAACAAATGTCCAAGTTCAAGGACGAGGCTGAGACTTGCTTGTTTTAAGTCTTCACTGCAGACCCCAGAACTGTGCAAAAGAAAAGACCGACTCCCTTTCTCATTCTCAAGTGGTTTCAAGCTACAAAGTAGGATGGTTTCATAGCAAGGATCTGCCCAGAGTTCATAGCAGCTGGTGCAGATACCACTGGATCTTCAAAGTTATCCCCTCCCAGAAGGAAGATGTTCACTTTACAGAAACCATTGACATTTCTGTTTCTCAAAGCCTCCTGGCTACTTTGGCGGCCAAAATGACTCTAAAATCCAACTTCCTTCCTCCTAGGCTGGGTGCCTCTGTTGGCCTTTCACTCACTACCCATGTCAGGATCCACAGTCCAGCTACGTAACAATGCTCTGAATAACCAGAGCCTGATTAAGTACAACCCTCAAAGAACCACATCTGTGTTCCTGCGTTCCATTTTTAGAAAAGATGAGCAATGACAACAAGAAGTAACGTCAACCTCCATTTGCCATCAGCCAATTCTCTTAGCCCTTCTATATCTCCGTTGCTAAATCCTCCAGAATCATCACTGACAGCCCAGATGATCATCCTAAGGTCCTATAAGGTTCCCAAATCATTAAAGAAAGGTTAATTTATGTTAATGTGTTTGCCACAGCCTGCAGAGGCAGCAATCGATACATATGTTAAAAAGATTTTCAACAGAAAGTACTGAAACAGCAGAATAAATCTTGACCCTCAGTTAACCAGAAATTCAATTAACCAGAAGCCCAACTTTCCAAGAATTCTGGTGAATCTACTTTTTACCCTGCATTGCCTGAGGTGGTCTACATGCCACAAATTCTTAAGTTTTTGATTAGAATAAAAATTTTGAATCTAGAATCCACAGCATTATTAAAGTAGGTCTTAGCTTTCCTATAAATGTGCGGGTGTGAGGTAACAAGCTATACTATATTATTATGATGTACAATGTAGAGACAGAGTGGCAAAGCTGTTGGAGTATCAGGCAAGTGGAGTCAACAAGACCCGAATTTCAATCTCAGCCCTGCCACTTCTTAGAAAAGAGATTCCAAGAAAGTCACTTAACTTCTCTACAAGCAACAGTCTAAGACTTCTCCACTAAGACGCAGGTGAGCTGGTGGCACTGGAAGTAGCCAGTGTCTCCCACAATGAGGGAATCCCAGGACTCTTGTGAGAAATGCCTTGGGTCAAGTGTAAATGTGACCTAGGGCCATTTTTATTACATAGCTCCCATTCAGCTCCCACAGCTATCTCCTACATCTAAAAGCACAAACTCTACTCCAGTTGGCAAAGTGGACACTTCTAGCTTCTCGGGCCAGGTCACAGTCTCCCACCGGTGCTATTTCAGGGGCTGGTGGCCCCAAGTACTCAAGGCTGCTTTGTCTCCCACGGAGCTTTCAATCACTAACCCAAAACATGAACATTCCAATGGCGCTTCCAAATCCAGGAAGCTCACCCCAACGGCTAATGCATAAAGAGCTTCTAATGGCCCTGATCGAATGGCAACAAGACAGTTGGCAAGAAATGAAGTTGCCCGCGATTTGGAATGGGCTGTCAGGAGGCCGCCCCACCCACACAGAAGCTCAGCTCTCTAGCTTTCCATTGTCCTTGAAGCCTGCCTCTTCAGGGTTTTGTTTTTGCTCTGTAAACAGCATGCTCACACAGAGCTCACACAACCCCCTACCCAACAACTGAATATGAACCTCACCAATCCTTCTATGCAGCAAGGTCAGAATTTTTTTAAGGGGAAAAAAAAACATTCTTTGATTAATGCTGAGAGCGGCAGCATGTTTAGACAGGGTCACGACCTCAGGCATCCATTTAATCAAATTTCTCTGCTGCCTGTCCCAGTGGAGCCATCGCTACAAGAAAGTCTCTCAATGAAAGAAAGGGAAAAAGGGGGGAAAAGGGAAAGAAAAGAAAAAAAAAAGCATACTTCACATTTCACATTATTTACACGCTGGTAAGTAATTATTTCACTCTTCTACCCCCACTGGCCATCACCAGACAAGTCACCTCCTTGGAGAGGCTGAAAAGTCTATTGAGCTGGATGCAATTCATTTTGTTGCTTTCCTTCATGGGGAAGCTAACTGCTTAGCCTAAAGACTTCATCATGGCTGCCCATACACATGGTGTCCATGCTAATGATTTCACTAATTATACTGGTATTTATCATGTAGAAGATGTCTGCTGCTCCCCTTTAGGAATGCCATTGTTTCTCCTCCATGCTTGATCAGTAAAGTCTACCTTCGCCACCCTTCCTTCATCATCCAAGACACATATCCCCTTCCCAAACACACATACGTACGCGCACGCGCGTGCGCGCGCGCACACACACACACACACACACACACCTATCTTTACAAGACATTGAGTCATTACATGAGTGGCCAAACAAGTCACTCAGTATGTATTCAAGAGTGTTCAAAAACCCCCTGATCTCGAATGCAGCTTCTCCAGGGCAAAGAGCAAAAATGAGCTGGGTAGGTAATCAAGAATTACAGTTTACCTTTATTTAATAGCTCTATCAGTCAGTAATAGAGATGGATAAAGTGGTAACCTATTCACCTAGCCCTTCCTAATTGCTATCCTAAAAAGGAGAAAAAGGAAGTGGGGGTAAGAAAAAAGTGGCGATTTAATTGCAGCTCAGAAATCAAAGGTGGATACTCTGAAAGCCAAGCATGAGCAGGAGGTACCCACCTCCAAACCCAAATAGAAACAAAGCAATCAGAGGCTGCACTACAGGGAGAAAAGCAAGGGCCCGGGTCATGATCACCTAGGCCCATCCGTCATTCAGAACCTGGTGTCTTCATTTCTGCTTAACCACATTCTGAACATTTTGTTCAAGTGGGGCAAAAGAGTGAAACATCTGAAGATTATTTTCTGCAGGAAAAAAAAAGGAAACTAGAGGGCTAGGATTTTCAAGAGATGCCTTCGATTTCTCACTTGAAACTAGCACTGTCTGGTCCATGGTCATCTGAGGAAGTCTTAGAGCTGACTTCTCTGAGAAGGTGCTCCTAATGTATTCAGGACGGAGGCTCAACAAGGCCGCGCATATCGTCAATGGTGTGCTGAGATCTGAATGCCCAGCCTTCAGAGGATTCCAGCTTCCAACTTTTCTGTCCTCCGAAGATATCCATTAGCAAGGAGGAAAGGGGCCCTTCAGCTGACACATAGGGGAGAATGGAAAGCTGCATGGTAAGCAGCTGGCTGCGAAGGGAGCCATTTTTCTGTGCTCACCCACAACCACAGAAGACAGAAAAAATGATGGCAAAAGGATGCAGAGAAGTTAGGTGGGGCAGGGGAAGGAATGAAACAAATGTAGAGTAGGAGAGAGAAGAAAAAGTGAGGCAGATTTACAAAGAGAAGGAAAGAGGAAAAAATACAGATGAGTATGGTATACACATACTATAAAATTTTAGATAATTTGACAGAGAAAAAATGTTTCCTATCTCCAACAGAATAAAAAGAAATCAGTAAGAAGCTGCCTCACTCAGAGCCTTACACAGTCAGTCAGTCAGTCACACACACTCACATACACACTCTCACTCTCTCTCTCTCTCTCTCTCTCTCTCTCAATAAGTGTCTGGTAACTGAACTCAACTCACACACTTCCGGGGTTACGCTGCAATCAGTGGCAAAGTTAACTAGCCCTTCAATCTAACACTTCTTCCTTTTTTCTACAAATCATCAGGGATTAAAGTTAAATACTTATTTCAACATGTGTGTATTTGTCTTTGTGAGAGAGACAGGAAACAGAGGGAGGAAAAAGATGATTCAGAGGTGATGTTTAGAGGCCACAAATGAACATAACATGGCCCCTGCCTTCATGGTGTCTGCCCTTTTCATGTGAAGCACAGTACCAAAAGAATAGCCAGGCTGGGGCAGATTCAGTGTTCAGGTGCTAAAAGAGGCCCCAAAGACATGGCTCGGTGGGGTATGCAGGGTCTTCCTGCCAGCCTTGAAAGTGAGGTCTACCCCAACTTCTCTGAGAAGTCATTTATTCAATTCAATTCAAGCGGCGTTATTTAATTAAGAGACAGTTATGTCCCAGATACTGGGGTTACAAAGATAAAAACAAAGCAGTCTCTCCCAAGGAAGCGTATATGCAGTGTGGTGAGTGAACTGTCTACAGACAAGTAAATGCAGGACGGACACAAAAAAAATTAAAAGAACAAATCAGGGCGGAGACAGGAGAAAGCACTAACGACATCCAAGGACAAAGGTGAGTAGGGCCAGCATTCCAGGCGTGGGCTTGGGGGGCAGCCAGTGCAAAGGCACAGTTGGGAAATGTAACATTGCCTATGGAGAGCTAACTGCTAGTGGCTCTATCACCTTCAATGTGCCTTGACCATTTTGTGAAGCAATTGCTATTTTTGGCCTACGCCATTCTGTGGGGCACTGAGGACCATAAGGGAATCACCTACTCACAGATGTACTTTCTTTAAATCATCCTAAACTTACCTCTAAGTTTCCAAGTTCTCCCATCCTATTATTTTGGGATCTGGTGAACAATGCCATGCTCATTTTCTTAGCACTATTCAGCTCTGTATATCTTCCCAGAATCCTTTATCCTCATCCCTCTCTTCTGCCTTTCCCGACTGAGGAAGGTTAAGCCTTCCTTATACCCTCCCATCCCCTTGGACCTGCTCTGGTTCCATTATATTGGTCTTATCAAGGCAAACGACTCATCTGGTTGGTCTTTGTAACCACAAGAGTACATCCAGTAAAAGGTAAGAAGGCAAGGACTTGGGAAAAAATTGTTTGGCTTTTTTTAATTGTGAACTTAAAAATTGTCAAAACTGAACATTTTGTTATACAGGGTATCCCAATGGGACTGATTTATAACACTTACTTAAGCTATTAAAGCTGAAAACTGCATGAAGATTTTTGGGACACAACTGATCAAGGTGGTAATAAAACTGCCTTATGAGTTTGTAGCCCCCTCTTCCCTTTGTGTTTCCCATTTCATCTTTGTATCTTTCGCTTCTAGTTTGACTCCTTGTACACAGTATTTGTTTTACACCTCCTTGGCAGGATAGGATTTGGCTGTTGTCACCAGAGAAAACCTGCTGGCATGCCATGCCACTCCAGGCTCTTTCCTGGGTCGAAACTCAAGGACTTCCTTTACAGGTATGTTTGGATTCTGAATCCCAAGGTACAAGCAACATTTCCGGCCCCTTTCCCGGCCCACTCACAAAGATGGATGAGAAATGTCTCACTGGGACCTGTTCCTGATTAGGAAGAAGCAGCAGATCATTCTGATGGGCTCTGCTACAGACTTTATCTTCACACTGTCTACCAAGTCAAGGTTTGCTAAGCAACTAAATAGAGTGAACAAGGTTCCAGGGAAAATGTGTAAATTCTTTTAGAACACACATCGTTTTCAAGGCAACAAACACTTCAGAAGTGTCCACTGACACAGACTGGTAGTAGGTTAATGACAAATTGGACTCAGCTATTCACTAATGTACCCTCCATTGAGGAACTTGACTGCTCCTGGTTACTTAGGTCTAGTTATGTCATGGGCTTGAAAGTAATGGAATGGCATTTAACCAACTGTCTGGAATCCGGACTGGTCAGAACAAGCAATGTTTTCTCCTGGAAGTGGAAAGGGTACATACAGGCAGATTTCCACCACAAACCTGGTTGGAATTGATAAAAAGGTAAAAGGATGAATAGTTAAAGAAGCTCATTAAATGATACCAGATTGGTTATGAAGCAATAAGCAGGTGGCTGTCTTTTTAGATAACAAGATTAGAATTTAAATGACCTAAGAGAGTTGGGGAAATGGGTGGATGGAAAAGGGTTTCTCTAATCACCATGCAAAAATAAAGATGGGCTTAGTAGAAGTGTGGTCCAGGCACGAGAAGCAGAAGGATTCATCCCTCCATACTCAGTGTTAATTCAATTCAATTCAGCAGGCACTTACTCAGCACCTATGATGTGCCAGACACTGTGCTCCCCCCTCCCTCGGGAATACAGAGACAAAAGCCCAACAATCCCTTTCCTCTCTCCCCCAGTCGCTCACATCCTACCAGAACCCAGGGCTCCAAGATGAACGAGCCGAACAATGGCTGACTCAGAACAAAGCCACATTCCCCCACTTCTAGAAGGGAGAGGTAGGGGCTTTCCTACTGGCCACAGAATGTGGGATGTCCCAACTGCCTGGATGTGGAGAGCGAGCATTTGCTTCTGTCTCCCCAGAGAGACTTTGGACCAAGGCTGAAGTCTGTCTTGACTCCATCTGGCTGACCTTTCTGCTTAATTGGAAACAGAGATCATTCCCAGCTCAGAGGTGTCAGCAGTAAGTTCACCCATATGGAAAGAGAGGAGGAGTGGAAGTGCCTTAGCTATCTGCAGGGTTACTTCTTAAAGCTGCATCTGATTACATTTGCAGGAAACAAGGGGAGAGGCATAGACTTTTAAAGGAAACTGAGGCAGAGAGAGGTTAAGTGACTTGTCCAGTGTCACACAGCTAGTAAGAATCTGAGGCCAGAATGGGCAAAGCCTAGCAACCAATTAATTACAAGAGTGAGGCAAGGGAAAAGAAGAGTCGAGAATGATTGAGGTTGGGGACTTTGGATTTACTGAAATGATGCTTTTCCTTCCCCCTTTGTCCATTCAATGATATACTGGGGAGACAGCGTGGTACATTGCAAAGAATACTGTCCTAGGAGCCTGAGGCCCAGTTTCTAACCCTGGCTCACCCGCTAACTGGTTCAGTGGGAGTCAGAGAAAAGACCTCTGGCCTTAGAGTCAAATTGTGCTCCTGACACCGACCAGCTGTATAACTTGGAGCAAGTCACTTAACATCTCAGAGCCTCAGTTTCTTCACTTCTAAAACGGAAATGACAACACTTGTCATACTGACCTCACAGAGTTACCGGGATGATCACACGCCAATTTCAAGAGCCTTCTAATTGGTCTCCCTGCCTCCAGTTTCTGCCTTTGCCAGCCCCTCTTCCACTCAGCTGCAAAACTGAGCACAGATCCAGATTCAGACCACGGTCCTTCCGTGCTGCCTTCAGGATAGGATCCAACCTCTTTCAGCTAGCATTTGAAGCCATTTCCAACCTAGCCTGGTCATCTAGAATGATTATACAGTACTCCCCCCAAGCCCAGACTTGGATCAAGCAGCCCTACTCATAGTATTCCATGTCCCATTTCATGCCCAGAATGTTCTCCAGCCTCACCTCTTACAAGTCCTAACTTACCTCAAGGTTCAGCTCAAGCGTCACCTCTTTCAAGAGGCCTTTGCCGAGTCTTCCCTCATGGCTGTTTAGTTATTCAGAATACATCCTGTATTTACTCATCAGTGAACATGTTGTATTTCTACCCACCCCTGGCAGAGCTGAAGTTCCCGAAGGCAAAGCCATCTCATTCTTGTCCTGACATCCCCAACACCTCACACATGCCTGACACGTGACAGGTTGTCAACTGATCATAGCAGCAGAGCCAGGTCTAGAACCCAGGTGTCCCAATAAGCAGACAACAGATCCCTCCTCCCACCACACTACGTGCCTACAGCATCATCTTGAAGCTGGTCAGACTACTGTCAGTGAAAAATTAGGTCCTCTCAAATTGCCTTAGCCTCCTTGATCTCTCAAGGAATCTGCATCTGCCCATTATCACTCTCTGATGAAAAGACCCCAAGAGTCCTTTTGTTCCCAAGATCAAAATGTCATGGGGTAATCCACAAGGCTTTAGGCTCTACTGACAATGTGGATCCCCTGGGACATTCTACATTTGTGCTGAACATGGAATGGGAAGCCCTCTCTTCAATGAGCTGCCCCTAACCCACTTAATGACACATCTAGGTGGCCTCAGACACATAACACTTAAACTAGCTGTGTGACCCTGGACAAGTCACTTAACCACACTGCCTAGCCAAAAAAAACAGAAGAGGAAGAAGAAGAAGAAGAAAAAAAGGCATGCACAAGAAAGGCTACAAATTGAGAAACAACAACATGTGGCAATACACTGGATTTCTACAGTAAGCAAGAGTGGGGAGTTGAGGGAAACACGGAAGTTGGAAGCTCTAGTGACTGGGACAATGGCAGGACCCTTGACCAGAATGTGCAAGTTTGGAGCGGCAGACAAGGAAGGAGAGAAAATGACGAGTTCTCTTTTGGATATGGAGAATTCACTATGCCTACAGAAGTTGGCATCCATTAGGAAATGAGTGAACAACTGTGATCTAGGAATATAATGGAATACTATTATACCAGAAGAATCAATGAGTAGAAAGAAGTTAGTGAAACTTTAGGGAGACATAGAAACTAATGTAGAGCAAAGTAGGCAAAACAAAAACAATTTCCACAATGACCACTGTAACATAAAATATCCCTGAAAGACATCATAACTCTCACTAACATAATAACAAAGCCTGACAGCAGAGAGGTGGTGAACTACAGGTGCAGAATGAAACACGCATTGTCAGATATGATCAATGCTCTGGTAGTTTTGTTTAACTGGTTCTTTGTTCGAAAGTAAAGTTGGGAGGTAGGGAGCTTTGAGAAATAACAACAGTGGGACAGCTAGGTGGAATTGCAGATAGAGCACAGGCCCTGGAGTCAGGAGGACCTGAGTTCAAATCTGACCTCAGACACTTACTAGCTGTGTGACCTTGGGCAAGTCACTTGACCTTGGCTGCCGAGAGAGAGAGAGAGAGAGAGAGAGAGAGAGAGAGAGAGA